>NW_028186557.1:6143204-6202122 GCF_003343005.1 Rhea americana
AAAAAAAAAAAAAAAAAAAAAAAAAAAAAAAAAAAAACACCTTCCTTCAAACACCAGTTTTAACAGTAAGAGGCCAACTCTGGAGGGAGTCATAAATAAACGACTTCTGCAAATCCAGCCAGAAAAAACAGCCACGGGCTGGAGCAACAGAAACACGGGGGGGATTGCCAGGGTGAAGAGCTGGCAAAGGCAGTCGGGGCCGGGGGGATGACTGATCGCTGCGCGCGGCCAGGTAGTTTGGAGCGGCGGCAGCTCTGGAGCGGCCAGCCGACGCCGGGAGCGGAGCGGGCGGCCGTGGAGCAGGGTTAGGGGCCGGGGGCTCTGCTGCAAGGTCGCTCCGGGAGGAAGCGGCGTCCGGAAGCAGCCGTGTGCCGGAGCCGCCTCGGAGCAGAACCGAGTCAGGCAGGAAGGGGAAAAACCACCTGAAAACGTCTTCCCCGTTCTTTGTAGAAAGCCATGCTGAACTAGTTTAGTATCATATAATCGTTACTATTATATTATCATATTATATAATTATATTGCACCTATTCGTTGGTATCGAAGCAAATAGAATATCAATATACTTTATTTCTAGCAAACACGTCACAGAGCAGATCTGATCTCAAAAGTTGGAAATTAAAGATGTAAGCGACGATGCTACACCCTATATTACTCTTTGGGGGCAGGACTATCCTCTGTGGCTCATACAGACATAAGAACGCACCTGCCTTCAGCTGAACCTGGCAATTTAAGCTGCGGACGTCGCTTTTTCTACACCGTTTCCAGCAGCTGGGATTACGTTTTCAGAGCGGACGACCCCGCGCGCGACAGCCGTCGCTTGGCGCACGGCAGCCCGGCCGCGGTCGGGTTTTTCTCCGTCCCACGGGAGCTGCTGGCAGTAACGAGTCTCACCTGCAAGGCTGCGGGGCTCCCGCCAGCGCGGGCGCCTTCGCGGGAACGGCTTTGCTGCCCCCAGCCGTCTGCTGCCTCCGGAAGCTCCCTCCTCCGCCGGCCCCGGCTCGGGTCTTTTGGCCRAGCCGATCTGCAGCGTAAAAGGGAACAAGGAGCAAAAGCTGGCTCAGCGCAAACGGCAGCGGCTCGTCACGGCACGCCTGCGCGCGAGCTGCTACGGAAACCCGGCTCGCCCTGGGGCCGGGGACGCGCGCGTCGGGACACGGCGCACGGGGGAACAGGCCACSCGCCGCGAAGCTGCTGCGCCTGCTGGGGACGCGGCCCCAAGCCCGTCTAGATACAGAGCGCACCGACACGACGCTTTCTCGTCCGAGGCTTCGTTGCTCTTCACGGGACCAGCCAGAGCTGCYGCGTATCGTCTCCGGTAAACGCGGACGAGAAAGACTCCGTTCGCTGCGCTGCTCTCCAGCATTTTCTCCTAGGACTGGAAATTTTGGGGATGACTCCATCACCACAACRCGAACCCATCCGYAGCACAAAGTATAAGAGTTGGACCTTTTMCTTCTCTGTTACTACCTCTAGCCAMGACCTGTGTTGCTGCAAGGTTAYTTCCCACTGCGTTTCCTCTAGGTCCCCGTTAATCATTAATTTCCTAACGTTCCTTCACTCAGAAGGCTCTCACCCATCTTTAACCTGTATTTTGCGTTTTTTCGTTCCTTGCCGCCTGGTTACCCTCCAGGTATCAGCAGCGTTACATGACATGGCTTGGCCCCGTCTCACAGGGATGTATCGTTCTCATACTTATTGCTCCCTTTAGAACAACCAAAAACGTTAGTATTAGTCCATTTAATGCCTTTACCACACTCTTTAAAGCTATTTATTWACTTCAGGTCTCTCCGTAGAGGTAATATTTCCTCCGAGAGTGACAGAGATCCTAGCAATCTTCCCGTAGCATCTCCAAGTTGCTACCACATGGTCTGCTGGCTCCTTTTATTCGCTTTGGCAGCGCAACAGCTTCTTCCAAAACTCTCCAGCGTGAAGTTAGATCAGCACCGTTATGAAACTTACTCCAAAACCATTAAAAAAAAAATACCCGAAGCGGAGCAGATCGCTGCACGGAGCATCTGAGCTTCTCAGAGCAGTGTGAGGAGCTTCAGCTCTTGGCCAATTAGCTAATTGTGAGAGACAAAGCGAACAGTCCTTGAGCTTACCACGCACAAGACGATGCACAGGGCCAGACCTTGCCTTCGTCGAGAGGAGAACCACCACCTGCAGACTCCCCCGACCGCTCCGTAACAGCRGCCGGATCCTGCCCCGAACTGCACCAGAAGTTGAAAATACTGCATTAGGCAACAGCCAGAGTCACGATTTCCCGGGGGCGCAGAAAACGCAGGAAGCGTTTTCAGAAGCAACCATGGCGTTTCGGGATGAAGCACGTGTTTTATAAAACGGAGTCCAGGGACTTCAGTCAGCGTTTCCTGGAAAACAGGCCTCTTCACCCTGTCTCTCCTGGGCCCTGCTGGCAGCCTCCTCCAGCCCGGGAAGGTCTCGCTTCACCACCACTCACGCATTTGGGGCAGTTTCAGTCATCGGTGCAGAACTTCAGCGAAGCACCAAGACAAACAACCCTTCCCGCAGGGGCCGACGGCTCGCGGTCGGGTTCGCTCGCTCTCTCTCTCTCACATCTAAGAAAACATACAGAAACCTCCAACAGCAACGCAGATCCTGCTCAGCCAGGCCTCTGGCTGCCTTTAGCGGTCCCTCACCCTCCGTGGCGGGCTGACAGCTAGCTGCAGTCTCAACAGATCTTAAAAGGGCTCTGAAAACCGATGCATCACGCCGGTCTGTCGCTTTGGAAAAGCGTGACGTCTACCACGTATGCCAAACTGATAAGGAACTATTGTGTTTAAAAATAAAATTGTAGCAGAAACTGCACACGGATTATTCTTCCCGAGCAAGAGATACGTTGGAAACATTTTTGTTCTATTTATTTTAACGTTTCACTTATCAGCTCTTGTGTTTCATCCACACTCACAACRGATCTTTCAGCAGCTCAAAGCCTTTGGGAAACCTGGCCGCAGACTAAAGCTTCAGCTCACAGTGGGACATATCAGATACAGTTTTTATTAAAGGACATATACAGAGCACACACCAAAGCTTGCTTAAAATTGAGACTTTATCTCAAGGTATTGTTAAAAAAGAGTCCTATTCAGACACAAATCAAACAGCCCCGTGTAAGGCCACGATTCCTATCTTTTCCAAAGAATTTAAAAACGGGGTGAGGAGAGAAAAGGGGCTTGGTGACACACCCTGGGAGAGCCAAGACACTTTTCCAGACATCTAAGAAATCAGCCCAGTGAACAACTAGAAAGACTCAATAAGGGAAAACATGTGCCGTTTTCCTGGGAGACTCGGGGACTGAGACAGAGCGCACGGGAAGAAGCCAGCCGGGGTCGGCAGGCGCTGGGAGGGAAAGGCTTTGCCCAGACGCTGCCACCGAGCAGCGATGTCGCATCCCCTCGGGAACCACGCGGAAAGGCCAGGCAGGGTCTCGGCTAAGTGCTGTCACCTGCGCGTTACTCCCGGGCCACAGCCAGTCCGCCACCGCAGCCACCGCGTCCGAGCATCCCGGTCGGTTTATGCCCTGCCCGCGCCTTCTCGTCCAGCGTTTCCGATGGCCCCGGCGCTSTCGGTGATTCGGCACAGAAAACGCACGGGGTTTAGGCCACCGAAGCACAGCACGTAGCTCCCTCGCGGGTTCTTCTGCTCGTTTCGGGGGGATCTTTTCTTGACGGACGAAGCCGCGTTTCCAACACAAATACGCGCTGCGCTCTGTCAGCGAACAAGATCTCGGCTGATCTGGAAAGTCGGACGGAAGAGATTTGCGGCCGCTGTGCCGACAGCGGGTCTGAGCTCCGCCGAAACGGAGCAAGCCCTGCGCGGCGGCGCCGATGCTGCGGGGAAGGGCCACGCCGGTTAAACTTGCCCACGGCTGAAATTACAGGGATWCAGGATGCTATGTACAGAGGTCAGGAAATCGGTATTCGAACCACCCCTTCTCCTTCAGCTGATAGTCTCAGTGCAGCAAGCATTCAGAGGGCAGTAGCTAACTGCCAAGGAACTCAAAAGAAGATCCAGAAATGTAATGTTGCTGAGAAATTACCACACATACCAAGGGAAAAAAAGGGCATTGAGGTTCAAACTGAGCACAACATACGTGAAAGGCTGGAAGGAAAAGCACAGCTAACAAAAATATTATCTTTAATGATGACCTTGCATTAATTTTTTTCATCTAGCATTTCTAAAACTTCTTGATTTAGAAGGCATAATTTAACTTTTAAATGAACTTTTTAAGAGACATCCAGAAGATTTAACTGCTGTCTTTGCTCTTACRGTACAAGCATTTTAGAATCTGCCGTCACTTCGAGGGAATCGGTTTAATGCCAGTTGACAGGAACAAACCTCCTTGAGTTCTGGCTAGTAAAACACAGAGCTCAGCGCTCCAGGTTGAGAGAGGAGCCACAAAGCCACCCAAAATTGGGTACAGAATAAAAAGTTAAAAGACAAAAATCAAAAGTAGGAGTATAGATCCAAAATGTGAAGCAGAGATACTAAAAAGCAAATCCAGGACTAGCAAACATATTCTAGAGAAACACCGATTACCATAGAAACTGCACCAGCATCWGTGGGAAAAATCTTCTCTTCCTGGAAGTCACTGAACCTGTACTAAAGCCCACAGCAAGACAAGGAGTCCAGAGAGTTAAAGAAAAGTTGATCCAGCAGCGGAACCTAGGGTGTTGGCCAGACTTGTGGCCAGAAATAAGATACTGAGAGGAAAGAACCAAAAGATACTGCTCTTCAGGGYCAAATCAAAAAGTTCAGCTGACTGCAAACAAGAAGATAAGACAGCTTCAGGAGGCAGAGCCCCTCTTATTTAAGTAAAGAAAGCTTAAAATTCAYATTGACATTGTATTTTGATGTTTCTAAATGCTGAAACAGTGTTATGGTATACTGAAATTCCTCCTTTCCAGTCAATCTTTGCCACAGCTGAAACTGAAAACCAAAACCATGAGTGACTAGCAATCTGGMAAACACTGACTGCTAGCTAAACAGACAGTTGCATTTTTGTGTTTTATGAGGTTGGTCGCAGCTATGACTCTGGGTTCTGTTTTTCCTTTGGATCAGCTATTACTTCGTCAGACATAAATTCCATACTYTTCCACTCAATGTATTAAGTTTGTATGAACATCCCCTTAGTTCCCCAGGCAACAGGTATTMCTTGCTCCTGTTATGGAGGAACTACACTGGGAGAAACTACAGGAATACCACAATATTTTGGCTGAAGACTCCATGTACTCACACGAGTAAAGAGTGGCCATGCAGAGCTACCATACTCTCGATGCTCAACCTGTAAGAGAAGACATGGAGGAAAGAGCAAGGGAACAGGCAAGACAGAGTCTTTGATGACAAGCACCAGTGGACAGCCAGCGGTTCTAGACTGGCTCAACTGCTACTTGACAGAGCTATGAGCATACCATGTCTCTATTTGCATCTTCCTCAATAAGCCTCTTTCATTTAAGAACCCACACAATTCTGAATGAAGCTTCCCACTGCAAGGCAGACTCACTAACGCTGGCCCCTTTGGCTGTTAAGATCTGATATGCAGTGCGTAGGTGGAAGAGGGGAGGAGTCCAYCTGCAGTGGAACTATAATTTGCATGCATTTTAGGCAACTACCCAAAACAAAATTAAAATCAGAGTATTGAATTTTAAACATGTGTCAACTCCAGCCTACATTCTTTTTATGACACAAGAACCCATTTATTATCATYACTATCTAAGCCTGGCTTGAAAGCTCCCTCCCAAACCACACAAGCCGCTTACACGAAACAACAACCGGTCAGCTCACGCTACCACGAAATACCAAAGACGATCTTGATCAAGAACCACAAGTAGCTCAGTGCAGCTTTAGTTTGAATTGTTACTCAAATCTGTCTTTTCAAAGACGCTTATCACAACAAGTTCGTTAGTTATACTGTCACAACATTTTTTTCCACAGAAACCGTTGCAGTTTTACTCTATTGTTAGACAGCAAGACACTGCTTGCATCTTGTAAAAAGAAAGACAGTGAGAACCCAGGAATCCAAAGCTGGTGGTTATTTTTTACTTGAAGAATCTCTGACAAACATTTTTTTTTAAAAAAAGTATTGTTACAATTCATTCATTCCTTCTGGAATTAAATTGGACATGCTTGTTCAAGGTGAGGATATGAAAAGGGCAGTCTGACTTTTACAAAACAGATATTCAAGCATTATCAACACACACAAAGGACAGGCTCTTATGCGCATTTGTTACATTGCGACCTTAGATCAACCTCAGTAAACATCTTTGGAATACAGATGAAATAAGCAACTTAAATATTCACAGGACAAAATTGTAACATTATTAAAAATATGAACAGTAAAATTTGAGAGATCAGCAAATGCAGGTTCCCCATGGATAATCAAAACAGTACTTGCAGAAGTTACAATAATCACAAGCAYAGGTCTGCAACACAAAGGCTGGATTCCAGCAACTCGAACACTTATGACTAAGAGGCAGTTTTTGAATTTGACTAATTGCCTAAGGCAGGGAGGCAGTAAGAAAAGGTAGGAGTGCAGGAGGCAGAGGCAAGGTAAGTCAGTGCTAGAATTTCTTGTTAAACCAGGAAGCTAACAGGAAAGCAGCAAGGAAAAAGGTTGTGTTTGTTCTTTTAAGTCTAAAAGAAGTGTTAGCCAGAATTTATCAGTATATATTTTCTATATTGCACAATGAGTTTTAAAGTAGCTAAGAAAAAAAAATTACAGAGAACCCTAAAAACAGTCTGGATTTTAACAGTTACATTTAAATATATTCCAAGCTGAGTTACCCCATACACTTTAGACTAAAAAAGAAAAAAAAAATGTTTTTACCTATCAACAGCCACACTATTTCTGTGTTCCTTGTCTCCTCAAACCCTCTCCAAACTAGTGAAATACACCATTTACCAAAGACAATGCTAGTACTTCTCCTTAATAAATCATGGAGTTATTGCTTTAGTTTACTAGTGGCAAAGGCTAAGATCTACACTTTTAGAGAATTTAAGGCAAACTCACAAGACCAACACCTTAACGGCATTTACGGTACACACTGGTATCCATTCACACTCCAGGAGAAGTTTTGATATTTTAAAAAAGACAGGAACACTTCAATTTTAACCAAAAGGATTATTTCAAGCATTGCAGATATATCTTCTAAACATATAACCCAGTAGTTTTTCTTTTTTTCATTTCTTTTTTTTGCCTGGGATAAGTCATTCCAGAGCACCAAAGTTCAGAAGGAAAAAAAAGTTGTTGTTCAAGGATATCTTATTACAACTCATTCTTATTCATCTAAAAACTTTTTGGAAGATTTGCTCAGATATTTGGAAAGCTGAATCACTTTTCTCCATTCATAATATGCAGACAGAATTATGATCTGTCAGATATACATAAAATGCAATTTACAAAGAAATGTTAAAGATAGATTTCAACAAAAAAAAGTATCCTTAACAGCTTTAGGCAAACTGATTCACCTGTGAGAACTRTAAATACTGCTTTTTCTTAATTCTTTCATTCCCAAAGTTCATTTCTAGCTCCTTGTCTGACAGTCTGCCTTCTTAATAATCCCATCTGGCAGCCACGCTGCAGTGAAAATATTATCAAGGGCACTTCTGTGCGCAGTCTCAATGACTCACAATCAAGTTTATTATTGACACAGATTTGTCAACTGTCTGCCAGGCCTACAAGCTCACTGAGATGAAAGCTGAAAAAAGACCAGCCAGAACAGGCCTGCTAGAAAGCCTAAGTGTTCTCATCATTAAACTTATCTTTCACTTGTATACACTTTAGAAATTAACTGAAGGAATAATGGAAATTTAAGGAATGCAAGATACAGCAGTCCAATGCTTATATGCTTTTTTTTTTTTTTATTTCTACACAGGGAAAATAAAAGTCAGAGAAAACAGTAGACTACAGATTTTTTAAAAAATGATTAAGGTATATTTTTTTAAGATGGTTTGGTAAAAACAGAAAACATGACATTCTGTTAGGGAAAAAATATAATTATTTCAAGTTGAGAACAGCTACAGTCTGGTTGGATTTTTAGCAAGATTTAGTTAAGCATAAATTATTGATGGTGTATTAACAACAAGCAGAGTTCTACTGCCATACAGCAGGATGAATGGGTAGGATTCACACTCAACAGAAATGTACCTTATGTGTAAACTAACCCCATCTGAATCAGTCATTGCGACTCGCTACTTGTTATTTTTTCAGAGTAGAATTACTTCACTAAGAAGTATATAGCTTTCTGCAGTCTTCAGAATAGAATAAGAATTTCCTATTCATGTTCTAAAAGTAATCAATATAAATAGTACATTTCTAGTCAGCCAGAGATTCTGCACTACACTGCACACTTCCAGCAACTTCTATACATGAGGATGGCAAAGACAAGCGCTCTGGATTTTGCTCACTCAACCCTAACTCCAGCACAGTGGATATGAACAGTCAGCAGAAGTACAAGATGCATTTCAGAAGRGAATTTCTGCCCCTCTGAATAAAGGTAGTAATGTCATTAAAGAAGTATCACAGCAACTTCAYTACAGAAAAATTTACGTTTTAGGTAGTTGTCTATACTGGAGATCAYTCCTTCAATTATAGTTAAGATTTCCTAAGATGACAGAAATGTCTCAAGCAGTGCTTCAGATTATTTCAAGGGAACTTGATTCTATGCTGGATCAGAGTGAGCTTGTTATTCTGAAAACTCATTTCCCAAAGKCGCTTTGGAGTATTCTTGAGCTTGTGTTTTAACTCGTCTGGATTAGTTCTCCATCAGTTGTCTGTGCTCTAGTTGGAAATGCTAACTTATCTTTACTTATTTGCCAACTATAGCAGGCATGTAGTATTTGAAAAAGCAGAACAGCTGTGCAGTAAACTAATGACATGGACCTGAACACACTCTTAAAAATAAAAAAGGGGCAGAAGAGCACTCTGATACATTTCTAGAGTTTTGTGCTCAAGTTTTTTCACCATACATTAACTTCTGGTCAAAGAGAAAATTCACACTRAGGACCGGATCAGGAGTGTATGCTATTTCTATTGGCACGCAGAAGACCATTATCTTGCTTTCTTCAGAAGCTCATAGTAATTTGTCTCAAGTATATATAAAAAAAAAAAAATGCTCGGAAGCTTGTAAATAGAAATCAAAAATACATTTTCCTCAAAAACGAAGGCAACTAGAAATTACTCGGTCAATACCAAGCATTTTACACGGTACCTCTGAACTTTCACATCCTCCACAAGCAGCATAAGCAGCCTGCTAAATTATGAATGAGATGTTACATTGTTCCGCTGCTCTTCTGACTTCAAGTCGAAACATGRTCTCATCAGATCATATTTTTTCCTCCAAACTGGAAATCCAGAGCTCTGATTTTAACTCAAAATGCAGAAGTTGGCTTGAAAAGTTAGGAGAGCAAGGGAAAAGAATGCTGAACAGAACACAAGTACTTTGCAAAATGCATCTTCATTCTAGTAAAGGGAAAAATCTTTCTCACTAATGCTTATTCAGCATTAACAAGTTGTTACTTAGTTCTGAAGACAATCAACACATTGGTCTTAGCAACTTAACCAAATGAAGGGTAGCCTTTAGTAAGAGATTTGGATGAAGGAAGATTGGATTTTTTGTAGCACTCATTATCATAGCAGAACTAGACTATTTTTAACAGATTTTTGTCACATGAAAAGACTGGAGAAGGTCCCATAATTGAAGGAATTTTTCCCCTCAGCATTTCTTCAGAGCACAACTAGATAAGATTTATATTAAGAAACCTTTGCGAATGCTTTAACAGCAAACAGGTTAGTGCATTTTCCTTCCTAATATTCCCTAATGCAACAAGTACACCGGCTTATATTCTGTAAAACAGCTATAGAACAAGTCATTCAAAAAGCCACGCAAATTATTTCTTGTCACTTCTCTGCACACAGACGGGAGAAGTTTCAGCCATTTTCAACAGCATATTTTAGTTTTGAATACCTGATGCCAAAGATATATTAAGTATATCTTTTTTTCTGAATTAGTGAAATGCATCAATACTATCACAACTGGAGTCACTCCTCTCTTCAAGCTGAAGAATTTGATACATTCGACTCCTTTTGAGTTAGTGACTCAAACAGTAATCCTGCATGTAAATAAAACTAAGATTTATCCATTGTAGTAGTAGGGTTCACTGGGCGCTGTCTTACAGCGTTCACTGAGGAGTTTCTGTTGGACACCTCTTTATCCTCTGTTTCATCATCTGAAAGATCTTCCTCATCTGCTTCTTGCTCCTCATCCAGCTTTTTCAACAGCTGAGCTGACTCTGGAGCTAGCTTTTCTTAAGGTGAAAAAAAAAAAAAAAAAGATGTACACAAATAAAAAGGTTATCCTGTGAAACACTTTTAAACAAGAAAGAAAAAAAAATAGAAAATAAAAAGTACATCACAGACCAGCTCAGAATTTGAACAAACTTAAGCCAGGTAATACTTTTAAATAACAGTCACTTAAAATTTTCCACAAGCAGAAAYTTCAATACTAGATTTCCTGTCCTGCTGACACAAGTTATATACCAATTATATAGATTTATCAAATGCCTTCACTGAATTAGAAGTATGTAGTGGGCTTACTTGAATAAGGRTATTGCTGTTGTCTGTGCCTTTTGGATGGACAGAGACAGTCCGCTAAGAATACCATTATCTGAAATTGAAAACAGACAGATTTAAACCTCTAAACATTCTGTACACCAGTGTAACACCACAGTCACACAACAGCGTATTTCAAGTAGTTTACTTACAAGTCCCAGTATCAGTCCTGAGAAGAGAGTTGCCAATGCAAAAATGGCATATGAACCCCAAACTGGTATTCCAACACTTTCTGTCAAATAACTATGGCAATGCTAGAGTAAAAGACACGGGAATCATTTCATGAATAGCTTAGTATCATGCCCGCTAAAATAAAAATGAAATTCAAATCTAAGCACATACCCTGATCCACATTGACAATTGAAACAAAGCAGACATACTGCTCATCCTGAAACAAAGCAGAAAAGAGTAACTGAAAATGTCGTTTCTAAGCCAGCCACAAATCTGTTTATTCCAATTTGCCTGACTAGTCATTATTTAGATTCACACTGAACAACTTTCCACTCATGCTTCCCCTCTAACCACTTTGCTACCTACTCCAAAACTTCTTCAGCTTGTACCCGCTGACATGAATTTCAGTGACTTTTCTGTCCTAAATTACATATGGAACAACCACCTAAGGGAAGCAGGTGGAACTATTTAAGAAATTAAGAATTAAGCATCCATATGTTACATTTAAAATGGATGAATTCCTTGTTTTTCCACAGGTGAACAAAACCAGGCTAACTGCCATATACAGTCTGCTGGTTCTGGTATTTCTCTGCTGTAAAACTTTAGAAAAAGTGAATGCTTAGTGCTGAAGGAAAGGAGAATTTGAAATACTAAGCCAGGGTAAGTTGCTAATAAGTGACTCACAGAAGTGGGCAGCTATGAACAGATGCACGCATGTTTCGCTATGCACAAACATAGAAGCAAGTGATGTATGCTTGCAATAGAAAACTTATTAATCCTAAAATTAGTATTCCTGCATGTACATTCCTCCCTGTGGGCCAATATGTTACAGAAGACCAATTRCATAGTTCCAACATTCAGATGGTGTTAAAAGTTCCCAAAGTAACAATGCTGAGCTGCCCAGAAAAGCCAAAGAAAACAGAAAATTTCAGTCTAGATTAACATCACTTACTTCTCCCCATCCCACAGCAGCAGCAACTAAAAGCACTTCAAAGCCACCAAACCAAAGGGTATTTCACAGAGCATCTTGTCAGACTACAATGTATCACCATTATCATATTCCCTAACCTTCAACCCCTCCACATTGCTTTTAACTTTAATACAGACAGCAATGCTTTCTTAAATAACTAGCCCCTATTACACAAGTATGTTGCTACATTATTTTCAAGTTTTTATTTGCCAGCTTCCTAGAATTTAGTTGGGCAAAGCAGCTTTCTGCTACATAATCAAAATAAGAACTTCAAGCATCAGTAAGTTATCTACAAGAGTTTAATAAATAATACCTCCAGCTACACTTTTGAAACTTTCAAATAAACCTTGCTCAGGTGACCTCTGCTATGCTAGTATACACAACTCTCCCACAGCTGAGGAACATGGTAGGACATACACTACACACACACACACACTGCTTACCAGCACAGAGCTGCTGCCTGAGCTGTTAACAAGCCAAGGACCAGTATCTACCTCTGCTTCTGCATGCAGCACCAGGTGTGGCACATCTAAGAATTTATTTGAGCACRTTCTTGAAGTGCATATGTTTGACAACAAATTTTTGTAATATACCAAAACTTACAGAAAAGAGGAAGGACCGAACCACGACGAAACAGGTTCAATGGACTTCCATTCCTGTTCACTGATGAAATTTATAAAATCAGTTTTAGTTCTTGCCCCCTGGTATCTCCTAAACTCTCCATCTTTACAACTGTAAAGCAAACAAATGAGACTTTTGTTTTAATCCAAGTATGCAAATTTGCTTTGACTTACAAACATATTTCCCCACTTTGTCTATGCCTTTATTTTGCTTTAAACAATATTGTTTCTAAAATGTTTTCTGAAAATTTTGACTCCAAGCATAATAGTGCATCTTTGCTATCTTCAGGTTATGATTCCATAAGAAGATAACAATTATCTTAATATGATTGCCACACAATAGCATTAAGACCAACCTAGAGAGAAAAGATTGCAAAAGAGAAACACCCATGAAGGGATGAAATAAATAAGGCCTGAAGCAAAAAGAAAAATATTGGTGGCATTATAAAGTGAGATTAGATAAGAAAACGGTTCTTGCTGTGCAAAGTTACTCACATTCTTACAAAGCTTGATAACTATCATTCACTTGCACCAAAAAAAAAAAAGAAAAAGAAAATGACTTTTCCTCTCTCTTCCAAAAAACCTACCATACTGTATACTTACTGATAGATGGTAGGAAGAGCTGTTATGATAAATCGTCCACTTAATCCTGTGAGAAAACAGATATTTTCAGAGTAGTAGTGTACTCCAATATAAGAAGACTAAAAACGTTTCTTATACATCCTAAAATTCATAAGAACAGCTGTTTCCAGGTATCAATCTTTAATTGCGATCAAACAGAAACTTGCACATATCAACAGTAGGAAACAGTTTAAAAGCAGCATCCCAGGACAAGGAAATAGAAAATCTATCTATGGAAAAAGAAGCGTCTGGAGCTAACAACAATTTTGCTTAGCTATTTTGGCCTTAAATTTTCAGAAAAAGATGCTCTCTTCTTCCACATGCTCTGCAAYTTCCAGTGCTTGCAGCCAATAATTCAAGTAAAACAAATTTCAGTAGTTCTAGCATGCCTCTGGAAAAAAAAGAGTACCAATTTCAAGGTTATTTTTACAAGGTTGAGCAACGTTTTTTTTTTAAAGCAAATTCCAAACAAATGTAAGGGAAATCAACAGAAGCCAGCTTCAGCTGAGAGAGATCAGATCCCTTACACTCCCTTTTTGTCAGCCAAGAGAGGTACTGCTACAGGGGAGAACAAGACTACCAAAATCAGATTCTTCTTCTTTAGAGTACTTAAAAAAAATAAAATTAAACATCTCCTTGAAGTTCTCCAGCCCACTCTGTAGAGGAAACTGCTAGTTCCTTTACAATCAAAGAAAGACTTGATCACTTAGCTCATATACAGCAACTTGCCTTCAGCAGAGCTAAAGGATCTGTATTATTCTGATTTTAAAAAATTAAGAGTCAATACTTTCAAAGAAGCACGCTTGCACCAGAAGCTTTGCCTAAGTGCCAAAAGGGCCAGAAAACACAAAGTGGGGAAGGTGTTATAAATGCCCAAACGAGCTTTCCTCACCTGGCTGCTCTGTCACATCCACTTTAGCAATATTCACCTCCAGATCTTCACCCCACTCAGCGAATTTCTCCCACTCGGGCTGCAGGTTCTGGCAGGCAGGACACCAAGGGGCATAGCTGAAGCCAGAAGAAAGCTGTCACCAAAAGGGGGCCGGAGGCGGTGGGGAGGCGCCGCTCGGCCCCGGCTGCCTCACGCAGGGCCAGCTGAGAGACCCCCGCCGCCGGGGGAAGAAGCCGGCCCGAGCAACCCCCTCCCGACTCACAACTCCACCATCCACTCGCCCTCCAGCAGCACCCGCCACGTGCCGTCCGTCAGCGTCTTCACTTGGCTCCGCCTGCCCAGCGCCGCCACCGCGCCGGCCGCCAGCGCCAGSCACACCACGGCGCACCGCCGCCCGGCCGCCGCCATCTTGCCGCGCCGCCCGCTTCCGCCCGCCCGCGGACGCTGAGCGGGGCAGGGGGCGGGGCGCCCGGATACGTCATCGCCGGCACCGCCCCCACAGCGCGGCGCACGCGCGTTTGCCGCTGGGGACGCGGGCCACCCTTCACTGCGCGTGCGCGGGAAAGTGAGCGCCCACTCCCTCCCTCCTCCTCCCCCCCCCAATCCCGGCCGCTTGCGGAAACGAGCTAGGGGCGGGCTCAGGGTGCGCCGCAGCCAATAGGACGTCGAGTTGAGGGGGGCGGGAGCTTGGAGCAAGCCCCGCCGCGAGACCCCGTGCTCGGCCAATGGAGGGCGCGGATCCCCACCGCCACTACGTCACACGGCACCGCCCCAACGGTCCCCTGAGGTGGGGTGGTGGGGAGCCTTGGGGAGCTGGGCTGGGAGGAGCTGTGGCGTCTCCATCCTTGGAGCTACGCAGAACCTGCCTGGATGTGATCCTGGCAAGGTGCTCTAGGTGTCCTTGCTTGAGCAGGATGGTTGGACTAGATGATCTCCAGAGGTCCCTGCCAACCTCAACCGTGCTGTGATTCTGAGCCTCTCCATGCTGCTCCTCCCAGGAGAGTGTCTCCACAGAGAGCCTGGGCTGCACCCTGGATGGTCAGGGGTCCTYGGGGACTGCCTGGCTTCCCTGTGTGGTGCGTGGGGCACTTCTCCCCCAGCCTCCTCTCACAGCTGGGGAGCAAACAGCTAAACRCAGCCACCCACAGTGAATGCTATGCTGATGTTGAGCTCTGTGTGCCACTTCCTGCCCGTTGAATGAGTGAAGCGTGTTGGTGCTCAGGACAGTGGCCCGTGGCCATAAGCACGAACTGCTGTGTGAGGCCGCAGAGAAAACATGCTTCCCGCACTCCAGCCCCTGCTTCCCCCTTCCACATTGCTAGTCATCTATGGCAGAAATAAACAGTTCTCAAGCAGAAGTCCCCCAAAAGGTYGCAGGTAATAAGCACATAAATCCCACATCATTTTACTGCAACCTATTGATAGCTCAAGCCTTTTGAGGCAAGGAACTGCCTCGTTTTATAGGCATGTCCTTTCTCTACCACAAGGGCTCCTCCAGCTCTCGATCCGGAGAGGTTGGTCACCTTCCCTTTTCTGCGTGGAGMAATCTTTTTCCTGGTGGAGAAGTCTGGTCTGCAGCAGCCATTAGAGCAGTGCAGCAAAATGAATAAATCATTTTTTTGTTTGTTTGTTTGTTTGTTTTCTATTTTGGCAACTTTTCTGTAGTACAATGTGTATGTTCCTTTTAAATAATAACACTGACACATTACTAAAGACTTGTTGAAGTTTGTTACTCTTAGATTCAGTGTTCAATAATAATTCACTGCATACAGCACAGCTCACTTCCATTTTATTTTAGTGCTAATTGGATTTTAGAAATTTTGTTACTGATACTCCAAGAATCCCTCTGTTCTGCATCAGTAATGAGATGTTAAGAGTTGTCTTCAGTTCCTCAGAACAGTAAGCATCTTATAATTTAAGACACATTCAGGAATAAGTGATCCCACTTTTTATTCATGCTGAAGAAGAGGACAATTAAATGTTCTTTTCTTCAGTGCTATCCAAACAGATGCAACTCGGTAGCCTGAATGGAGGACTGRGGATGAATTCAATTTAATCTAGGTGCAAGTTAAAGAAAGAGAAAAATCATGACAGAATACAGGCAACAACAGAAGCCATTGCTCTATGGCCTGTAGATGATACCACAAGAGACATCTTCTGGGACCAAGTAAATTTGAAATTGTGACACAGCAGAAATAATTATGTCRTTTGATGCTCCCATGCTAAAGGAGAAGGGAACTGGTACGCATTCACTGTAATTRGAGTAGCTTCAAAGGCACACCAAGCTTCTTATGGAAACATCTTGAAGGATCCCAAACAATATGACTTCATACCTCCTTTCCCTTGTTACCAGTAATTGTTTTAAGAATAGTAACTACTGTGAATTACTTTTTATCTCCATTATTATTACATTGACATTTTCTTGTTTCCTTGAAAAGTTTTGAGGCATATGAGAACAAGAAAACCTTGGCCATATCTTTTATGCATTCATCCTCCAGCCTATTCAGCTCAGCACTCCTAAGCTATAGAGAGTAATGTTTGCCATGTCTTTCAAGGTTCAGAGTAGAATAAAGAGATTTAATAACCAGTCAGACATGGAATGGCTCCAGGTGACCTTAACAAATGAATACAGCTCCTGATTCTACCCTTTTCCCTTCCTTTATGTTTGCTCTTGTGAAGGAAGGGAGAGTCTCAAAAATACTACTTTCTGACTTATTTTCAGAAATGTGCAGAGAGTGGAGGGACAGCACTGGTTTAACCCATCAGCCACCATGATCAGATCCCCCCCCACCTCCCYGACCTGCATGCTCCTTTGGAGGTATGACACCTTTCCAAAGGAGCAACATCAGATACTTTCCAGTTCACTAGGCTACAGAGGCCAGTGACGCTGATCTTTACAAACCTGATGCATCTCTGCATATACCCTTCCTTTAGGCAAACCCAAATAACTGTCCACATCCTTTGAGAAAGACCCAAGTGGCTTCTCYAGCAGGATTAAGATCTGAGTGCTGAAAATCATTAGATGCAAATCCCTGAATGTAAAAATCTTAACCACAGTGCTGAGCTGATGTTTTCTCATATGGTGGGATCAGTTCCCCACTCTGATGAGTGAGCAGCTGGTGATTTTTTTTCATTTTATTTTTTCAGCTCTGCCACACAGTGGCAGAGTTGAGGCTTCTTTTAACCATGGAACAGAGTGAAGAAAAGATCACTCTCAGGTATAGAAATGACCTGCATTTCCTGTTATGGACATTTTGTCATATTTCAAGGTATTCATGAACAGGATTTTTTTCTTGTCTAGTAATACTCTCACTCTTGTTCTTAGCTTGTTTTCCTAAGGAGCTGAGGTAAATGGGATTATGGGATCTGCCTACAATCCTAAACACACACACACGCGCGCACACACACACAGGCGACGGGGGCACGATAACTTCTGATCATTTGGGCCAATTTCAGCAAGGTTCCAAAAAAAATCGAGTCTCTGTAAGTTTCTTGAAAAGACTTGCCTAGCTAAGAGACAGAGTATTACTGACCTGAAAGAGACCGAAGCACAAGCTCAGATGTATTGTTAGACACAGAGAAGAGGAATTATGAGTATCTTTACTGCAGGGAAAGCTTCAGTCAATATACAYGCTTGTCAGACAAGGAGAGATTCAACCATGAGACATCGACACATTCACCTGCCCACAGAGCTATTTGTTTTTAATTCCAGATGAAAGATGCTAAAGTGAAAAATACCTGTGTAATAAAGAAATCATCCAGCCCTTGATGTCATCTGTGTCTTAGAAAAGTAGATCCCACAGGGAGGAGTGGGAGTAGAAAGACTTTGTTTCCTTTGAGTTTTGTTTTCTTTTCAGATAATACRAAAAAAAAGACCGAAGTACACGAGTGTTTCAACATTTTCCCCAGAGTTAAAGCCACATAAATCTTCAAATTTTCAAAATTCAACCTGTTTTGTAAGTGGTCAAAAATAGGAAAATAATTCCACACCATTTCACCCACTCTTTTCCTTTTTTGCAGAATGCTAATTCATTTACATTTGAAATGTGAACAAATTGAACAAGCTCTATTTTTGCTTTTTTTTTTAGTAGACTTACATGTTCTGATGACAAGCTGAATTAAACCAGACAAATGAGCAGTGGGAGAACAGCACCTGCCCACACAGGACTGACCTTACTGAGGATTACTTTGTGATAGCGCAGGGCTGCCCAGGTAATTATTTCAAAACGTGGGCCAAGCTCTGCAGTCCCTGGGCAAGGTACAGTACCAGAGCCCTGACCCCATTTACAGAGTCTGCTTTTATGAAATGCCAAGAGATTATGCAGAGAGCTTTCCTCCCTCTAATCATATGAGGCAGGAGATGTGAAATCATTGTCCTGGAGACCAAGGTGAAATCAGACTGACCCCAAAAGTCACAAGCCCAAGGCTGCATTTTGTGCTGCTCTAGGCATATGAACTGGTTTATCCTGCCTTATTTATTTGCCTGTTTTCTGGGTTTCCTTATGTTCCCATGTGAAGTTGGTATTTAGAATTCCATACAGAATGGTTTTCCGTGCTTCAGCATTAGACAAATTAAAGTCAAAAGCTAATTGCTTTTCTGTAGCTCTGAATTTCATTCCACAAAGACAATCCATGCATCAGTGCTTCCACCTAAGGAAAAATCTTCCATACAAGAGAAAATGATTCAATCCTACCTGCACAAATTGAAGAGCRCAGAGGGTGCCACTGACCTCCCAGAAGCTCGACTGGACTTTGTGCCTGTGAACACGGTTTTCACAGCGTACCCGGCTGGGGAGGGTTAGCAGACCTGTCAAAGCTCATGCACCAAGAGCTAGACTTCTGCTGCTGTCTTCTGCCTCGCATCCCCTTTGGCAACAGCCGCTCCTATATCTGCTCCATCTCCAGTGCTGAGGTCTTTCTCCTACACAGATACACCTGACCTTAGAGTCACGGAGCAGGGAGAGCCTGTGGTGCTGCACYGCATCAGCACATGCCCCCCCTCCACTGAGGACTGTGCTCAGGAAAACCCCATGGGAAAGCAAGTTCCCAACCAACAGCCTCGTCCTTCTGCTCCCCAGTGTCTGAGTTGCCTCCCCACTGACTTACAGTGTCCAGAAGATAATGTTTTAGGAGTTTAGGTTCCTGAGAGGTTCTGGTACACTGCAAGCAGAGTWTTACTGCATCAGCTGTAAATGTAATGTACATTTGTATGTACATTGTATGTACATGTAATGTAAATAAACATTACAACTGTACTGTTATGCAATTTGTTCCTGACTGCATTTGAGACAGCTGGTGAAAATGCTATGCACAGCAAGGTTTGCTGCATCTCCCATTTGAAAACTTTGTGGAAAACCTCAGAGCTACAACAGTCCTTCTCGCAGACACTATCCATCAGCCTTTTCCCTCATGTGCTAAGAAACTGCACAAACTGCTAATTATTCAGTAATTAAGTGTCTCTCTAGGTTTGTAATTGTAAATCTTGCCTCTCCTAGTCATTGTTTGCTCATTAAATAGCAGTTTTCTCAAAGCAAAAACATGCTTTTCTTTACATCTGATTGGATTACAAAATCACTTAAAACTCAGTAGAGATGGTTAGGAAAAGTGTGGTTTTGCRCAATAGTTACCATGGGAACTAAAGTGGAGAGACCTTTATAAACCAAAAGTCAAACAGATTGTGTTTCAGACAATTAATATTGTCTCACTTGTTTGTTCATTTACTTTAACTCTTCCATGCATTATTCTGAAATAGTATTTGTTTCCTTTTAATGTCAAAGGCCGTGTCAAAATGATTCTGCTCTCTAGA
Source organism: Rhea americana (assembly GCF_003343005.1). Classification (NCBI taxonomy): domain Eukaryota; kingdom Metazoa; phylum Chordata; class Aves; order Rheiformes; family Rheidae; genus Rhea; species Rhea americana. The sequence continues at coordinate 6,162,909 of NW_028186557.1, forward strand.
GGATTCACCCCTCTCTTCTTATGCAAGGTTCACCTTGCTCCCACTCTAGCCCTAATTAGCTTCATCTACCTCTCTAACTTTGTCGGTTGTGTTTGGGGACATCTCCAAGGGAATTCATAGTAGGAGTCGGTCTGAGATTGAGACATGCTTTTGGAGGTGTCTCCACATAAATGTCTAAGCTGGAGCCCAGTGAGCTCCAGCAGACCAGGGCATATGGAGGGTGAGCTGAGTTGCTCTCAGGGCTCCATTGCCTGCGTTGGCTGGATTATAGTGAGATGTCAGGCACCTAATGCACATATGGACACCTACGTTTAGGTGACTTCACCTRGAAATGAATCCTATACCTGTGCCTACACAGATTTCCCTTGCCATGGTTTGTTCACTCATCTAGGTCTGTTACCTACCTAGTAAAAATGTCTTTACTTCTGTGTGGATCGCTTCTGCTGGCTTTTTTAATACCCTGGATTCCTTACACCTGCACTTCTTCTAGTTCCCCGTTTGAAACTTCAGGGAACCACAGTTGATAAAACTGACCAAGTGCCCCGCAGCTTTCCCTCTTYCCTCAGCTCTGCTTCCTCCTCTCTTCCCTCCTCTCCCTCTCTCACCTAAATGTCCTCTTTCTCCCTCACAGACATAAAAATGCTCCAAGAAACAGAAGTAATAAGTAGCATAGTGATGTTCAGGGTTTCYTCAAGACCTCTGCCTGACTGTGCACAGGAGGGATTCTCCTACTGAGTGGGAATATTCCTTCAATATTCCTTCCTGTCTGTGGCAACCATCCTTGCTGCAGCCTCCTCCCCTGTGCACTGGCCACTTCTTTCCCTTGCACTGTACACACAGTTACTCATTTCTTCAGGGGCTGATCTATCGTACTCTTGTTTCCGTTCTTCACAAATAGTATTTCTGTCCCCCACAGGAAGTGCAGCGAAGAGAGCTGCATTTGTTGTACAAGCCAGTTCATTTTCAGAGTACCATCCGGATCAAAGGGCCATGCCACAGCAGCTGCTCTGTCCCTCCTGTTCTAGATCTCGCTTCTTCCTCCTCATCATTGTACCTGTCTGCAGAAAAACATCATGTAGCTAGTTGGCCTGGAATACTTCAGCATGCAAGATTTCAGCTCAGGAAAACGCYAAGAGACTGAAAGCAGGGGCTTACAGTGCATAATACTGGGCAGCTGGAAATATATGTGTTGCTACTTCCTCTGCTGGCAACCTTTTGCTGCAAAATCAGTCATATAAGGAAWGCATGACTTAGAAATATAAAATAAAGCCTACGTGTGCAAAGGGACAGCTAGGCCAAGTACCATCCTGCACACTCACCTGGAGAGCCAGGCACAAAATCCTGCCTGCAGGTATTTATTTGCTCCGGAGCTATATGTWTGTAAATCCTTTCTGACCTCCTGGTTTCACACCACTTTGCATCAATCTGAACAGTTGCTTTTGGTTTCAGGAAATGAGGAATGTGGTAGCAACTGTAACCCATTTGGTATCTTGTAGTGACAAGACACCAGTTGCCCTGAGGCCGACACAAGAATCTGCCTAAGGGTCTGCATAGACACATAGGGGGAAATGATATAAAAAACATTTTCTTTTAAAATGTCACTTCTGCAAGAGGAAGGTCTGTGCAGGTATTCTTTTTCCGATTTTGGAGCTCCTACAGACRCTATGTGTACAGAGCTTGTTCAAGCAAAACAGAAAATAGGCCATATTTAACTCRTTATACTCAGTTAATGAAAATGTTYMAGTTTGGGTCCAGTTTCCCTYCTTAAAATCCTGTAAGATGGTAGGGAGATGCCAGCATAGCTTTTCCTGTGCACAGCAGGAATAATGCAAAACTGTCCAGAATTTGGCTGTTTCAATTCTTTTTTCATTCTAGGTTCTTTAATTCAGGTGGTAATATTTAAAATAACAAAATAGAGGTCTTACTTTGTCAGCTGTGATACAAGGCTTTAAAATGGCTAGTTGGCAAAATCCCTTCTCCTTACCTTACTTTCTTGTCCTAGAGTTTAATTTCTGATAACAAAGGCCACTAGATTCTTTAATAAACCTTGTTTTCTTCTTCAACAACCAGAGCCAGAACTAACTAAGCAGAAAAGTTTACAGCAGAGGTTTCCTCCTGCAGCCTGCAGTAACTACCCACACAAACTGCAAGTCGTGTGCTAGTATATGGCAATCTGTTGCCTGCATCTGGCTGGCTTGCACGACTGGGGCAGATTAGCATGTTAGTTTAAGTGTATTATCGCTGTCACCGTGGGAAGTGAAGCCTGCGTAACGTGATAAGCTGAAACCAGGCGAAGAGAACCAGAGTGTGTTTAGCCTGGCTGCTGTTGCATGTGGGCCTGTTCCCATTCACTACCTTTCTTAGAATAGCAGAAGACAAGTCCCAGCTTTGCCTAAACTGTAACAATTCAAGCTGTCCTTTCAGTGTTGTCTCTGAAATAGGAAGAGTTTTCCTGGGTAGCAATGAGGAAGTAATATTGCCTTTGAGGCCAAAAATAATTCYTCCAGATGGAGAACATAATCTCTGTAACAGAGCCCAGCATTTCCCTGCTGTCAGATAATGCTGGTCAGATGCAGTTCATGACACTCCAGAAGATTATCTTGTATTATTAGATTAGATYAGTTTAGATTAGATTAGATTGATCTTCCTAGATTTTGAGTCCAGAAAGGGTCATGGGGAGAGGGGGGATTAGTATGACAATATTCTGCAAAACCTCAGGAAAACAAATATTCTTTCTGGGGTATCGCATCACTCCCCCTTTTCTTTACATATCTTTTTTTCTTTTACTTCATCCTGTACTGTGAGGGTATCAATGCCAACCTCTTTCTAGTCATGTCCTTCTATTGAAACGAAGCCACGCTCTTGACAGGCAGTGCCACAAATAGCATTACAGCACCTTGAAAGCCGGATACATTTCTGCATTCAGAAGGAACCAGTGCTGGCTGGCTACTGGCAGAAAGCCCACTGCTAGCTAATTGGAAAAGAGTTTTAAAGTTTGTAATTTTTCTTTAAACAAACCTTCTAGAGTGCTCAGCATCAAAGGATCAAGCAGAGCAGCACAAAAATCATCAGCAAGAGCATCTAACTAGGCAGAAAACAAGACTCCTCACCCTGTGACACTAGCAAGGGAGAAAACACAAAATTTTCTTCTCTGAGCACAGGGGAACATTTCTGCTTGCAACTTCTGTGTTGTCCAGCTGAAGAAGATGCACAATGGTAGTATGGCAACAGAACAAAAACTGTTCTTCCAGAAGGAATCATCCTCACCTAACCAAATATCTTTACATTGACATCTGTGGGCTCTGAATCAGGCCACGAAAGTACACAGGACGCATTAGAATATTACATTTAAAATGTCTCCCCATTTCTCTCCCTAGAAAACCTTCTTCTGAGTAGCCCCGTTGCTAGATRGCACTGATGGGTATTTGCTTCCTGGGCTGGGATTACGATGGCAGGAACGTGCTTGGAGTCCAAAATTAAGCTTGAGATCCAAACTCCTTGAGGCTGRGGAAGTTTAAACTGTATTCTAGATCTTCGTTTTTACACTCTGTGCTCACTGCCAGTGAAATACTCAGGGAAGTTATCTTGATGTTCACACAGAGCATGTTGAACTGTTTGCTGGAAACTATATGACAGGGTATTCAGTAGTCAAGACTTGCAAATGCCAATTCTGCCTATAAACCATGGAACCAGCTCACTTATGGACACCAGAATTCAGGGGTGTCTTAATACAAGTAGAACTGGGACCAGCTCTTTCCCCAAGTAAGAACACACTTACCAGAGCCAGGATTTTGGATAGGATTCCCCACCCTTCTCTTTAGACATTTCCAGCATAGGAACCTCCAGATGAGCTGGTCACAGCAACTCCTATGACAGACAGTGGAGAGAGGCAGGGCTTTGAGGGCTTGGAGTCCCCAGTGAGGAAACGAGGTTTACAGCTATCCAAGACTGGGAGAGGCAAAGGGACCATGTACATGTTAGCACAGACCAGGAATGTGTGTGATTCTCAACCACATTGTGATTTCCACCATTAAAGTAGAAGAAAATTTTWAATTTTAAAAACACCTAAGCTGCTAGCCTGTTAGATATGACGCCTGTGTAATCCCAGTGGAGGTAGTTCTGGTGACATTGACACAGTGCATAAAATTTCACCATAGTCCTAACAGAGAATTTCTCTTCATAACCACGGAAAGCCCAGATTTAGCATAGTCAAACTTTGCCAGTCTCTAATTACAAACACCGTCAACAAAGACCCTCTCTAATTTGTTCTGCATTTCAGGTCAGCATGGCAGTATGATCATGGGCCTGGCCCAGCCCTCCCTCCTCTGCTGAGGACAAGAAGCCCAGCATTGGGCCACCAAGCTGCTCGACGTGACAATGAGAGATATAGCAGTAGCAACGTTATTCACTTTGGACACTTACCTGTGAGTCCTGTTCTTTGCAGAAATGTGTTGTAATTGTATGTTTGCTTGCTGGTAGTGCCTTTAAAGAGTGGGCATGCATTTGCCACACTCACTCTAATGGACATAACTTCTTCTTCTTCTTCTTCTTCTTTTTTTTTCCTTTGAAAATTGTAAGTTGCAAATACAGGGCTCCCAAAACAATCAGTAAACACACTCATAGCAAAGCTACAGGGAGCTGTGATGGGCAGAATGTGGTAAGGATGGACGTGCTGGGTCACTCGCACTGTGTATTTTGTCATGTTGTACTTTTCTTCACTGCTCTTTGTTGGTGCCAATGGCCTGAGGGATTTCACTGAGCTATCTGCATAGTAAGGGCTGGCCAATCTTGCATCCTTTCTGTAAACTGAAATGGAAGCTATTTCCATTAACAAAATATGAACTTATTCATCTATTTGTAATAAAAAAGCAGAGTCATTTTAATATGTTTTAAGGGAATAATTGAGTCAATGGTTCTGTAATAAGAGCTCTGCCCTGGGTTCTTCAGAGGGTGTTCTCTCTGGCACACATATCTGCATTTCTGTTGTGAAGCGCCTTGTATGACTTGCCTACACACTACTTACCGAGGGTGCTGTAACTGCTGTGTAGGCTGATGCAAAATGTTCCTTCACCCACAGATTCCTGCCTGCCTCAGCCTTAAAAAATGCCACTGAGAAACCTGAGCAAGAAACCGTGCTTATTAGAGAACCTTCTGTCTTAGCAGTGCACTCCAGCATGCGCCTTTCTCACCTGCAGGCAGCCAGGGCAGCTCTGGGCCAGAAACARGTATCTCAGAGCAAAGCATGCTTCTCTAATGGAGGTCAGTCTTATTAGTAAGTCCCCTCTGCTAAATCAGGAGGGGAGAGGGATATCTATATGGGCATGAAGATGCTTCCACTGCAATCACGACAAATGCTTTCTTCAGCAAGAACATGCTGAATAAAACCAAGTGTCACAAGGTGAATCAGAAACCCTGCAGGGAGGTAGTGATTATCACACTTACCATTTCCTTGAGMACTTCTCCTGGAGAGCACTATCAAAGTCATTTTTAGGTTATCCTGGTGTGTGCTGGACTTGAAGTAATCAGCTAGCAGTTAACTGTAGTTGACTGAGGTATGGTTGAGAACTTCAAGGATCTGGYATCCATCTGTGCCCTAACTTGGGCTAGGAAACAACACACAAGTATTTGATACCCTCAAACACAAGCTAGCTTCTTTGGAACCTAAATAGATATGCGCAGCCAGAGAGGCCAACCTGGGAGCTGAAAAGGYTGCTGTACAATCCAGCCTCTGCTGCAGAATTAGTCTGAAAACATCCTAGGTATTTGTCTGACATTCAGAGGAAAAGCATGATGAAATCCCACTATACGCTGTATGTCAGCATGCTTTTGTCACTGAGTATATAAGATCCCCATCCCACAAGGACAGAAGATGCAAGTAGTGGAGGAGAGTCTAAAGATCARTCATCAAACACAGGTAAAGTGGGACCCAAGGATTTCTATTAAGTCATCTAAATCAGAGGCCAAAGAGAAAAGAAGGATTTTGAAAAAATGTGACTGTAGAGGAATAGTCCTTCCTGTGGTTCAGTCTTGCCTCTTATTTTCATTTATTTGTGATTTTCTCGCCTGTCTAAAGCAGCAGAGTCTACTGCATGCTATTGGAATCAAAACCTAATCTTGAAACAAACAAATAAATAGATCATGAAATACTCTCCAGCAGAAACTGCTTAATTTTCATAGTAACATAATGCAGTGCAGTGATACYAGGGAGACGATCTGTCACTGTCATGAAAGTGAGCACCAGTCTTTAGCAAAATTTATCATAACTGCAGTATTTGGGATGCAAATGCATTCCTTTCCCTTGCAGAGGCTGAGTTACAGCCCAATTAATCCACCGCCTCCTGGAGGCAGCTCCTGCACAGACATACAGCACCGTCTCATGCCACTGGCTGCAGTTTTTTTCCAGCAGCAGCTTCTCATACTTGCCTTGTTTGTCTACGGATTACGTTATGATAGTGTCAAGCTTGATCATTTCCAAGTCTTATTCATAAAGTATTTGTTATGTTTAAGCAGAAATATGGTGCAGATCACTACTGTATGTACCCAGCTCTCTTAAAGGACTAATTTCCCCAAGTTTAAAACAGGTATGAGGTGGCAGAAAACTCTCAGCAGACAATGTGTGTAATAAGGGGAGCAGTTTAAGGATGTTTTACTAGAGAATCAAACCATCACAAGCTTGCTGTGGAGAGGGAAGATCAGGCTTGCTTTAACCAGCCAGATTTACAGCGGTTGGGAGATGAGCCCAATTAGAAAGACTGGGCACTCTCAGTGGCAAGTCAGCCTCGCCTCCCACAGGGCCGCGTCAGAGGAAGGGTGAACCACGTCCCCAGGGCTCCCCAGAGCTGTGAGGGACCATGGGCAGCTCCCCAGAGCTGGCAGCAAGCCCTGCTGCTGTGGCCSGTGGGGTCTGTTCCCAGAGCATGTGTCTTACACTACACCACCTATGTTGCCAGAGCTGCTGTGCATCTTGTGGGACTTGGCAGGGACCAGTTCTTGGCTCCTTGGCGGTGCCTGGGGATGAGCAAATCCCCGTGAAAGCCCATACAGAGGTGGCTCAGGATGGGAAGTGACCTACYGGACTATAGGAGATGCCTATGGTGGAGAGCATGAAAGTGAAAAGGGGAGACAAGGCAGCTGGAGAAGGCTGTGGGAACAGCACAGGTCACCGAACAAAGAGCAGAGGGCCCAGGACCAGTGACTCAGGCATGACATCCTGCTTTGCAGTGCTTGTCACTGCCATATGTGCCCCAGTGCGTGCAGCTGGCCGCCTGTGCAGGAACCATAGTCAGCAGCGAGCCTGTCGGTCAGCGAACAACCCTCCAAAATGTGGCAGCCGTGGAGAAAATCCCCCTAATGAAGTGCTTCCCTGCAGTAATTGGATTTCCAGCGTAGACAAAGTCATTATGCTGATTGTCCTTATGCTTTTGAAGATGAGACAATGGTAGCGAGTGGCTGCTTTGGCTGATGGATCCATTTAAATATCCCTGTGGCTGAGAGCCAAGCAGRGGCATTTCCCTATACAGGAACGTAGGGGCATGCATATGAGGCAGCCACGGGACTCCGAATGCTCACAGCTCTGCTCCAGAAAATGGGCTGAGGGACAGGCTGTACAGCTATTTGCGCGGCAGTGAGACCTTAGCTGGGTCTGCTGGTGTCATCAGCTCGGGCAGACACCAGAGGACTTTCTAAGAGCGCACATCTCAGCTGCAGTGGCATTCCTGGCCATGGCCTACCCCCTGCAAGCTGAGCAACAGGCAATTCCCAGTCTGTGGCTGGGGAGCTGCGTGGCAAAGGACAGGCAACATCAAGCTTCTGGAGTGCAAAGGTGCCCAGAACGAGGAAATACTGACTCTGGAGGCTCATTCTTCAGCTGCAGCCTCAACCCTGGAGCGCAACCAGACATGACTCCTGCATTGATACTGCCCACTGACAGTAAGGGAAGGCTTTCTCTATTTTCTATTTCTATTTCTATTTCTAATTTTTATTTTTATGCGTACCCCAGCAGCAGTACTGAGATGCCACAGGCATGTCTAGGTATAACCTGGCATGTAGTAGGGGCCAGTCCTTCCGAGTAAGTCTGCAGTCTCCAGAGACAAGTGATGGAGAAGAAGCAGGGGAAGGTTATGTAYTGAAGATGTGTGTCAGGATCAGACCCTAGTCCCTCTCTGAGATCTCCATGGAGCTTGCTGGCTTTGGAGAAGTGGGCTGACCTGGTGCCATCAAGAGAAAGCAGATGAAGACAATTTCGTTATACTTCAGGAATAGCCACAATTCAAACTGGGGACTTGAGCAGGGCTTTCTCATCRTGGTTCGATGAACAGCGCATCTCTTCCTGTGTCATCTGCTCCCGCTTCTGTTTTTAAGGTTCTTTAGTCACATAYGAAAATGTCACGCTATAAAAAAATTCATAGAACGAAAAAAAAAAGCTGAAATGAAAAGAAAAATACAATTGCAATCATAAGATTATTTCAGGTTGGCTATGACCAAAATCCTTTCAGTAGGTCTCAGAAGAACCAGATATCACACCAGTATTGCTGTGAGGCCCAGGATTTAAAACTGGAAACAGAAGATAGCATGTTTTTTGACTCCAAGGTGCCCAGTTAGACTGGGGAGAGATGAAATAAAGTAAATCTAAATTGCTGATTTGAATCACCATTTAAATCAAGAAGTGACTGCCTTGGTTTAAGCAACTGAGAGATCTTGGTTTGCATTTATACTTCGTTTCTTGCCAGAAAGAGTTATTATGATCAGTGATACAACTGATGAGACAGTGATSAGGAAACACACAAAGCCTCTCTTCCATGGGTACTTCCTTTTGCTGGCAGGAAGAGTGTGTTCAGCTAGAACATACCTACAGAGGCGTTGCTCTACTTCCACATGCATTTACTCTGCATTTGCACAGTAAGGGATGAAACTTGTGCAGTCACACTGTCTTTCCATATGGGTGTGTTTGTCTTCCCAAATCCCATCCTTTGTCCAGCTGTCAGAGCACTGAGGTCTCGAAGCTATTGTGTTCCTCCAAGAGTCATGAAAGTATGAAGCTGGACAGAAGAGGTGAAGTGAAGGCTAGTGAAGGAAAAGCTGCTACAAGAGTTCAACCCTAACAAGGTGTGAGAGCATCCACAAAATCCCAAACAGGCTTCCTTGGTTTGAAACAGCACGTCCCAGTCTTGCCATGGCAGGACATCTCTTCCCTCTGCATTTCCCGTGGCTGCTGCTGCGTTTCTTGAAGGTAGTAGTAAAGCTGACATGGCTTCTTCTTTGCTTCCCTGTTTCCACTCCCCACACCCTTCCAAGCAGAGCTAGGTAGGGGCATGGATAAGCAATCCTGCACCCAGCTGTAAGGAAAATTCCTTACAGCCTTTGGCTAACCCAGATTTCTGCCTCACTAAAACCCTCCAGATATTCCTCCGATGGGACGTGCCTTGCCTGCAGGACCTATATATAGGAGGCCATGACATGCTGGTGACAGTACAGGAGCTGTACCCTGAGGGCAGAGAGGCCCTACAGGCTGTGGGCAGATGGCCAGGACCGACACAACCATTAGACTGCTCAGCACCGTGCGGCAGGGTGCAGCAGAGAGCCSGGAAAGTGGAAATGGCCAAACCCCATCCCCTCCCCACTGCTCCAGGACTTGGAGGACGCAGGCAATCTGTGTTCCCGCTTTCCCCTGGATTTCCTTATGTTGGCTGGCATAGCTGCTCCAAGGGTAGAAACACAGCTGGAGCGATCTCTGTTGAGAAAAGGGACATGGGAAGGGGTTTAGGGGAAAAGCCCCCAAAATCAYGATTGTCTGAGGGAAAGGCATCAAAATTAAAAAGTGAGTGGGAAATGGTTGCTGTTACTTGTAACACAGAGCCAAGAGCCAGGCAAGAGGCCTCAGAGAAGCCAAAGGGAGCTCACTGACACTCATGTGGAGTCATTAAAGGGCTGCAGGATGCCACTGAGGCCAAATATATAAATGAGTCCAAGAACGGATTAGAAAGACAGGCTCCTTGGTGGCTGCTGACCACAATGGTCCACAAGCCGCTGCCAGCTCTGCAGGTCCCTGCATTGCCAAGGCACTGCCAGGGAAGGATCAGAGCTGCCTTCTTTCTTAGCTTCTTTGCCCAGAGCCCAGACTGCTGGCCATGGTCAGAGACAAGACACTGAGAAAAACAGGTCTGTGCTCTGGCCCCTRCAGCCATCCTTATGTCTGGCAAGTTGTGCTGACCCCATCTTTTCCTTGTGAAGCCCTTATGTCCCAGCTCCTTCCACTCCCGGGGCTTTTCCCAGTTCCCAGGAAGATGGTGGGGAACTCAGCGCTGGGATGGCTAAATTCCCATCCTGGCTCAGCAGGAGGGCCTTGGCTCACCACCCTGTCTCACTTGTCTTCTCCCTGGTCTGCCAGGGATCCCCTTCATGCCTGTGGCCCRAGGCCAGCAGGCAGCAGAAATCCCCCCACATGGCCAGCTGGCAGCCAGCAGGAGCTTCATAAACCTTGTGGCGCCTGAGGAGACAGACAACTCGTTTCACCTCCATCCTAAGTACTCTGAAGGACTGTGCTCTTGTGGTACTGGTACAGAGCCAGGTCTCTCTCCTGTTAAARCAGCATCAGAGCTCATGCAAAGGGAAGCAAGTTCTAGGCAGGACTTGGGGTTGCTAAAGCTCGTGCTGGTTCATCTTTTCCACTGGACAAGAGCAACCTGGAGACATGGGGCTGCATCCCTCTTACTGGGGCTGCAGGAGCCTGCCTGGGGATGCTCAGTGCCCCAGCACGGCGGGGAATGGCTACTGCCACATGTTGGCTCTCCTGTGCCATAGCTGGGCGCTGTGCTCAGCCCCCGTCASCTCCATCCATCTCGTGTGCCATTGCAGCGAGAGTGGGCAGACAGGCTTGCCTACTCTCCCTCCCAGGACAGATGCCTACTTGCCACAAGGCAGATGGGATTAGGAACTTAGATTGAATTCCAGATGCCAAGAAGGACAATACAGCGATGCCAGAAGAAATCTGGGCTTTCAGCCACTGCTAGAGCAATAATATACCTTGGTCACAGTGTGAGGTATGCCCTAGGAAGAGTGCAGCACCTCACCAGCACACTATACACAAGAAGGTCCTTTGTGCAATGAACAGCAAGTCTGGGGAATTCCTTGCCAAAGGACATTGGGAAAGGCAAAAGGTGGCATGGGTGAGAGGGGGGACAAGCTGATTTCTTGGAAGAGAGATCTCTTGAGACTTTGTAAACAGGCAAACCACATCCAGCTGACAAAACACGTAAGAGGCTGGGAGAACACCTGGGCAATGTATCACACATATTGTCCTGTTCAGACAGTATCCTCCCAAGAGCATGGTCGGAGACATGGGCAACACGCTATATGGACAGTGTGTTGAACTGTATAGCTGATTCTCCAATCTTATCACCCTCCTTAATGGTGTTTGGCAACAGAGACCTTCCAAATGATGCTCGTAGGAAAGAACTACAGGAAAAGTCAGAAGAAACTAGAAACTTAATACATATGTGATGAGACAATGCAGAGGCAGCATGATCCCACTGTGCCGTTCCCAGGGGGAAGAGGTACGTGTTAGAGACTTTTTTGATCTAAGAAAAGCAATGCATAATGATATCCAACAGTTAGTAGCTCAAGTCTGAAAAATTCAAGCTGGAAAGAAGATGCACATTTTTAATGGAAGGTAATGAATCACTGCAATAGATTCCCAGGGGATGGGGTAAATTCTCCATCACACAGAGTCTCGCAGTCTCATCTGGCTCGAAAGGCAACGCTCTTCAGTCACAGTGCTGGGCTCAGCGCAGAACTACTGGCTTGTTTTCGGTCCATGTTAGGCAGAGCAGGCAAGATGCACAGCATGGCGCCTCTGCCTTTAAATCTAGGATATGTGTTTTCCAATAGGCAATTACAGAACTGTTTTAGTACTGCTGGCCCTACGTCTCAAGGCAGAGAGCTACAAAGCCACCGTTTTTTTCACGTTCTATTTGCATGGCTGTTCCCCTAAGGCTTTTCCCTGGCTTCTCACAAAAGAGAACCAACATCGGCATATTACTTCACACTTTGAGACCTAYGGATCTGAAACTAATAGGTTATGTATATCTGGCTTCGGTTAGTTCACCACTGAGACACATCTCTATTTGTTTAGTGACCCCAGATGCAAAATCATCACRTATCAGTATAGTAGAGCACGGGCCCAGGGTATATACTTCCAATGCTGTCATTTAATTTATTCACAACAATCAGGTTAATAAATAAATACATGCCAAGCCCCATCAGCCATTACACCCATGAATATTTCTCCATTCCTGCATGTGGATGTCTGACAGTTTGTTTACATGATTGCAGGGATGACAAACTCAAATTATTTGGCTTAGCATCAAGAGCAGCCTCTATTTTTGCAGCCTGCAGTGGCAGCTCCCAATGAATTTTAATAAGTTGTTAACAATGCGTGCATTTTTTGTTCCTGTCAATGGAAGCGTGCAAAAGGACAGGGTGGCATATACTTATTGCAGGATACAAAAGGATTAATAGTGTTTCCCATACATCGTGCGTGGCTGAGCTATGTAACAAGATGGTTTGCCCCCGTTCAGTTGTGCAGGCTGCAGAGGTACATGCCAGCAGATCAGCGTGTTCCCCAGCCCGGCGTGCGGCAGGGGGCCAGCGGGAGCTGTGCTCTTGCCTTYGAGCTTGTCCTCGTTGCTGTGCCACAAGGTGAATGGGATTGCTCGCTTCAAAAGGAAAGGGGTCTTGTTCCCTTCTCTCCTGCAGCCAGGAAGCACAGCCTTCTCCTGGGAAGTTCCTCTCCATCTTTGCCTCRTGTTTTCTACAGGAACTGGTGCTCAGTCTGCAACACTGGGAGTTTACTAGGAATTCAGCATCTTGGGGTGAGTTTCCAATAGCTCGTGGCCCACAGTGTCTCACTGAAGCCTTGGGAAGCAGCTTCCTATATCCAGARCTTGCTTTGCTCCAGCATCACATGTGCTGGAGGGTTTGTGGCCACCGGGAGTCTGTGCAGAGCTGCATGGAGCTCCTCCAGAAGCTCCTCCAGGCCTGGACCACTGTCAGTTTTGTGCTGGTACCAAATGAGGGAGTGGACACAAGGAAACCAGAGACGTGAGGAATAATGTCCCTGCCCTCTGGATGGAGATGAAGTCTCCCTTTCTCCAGCAGATGCCCACAGCCTCATCTCTGCAGGCAGCAAGGGCTCTGGTCCCTACCTATTCATAAAGATCTCTTTAACCTTCTGGAGATGAAGCTTGTGGGCCACATTCTGCCRCCTCTGCTCTTCCTAAGTCATGTCTTGCTCCCAAGTAAACCCCTGGGGGACACAGGGCTCCTCCAGGCAATGCGGAGTAGCTGAGCATGGCTCTGAGCACCTCAGCATGGCCAGGCCCTGAAGTGATGCAGGATGGCAGCCAAGTCCAGCAAAAAAACAGCAAAGAATGACTACGTGTGCAGATGACCGTGTACAGATGGGCTGCTTGGTCCCCTGCCTTTGCAGGTTTCTCTTCAGAGAGGGAAAGCAAAGCTGTCTGGAGGGGATGTGTCCAACCCATGCAGTCTTCACCGCTTCTGCCTGCAGGGCCACTACCCTGGGGCTGCAGCCCGAGGAGAGATGGAGAACAAGGAGATAAACAAAACTCCCTCTTCACCCTGCCAGAAAAGGCTGTGAGCAACGTTGTCACTGCGGCAGGCTTGCCAAGGCGAGGCAGACCGTGGACTCCTGATTTCCAGCCTTGTGCGCGTTGCTTTGGAGCGGGCAGCCGGCTGACCTGGGGCTGGAGGAGGCAGCTGCGCATTGCTCATGTTTGATGTTGCTTATGGAAAATGGGCACATGGAGCAGAAGGAAAAGCAGCACTTTTGCTTCAAAGTCTGAAYAGGTAAAATTCAGGGCTGTCTGGGCCAGCTGACAGGTTCTTATCAGTAAAGATGATATGAGTCTTTTTCCCAAAGAAATCAAGAAGTATTTCTACCCCAGGAACCTGCCTCGCCTGCAGGAGGGAGGCTGCGTCCAGGAGACCAGTTCTCACCGCAGTCGCAGTGCAGAGAAAACACTGGTGGTGCAAGGAGCAACCTGCAGGTYGTGGGATACTGTAGGGCCTGTCTGAGGCTAGCACAGCTTTGGGTGGCTTCTGAGCATGGGGTGGAAACTGCACGGAAATTCATCTAAATGTTTTTAATTTTAAATCTAAAGAAAAGCTAATATGCCTGACTTTCCAAAATCCCACTTTTAACTCAGCTGCAACTAAAGACATATTAACAACCTGCCTCGCAGTCCTGATTTCTTTTCAGCTTGATCTTGTATGAAGTTGTAATCAAGTGCGGTGCAGCTGACTAGGTTTAAGTGACCTCCCAGGGGGGCACTACCTTTCAGATGTTAATAACGATTTGCAGAAAGAACTGTTACCTCAATCACTAGCACTGCAGTTAATGGGGAAAGGCAGAGTGTGTGTATGTGTTACAAAGACCTGCTAATGGGAGTTTGGTTTGTTCATCCCATCTGATGTGCAAGGATGGCAGAATTTGCCTAATGGACTGTCCCACCTGGATCAGACAGCAACGACTAAAACCTGGTGGGCAGGATTTCAACCATAAAGGAGTCAAAAGATCCTGCAATTTTATTTCAACATGCTACAGGGCAAGATTTTACAGTGTAAATATTGCAGCTCTGCACCAAAGAGCCAAGGGAGCACAAGCAGCCTGAGGCTGCAGTGCACACACGCGCTCCCGCTGCCGGCAGCTCCATCAGCCGCAGGCACTGCCTCTCTCGGCACCAGAGCAAGGATGGCAGCTCTTTGTCAGTCTGTCCAAAAAAGTAACAGCACACATGGAAAGAACAACGCCAAGGCTGCCAAGTGCAAGCTGCAGAGGTGAGGCAACACCAGGGTGAAGGGTGCCGAGGCGGAGGAAAGCAGCTGAGAGCGCAGCTGAGACCTGCAATGTGCGTGTTTGGTTGGAGCCCAACAACCACCCGCAGCCCCAGACTGGAGAATACAGTTTTTGCGGTGGCCCTGCAGCCCTGGAATGAAGTGTGCTTAGTTGAAGCTGCTCCTTGGGGACGCAGTCTCTGGAGAACTGAACAGGCAACCTCCAGAGCAAAAAAATCGCTGAGCTGAGCTGAGCTGAGCTGAGTTGTTCAAGGGCTCTAACACCCTGGACAAACATCAGTGACTTTTCCCCATGGATCGCAAAGGGCACCTCCCTGGCCCAAATCCCATCAGCTCTAACACTGCCCACACTCCTGTCACTGCTTGCCCCAAGTTAGGAGCTTCTAAGATAAACTTTTACAGCCAATTTATTATTTTGAGCAATGCAGTATCGTCTGTCTTAGCCTCAGTCCTTAGAAACTCTTTATGCCCACTGCAAAGAGTGCTAAGCACCATCCTCGCAAGAAAAGCATCAGCTTGGACACAGCTAGGCTGCAGGGACCAARGCCATGGCCATAGGAGGCTGCCGGAGGCGGGGGAAGAGAAGGGTTAGTGTGGCACAAAATTCTTGGCTCTGTGCTGGCTTACAGCCCCGCAAGAGAAAATGCAGGAGAACAGGAAGAAGCAGCTAAAACGGGATTTGCATGTTCTTCTATTTTTGCAGTGCTTTAGTCAGAGCAACACGTATTCCCTGGATATTTTTATCTGTTACAGTTTGGAAGCGTATCTTTTGGGTATCTGGCTGGCTTATATAACCACCTCACTCCCACGGCAGAGCAGAGCGGGGTGGAGGGGAAGTGCGACCATCAGGGGACAGGCTCTGCCTGGCCGTAGCAGGGGACAGCATCTCTCCATCCCGTCCGTGGCAGGGTCCTGCCTCGCTTATGTCCTCCTGGCGAGAACGGGCCCGTAAGGGCCTCCACTTACCAACGTGCTAATGTCCCTGCCAGTCCCTGCAGCAGCGCTGCACACCCTCGCTGTCCCGTGCGTTAGAGGAAGGAAGCACCTTTCGCTGTTCGGCAGAGAGGGATGAGCTCTCTGTCCCCGTCCCGAGCCCTCGCCCGCTGCACGGAGCTGGGATGGACCAGGAAGGAGAGGCAACGCTGCAAGGACCCCCTCTGAGCCCGCAGTCCGGTGGGGAGGCCCTGWGCGTCTGTCAGGGGAGGCTCCATTCTGCTCTGCTGCTCCTTACGGCGATGGGAGTGGTGACAGGGGCCGGGGGCTGGAAACAGGCAGCGCGAGAGCCTGGAAAGGCTCTGCCCTGCATCGCAGGGGCCTCGAAGGGCGTTTGCTGGCGAGGCTGGCAGGAGCCAGGCCAGCTGCTTCAAAAACTTTGGAAACCAAAATCATCTCCCTCTGCAGCAACCACTCTGGAGAGGAGCTGGATAGCTGTGACTCGCTGTCTCTCCCTGGAAGGATGGATTGGGGAAAGGCTTTTAGTCTCRTTTGTGCAACATGGGATGAGGAGCCAACGTCCAAATGGCTCCCCTGCAGGACTAACACATTTATCAGCCCATACCCCTGCAATGCAGGTCCCACCCGTGTGGTGGGTTCTTTACTGAACTGTAAATATTCCCCATTGTTTTGATGCCCAAGACATGCTTCGTGAGCGCAAAACCTGCTTGTGGTTCTACCTGCACAATTCTTTAACTCAGATGTTCAGGTTAATTCAGACTCCTGAAGATTTCTGCTTTGTGTTGCCTAAACACAAACCTCAAGCATCAATGAAAACAACAGTCAGACGTGGCTTGTGTGCCCCAAACCCTGTCTTTCTTTCCTACCATGTTAGGTGATCGAAGAAAAGRGCTTAATGCTCCCTGAGATCTTCACTTTACTTCTAAAATCCTCAGATATGTTTCCCAGACTCTGAAGTGCCACCTGTGGCTCTGCTTGGCTCTGGTACGACCACACTGCTCTTTCAGAGTGCCTTTGGAGAAGGTACCTACTCCTCGATACCTTTAATTGCCCGTTGTACTTGTAAAGATATATTAGGGCAGGCAAACAGCCAAAGTGCCTCCCATTACCAAAATCCAGCCTGCACGGCTGCCTCCCGTTAGCGGTGGGACTGTGGATGAAAAAAGAGAGAGATGGTGCAGGGCTTGGGAAGAGACATCGGCTTTGTAGGGGCGCAGAGATGTGGAGGGAAGGGATGTGTAGGAACCGATACCGGCAGCATGGGGGGCAGCCTCTGTCATTTCTCTCCATCTATGGGTTAAAGCTTCCTACAGCAGCTTGAATTTTTTCAATGAAAAGTCATTTCTCCTATAAATACAACTTGCCAGTACTTGAGAACTGTTTTATGGAAGAYCTTTCTCACTTCTAAGGTCGTCATCTTTCTAAAAGGCAAATGTCTCGTTTATTCCCTATTCACATAAAGACTTTTTTTTAGCATTTTATTGTTTCCTGCTATTGTTCTGTGAGTCAGAGCACCTTGTACAAACACTGTAAGGTTGTTTCATACTACAGCTGGTTATTTATGTGAGGGTAGATAATTACAGCCATTAAGTGGAAATTAATGAATTGTATGCACTCCTCAAGCAGTTTTCTTGTTGCACAAAGGCAAAACCCACAGCTGCAGAGAGCACCAAGACAGAATATCTTCATCAGTGCTACTCAGGCCTGAAGAACCACTCTAAAAATTGAATGTAATAGCATATTTTGAAAGTCAACATAAGGGTGTTTGGAGCCATTTGATAAGGAGATTGGCTTCCCACTGAGCCTTGGGACAGCTTGGGAGATATTTCCACAATGTGGACTGAATTAGGACGCAGTGTTAAACCCACAACTTGAAAAGTGTCCCTAGCCCTTCCAAGGAAAGAGCATCAATCCCCCTCCATGAAGCAAGCCTCCTGCTGCTCTGCAGCGTGGTGGTGACCAACCCACGCGTCTCACCACCCYGCTCCCAGCTGGGCAGGAGCCACATGGAAAAAACGGTGCAGCCCTCTACCCAGGGCTGGTTTGCCAAGGTGCTGCGATCGCCTAGTCCSCAGCTTGCGGACCGGGGCGGGTGCCTTTGCAGGGCAGTTGCAATAGGCCACTGAGATGCGATTGCTGTTTTCAAGGGGCTCTCGGCTTCTCTCAGGCAAGCTGGGCTGCCTCCATGATGTGTGCGCTGGGAGGAGGATCAGCTCCCTCCGTAAACAGRGAAGGACAGCAGGATGCATTTGAAATTGCAGATATGTAATATTCATTGATCTGACTCTTAAGATCACTCTTGAGGGAATGCTCTGAGTTTTAGGGCTGTTTGGATGTGTCTATGGTAGCTCCTGTCTTTGRTAAATCCTGCCATGAGATGTAAAAGACCTTTCCAGCTTTTGCTCTGTTACAAACTGCCTCGATAGCCGATGAGCCTCCCCTCCACTTACAGAATTTTTTTCTACAGCTGGGCAGTATTAGCAGTGTGGAGACATCTGCCATTAATGATTCATTCCTTCCCCTCCTCTCTCTGCTGATATTTTCCTCCCAGACCTAATACTATGCCTCTTCCCTGTTAATGTTCCTAATGTTCTGTGCTTGGGATGCTTCACACATACCCTGCCAGAGGGAGGTTAAACTGGCTCCACATGGAGAAATCAAAGGATAAAAGGTTGGACCGACACCTTTTACCGCCTAAGCAACACATACGAGATGAGTTCCCCGGTGCCTGAAAGTGTGACTCCACCACGGATTAGGCAGATTGTTAATGAGTGTGGAAGATGGTCAAGCTGGTAACACTGTGCATGATCCTGTGGTCCTCAGAAGTCTGGATAGCTCATCGTGACTTGGGGGTGGGAGATAAAATGGAAGAGATTCGTGCCCATGCCTTTCTCTGCCRTTCAGCTGCTCCGGGCTGCTTTATGTGCAACTCGCATAGGCAGCTGAGGTAGAGGGAGTAGGAGATTTCCAGGGAGGAGCCACCACGGTTTCCTCCCMGTTTGCGTGAGACACCCTGCAGTGGGAGATGTGCCGGTGTGTGTGCCCATCACAGGTGGTAAATCCATTGCCTTGTTTGTGTTCAGTGGGAGCTACGCGGCAGCCTGGCTGCTTGTTCTCCCTGGGCCCCAGGTGACAGCAAGCAGGTAGCATGGGGAAGTCTTCCTGGACCTGCCAACTGCCCTGCGTGCTTCTCCTCCACAGGGCCCAGTTTTCCTGTCATCCCGCTGCCCAGGGTCAGCTCCACTGTATGTCCCTGGAGGAGATGCAACAAACATTTCAAGGGCCTCAAAACCAGTCTRGCACCAGAGAGGAGCACCAGACAGGCATCACCAGTGGGACGGTCCAGGGGGGCTGAACGTTTCCAAGCTGGCTTGGGACTTGCACAGACCTCTTATGTCAGTACCACTTAGAAATACTTAAATCTCCCTCGATCAGCTTTGAAAATTGCAGCCAAGACTCCCCGGTGTGCCCATTACCCCATACTGGTGTGAAGGTTTAGAGAACCAGCTGGTAAATATCTCTAAATAGAGAGCTTTGAAAGCACATTTCCAACTGGAAATGGCAGAGCTGTGAAGATGGTTTCACTCCTCTTGGATGGTACTGAATTTTCCTCTGCTAYATGGGAGCAGAGAAGACAATGAAGATCTCAGACACTATGACCCTATTCTCCAACTGCCTTTGCCTTTGTAACTTTGTCTCTACCCACCTCCTGCTCATCCTCCAGCAAACCTCCACCCACAGGCACAGATGTAGATGCAGCCAGAGGATAAAATGAGAAAGAGAGCAGAGAAAATGCTTTTCCTGCCTTTGGCTGAGAGTCCCTCAAGGGCCTCATCCTGCAAAGCAGATTGCTCCAATCCGTTACTGCGGTTAGTGCTGAATCTGGCACAGGGTTGAGCCTCCGCTCATCCAAGAGCACCAGAGTCCCAGTGCACTCTGGAGCCTCCTGAGAGCCCTTATGAATAACAGTGCAGATGGGAAATCACAAGGGGCTTGCTAGCCCAGGACATCAGCCTTTGGCTGTTGAGCTGCAGCCATTCACCAGCAAGTCCTTGCGGGAGAAACAACCCGGGCCCCCCAGGAGCCAGAACATGGGGGCCAGGTCTGTGGCTGGGGACAGTTTGGTGACACACTGCACAGCACGTGTTGGGCTCCCAGTGTCAGCACCAGTGCTGACCAAGTGGGCTGAAGCCTAGCTGTTAGTTCCTATGTGCAATGCCCTTGCATTGCCTCCCCGAGGCTGCTGGAGGGGGGAGCCATCCTTCCATGGGATCGAAGGACACTCAGCTCATGTTTCTGCAGGCTCTGAGAGCCAACATACTCATCAAAGTCACCAGCTGCAACCTGGGGCTTGAAGCAGCTGCATGGGCTCAGCATTGCTCACACACCAATGCTTTGCAAAGGAGTCCAACAAGCAAGTGAAAGGCTGCCAGTCTCCAAAACACCACCTGTTTCAGTGATACTGGGTTTAAAATGGTGTGTGGGCTGTGTGGGCTCCCACTGAAAGGACAATGTGACTGGTTCCTCCCTGGAGGGTAGAGATCGGTGACAAGAGYCAGTCTTTCCTGAGTGTTCACTGTTGGCCACTGCTGGCAAAGTTCCCAGCCCTGGTCTGGCACATAAGGCCGTTCTTATGTTCTTAAAACATATGYACCTTCTACTTAAAAGCATCCTTTTAACGAAGCCGTTTCCTTGTGTAGTCCCAGCATAAACAGATGTTACTCCTTTTTGAAGTCCATTGCAGACAGGATTGTTTGATCTTCAGATTTCCCAGGGAAGTAAAGTCATCACCTGAACTTTCCTTTCAAATGTATTAAGTTCCTGCATAATTTTTAATTCACTCTTCTTTTGTAGATGATGAATAGAGAAGGGTATTCTCCATCAAAGACAGTTTATTAAAATGCAAATAAACTTGAGATTGAAGGTCCATTTGAACATTGAAAATCATATGCAGCTACAGAGAATACAAAACTTGGTCACAAGAAAAGCTGGGCAGAATTTTGTTGTTGCTGTTGGATGAAATTGAWTCTTTTCAAGGGATGATATCCATTTAATGAAAGGTTTTTCTGGTCCCAAATGGTTCAAGTCAAGCTTCAGGTCATAACCAGAGAGCAAGCAAGGCCCCATCTTCCCTGATCCTCCATGCTCCCAAACAGCCAAAGGCCAGATGACCATGCAGTGCAGGAAGTTCAAGCACAAATCGCTGTTCCTGCTGATTGACAGCAGGATTTGAACCTCCATCTTCCCGTCACGAGTAATTGCCATGTTCACCTTGGGCTGTGAGTGCTTCTCCCTTTCGCAGGTTTTCAGGAGCAGTGCTAGAAAGGCCCCCAAATGTCTGCAGCACAGACATTTCTGTGTCCTTAGAAATTGTCCTGGGAGGAAAGGACCATTCCTTCCCTATTAATACAGGAGAAACAGAATCCAGACTTCACATACAAAATAACAAGCTCTGAGCTGACCATCACGACGTGGGAATCCATCAGCTCTCCGAGGGTTGCCTYGCCTGCCAGCACCTCCGAGCCCCCTGGTACTCGGACGCATCGCACGGGGCTCAGCACAGCCCTCCAAGTGTGTGGAGAAGCCCTCCAGCCCCGGGCCTGCGCCTGGGGCAGAGCGGAGRTGTTTGCAGGCGGCAGCTTGGCAGGGGTTAATCTCCGTGGAGCTGGTGGGGTGGATCTCATCTGTAAAGTGCCAGGGCTGCTTTATGGGAACCAGTTAAGCAATTAATAAACTTGGATGTTAACCTGACAGGAGCACATTTTTTTTGATGGAGAGGCCTAATTGCTCACTCATTAAAACCAGAAGAGATTTGTCAAAGGTGCCCACGGAAGRGAACTGCCCAGAAGCCACTGGCTTTGGTGGAGCTTTGGAGGGCACCTAAGTGCCCTCATGCCTGTGAAAACCTCTAGGGGAAGATGCCACAAGAGACTTCCTCTGACGACGGAAATGCAGCACCRCTGGGATGCTGTCCAGCCATCCATCTCCAGCAAGGACCAGACAATGCGCCAGGCCGGACTGCAACCATCCATCATCCAGCTCCTCCAGCTCTGCCACGCTGCAGGAGAGCCTCCCCATTTTTACCACACAAAGAACAAGGAGCAGCAGTTCAGTCCACAATGCTCTCTCCTGCTGGAAATGGGACGACCTGTGCTCCCTCCAGGATCCCCCGGTTTCATGCAACAGCATCCCTCACAGTACCTCTCTTCACACTTAGGAAGAGGAGACCCACCATTTCCTTGTCACACAGGCAACATAGCACCCCAGTATCCTCAGGGCTGGGGGTGTACAATATTTAAGGAACTCATCGATGCTCTGGATTAAGGACCACAAGATGGGAAGAGTGGGCACGTCCCCATCCTTCAGGAGAGACAGAGGCTCAGTACCTTTGGTGTCCAGCTGAGCAGGGAGTGGAAACAGGAGCTGATTCCCTCTCAGTTGCTCTGCCGGTGGGAAACAGCCTGGGGAGCTGGAAGCAGCAGCTGGTGAAGATGAGGAAGGAGGGAAAGAGGGAGGAAGCCACCCTTCGGCACTCCTCCGCAGAGCTCAGAGGAGAGCACTTCACGGATTCACGTCTCTCCTCCTCCACTTGTCTGCAGCAACGCCTCCAAGCAAGGCCACGGCATACCAGGGACCATCAGCAACTGTCTCGGAGCAGCGCCAATCTCCCACCCGTCTGCCAGCACCAAAGCTTCTATGCAGTTGATGCATTTCCTCCTAATTTCACTTCCTCTTGTTCCTCATGGGGTGCTGGAGGAAGCTGAAGGCAGAATTAATTGTGAACTTTCCCTTTCCATCCCTTCAACCTAAAAGCACCTCTACAAAGTCGCCCGAAATACTGATGTGGACATTYCCTGGGATTAGTCTGGTCTTAGTGCAAAATCAGGAGCAGAGCCAGGGGGAAGGAGGCAAATCCCTGCCCCAGGGCTAGGACACCACCACAAAGCTCTGGCCTCCAGATGTGCCATCAGGCAGCAAATCCAGGCCTGGGAGCTCAGTGCCTGGGCCAGGGCCACTTTTCCCGCGTGGAGAGACACGGCAGAGAAGCTGGCCAAAGGCRTGCACGGCCCCTCTCTATCAGGACCAAACCTTCGCTACAAACCACCTCTATTTTTAAACCCTACCCGGGTGCCTGCAAAGCAGACTCAGCGGGGCTGAAAGCCGTCCGCCCGCCGCCCCCCGTGGGGCCGCCCGCCCTCGGCTCCCACCGCCCCTGGCACCGGCAGCGCCGGGATCCGCGGAGAGGGACCGGCCCAGGCAGCAGCTGCCCAAAATAGACCTGTCAAAGACGTTCTTGCTGCTGCGGGCGCGCTGTGTAACCGTGCCAGGTGCGTAGGCTCCCCACCGCGGAGCTGGCGGCAGGCGCGCGGCAGAAACCCTCCCCGCAGGACGACCGCGGCGTGTCCCGGTGGGTGACAGGTCCCAAAATTATAACATCTCCCTGTCCGCGGGGGATATTCCCAGCCTTGTCCGTCCCTAGGGATCCACGGGCGCCACGGAGAACGCCGCTCAGTGATTGATGGTGCCGTGGTCATCTGCAGCCGGGGAGGCCAAAGCCGTGACCAGAATCTGTGGAGGTTGCCATGGCAGCAGGGGAAAAAAAGGGGGAAAAATAAAAAAAAAAAAAGCAAGTAATAAGTATGGGAGAAGTGATCTCCAAAAAAAGGCRATGCAGCATCCCACCGGCAGCAGAGACTGGGCGGGGGCACCTGGGCCCTGCGCCTATGACCCACTGGCTCTGCGGGGAGAAGGTGGGTACCGCTCATCAGGCTTGCGCCAGAGGGGCCGTCCACYGGCAGCCGCGGGTCACCACAGGCGGCCGAGAGCCGAGCACCCCGGGGCTTACGGCACCTCAGAGCCGCCGTCTCGCAAGGCCGTTAGCAGCAGCGGCCGCTGCCATCAGCTCACCCGTGGGCACGCGGAGGAGACCGTGCGCGTTAGCATGGGACACGGCGGGGGGCAGCTGGTGGGGGGCCACCGGCTGCAGGATGGTCCTGGGTCATAGCCCACGCCGGAAGCACAGTCAGAGCCTGTTCCGCTCCTCCTCCTCCTCCTCCTCCTCCTCCTCCTCCTCCTCCTCAGGTGCCGGGAACAGCAGTACGAGTACGTCGCTCCCCCAGGGGAAGCCTCTTGGAGCCTTGGTCCCCCACTCGCAAGGCAGACAGCAGGGCCAGGCACACCTCTTCCCGGCTGCGGGATGCACGCAGGGAGCAAGGCCGGGCTGCTCGAAGGCTACAGGCTGGCCGTAATCCAGGGCTAAGATTCACGGGTCAGAAGTGCCTGAGCTGGCGTTAAACCCACCTGCGGGAGCCACGGAGGCCACGCCAACGAGATGCCCGTTGGCTGGGCAAAGCATCTGGCATTCCCTGGCCTTCTCTTCCAGCGGGAGGAGAGCAGAGGGGTCCCGGTGGTCCCGGGGAGGAGGTTGCTCCCCCAAGCTGCTGTTGTCGGGATCCCAGCACCTTTCCTGGAGGCGAATGTGCCCTCTCGCATGTTGGCTGGCTTCGGCGCTCTTCTGACAGCCTGGTCCAGGCACCAGGTCCAGGCTCCCTGGCTGTTCCCAGAGGTTCTCYGGGTCCCTCGGAAACTTGGGCTTCCATAAATCACAGCGGCCTCCAAGTCGTTCAGCAGTTTCAAGAGGCCATAAAAGTGGATTTGTTCCTCACTTGGGTTTTCGGAGACACATCTTTCAGCAACACGGAGAATTTTCCCATGCACAAGCTGCCGTTTGCCACCCCGGGAGCAGATCGGGACTCGCTCAGTCACAGAGCGCTGCCTCCCCAGCCTGGGCCAAAACTGCCTTCTGCCACAGCGGAGAYGGTCCAGGGGACCCAACGAGAGGTGCCAGCCAGAGACAGCCCCAACAGCAAAACGGTGCTATTGCAGTTCCCGCTGAAGGGACTCCCAGGACACACGTCGTGGGCTGCTTTAGAAATGCGTGGCCTGAATGGCCAAATTTAGTCTGTGCGGAGAAGACAATGGCGTTTTCTTGCAGGAGTACGCGAGCGCCCGTTGCCTCTCACAGGATCTGGCTGTCTAAGCTGCTTTTCGTATGTTGGAGCTACCTGAGTTACCCCAGGACGGCTCCATCCCCGGGGCTGCCGGTCCAGCTTCAGCCCCAGCCCAGGAGCAGCGCAGGCCGCCGGGCGGACACGGCAGCCCTGGTCCCCACCACSTCGGCAGATGGTTTCTGACCATTTGCCAGTTCCGCGCATCACAGCTGGACCGGGATGAGCTGTGGAGCAATGAAATTCGGGAGGAAGGTGTTCCCTGCAAAAGAAATTGAGGCTGTACAACTCATGTCACTAATGACCCGTGGCGCAGGCTTTGAGAGCAGAAAGTTAAATGACTGCCAAATAAATCCCTTCTCTATCCAGAAGGGACTGGACTGGCGCTTTTTAATTCTCTTCCATGTTTTCTAGGTTGTTTTTTCCACTCCTTTTCCCCTCACCCCTTTGTTCAAAACTGCTCTGTCACTGAGGAAAAAAAAATCCGGAAACCTTTCATTTTGCTGGCATTTTAGCAGCCCTTTAAAATTATACARTTGTAGCAAGTGGATGGCTATAGTCCCCTTACAAGTGATGCCCTCTTTGCTTTCCTGGAAAGAGCCTTCCGTGTTTTCCAATTTCTCTGCTAAAAATCAAAGCCAAAAGCGAGGGGGAAGCATTAGTTACGAGTCAGAGCCTTCAGGGACTAAAGAAGTGTCAGACAGGTCCCGGCGCTGGGCGGGGAGGACAGGACAGTCCCTGCGCCTGAGGCCAACGGGAAGGGATCTACGCAGCGGGGAGGAGACACCAGCCTGCCCAGCCCGCAGCGCAAGGAGAGCCCTTTTTGCCCGCCTTCCCGCGGAGGTGCTGAGCTGCCAGCTCTCCAGGGACCGTGCACCCCGGGATACCCCTGGGACTTGTTCCTGCACTGGGCCAAATCACGTGTCAGGGAGACACGAGTCTTTTCTCCAGGGAGGGGTTGCCCCCTGCCTTTTGCATCTCCTGCTCTTTGGAGAGGGGTCACGTTCGGAAGAGGGCAAATGAGAAGTGCTGAGCATACGCGCGGGCGGCACTGGCAGGCGACAGCCCCTTGCCAGCTCTTGGCTACAAGCACAAGCCCTGGAGCAAAATCACAGGAAAGGTGTTCACACATCTCCTCTTTTCTAACACGCTGCTGCATTGCCAGCCCAGCAAGGATTCGCCGGGAGAAGGCATGTCGCCCTGTCACACAAGGAGGGAAGCGAGGACCGTTCAGCTTCCCCTGAGAGGGTGTCTCAAATCATGTGTCCTTCAGATGTTTCTTTCCACATCCTGTCCTGTGCAGACAGCATCTGCTACCATGAAGTCCGGATTTGACGGGATGTACACTTTCTTCCAGCAGCGAGCCTGGGCTGGGAATGCTCTAAATGCCCAGGGAACGCATGGGTAAGCGATACCACTTTGCAAATAATACCCCAAAAGAAAGATGTCCTGCTTCAAAAATAAGCACCTTAGCAGAATAATGGGAAGCAGCTGGGGTGTACAAGAAAAATATCACCTGACACATATGGACACACACTTACCTTCTGAAAGCTGCCCCAGTTGAATGGCAGCCCAGCATCCCCTGGAAGCCCAGCTACCAGCTGGGAGAAGATGCTGGTTTCTCTTGAGGCACTTACGCAGGGGCTCTTCTGAGCAAGATGAGAAATGCCACTTTGTCAGCCAGAGGTGAGTTTAATTAGGAGTGGGTTGTCAGGGCTGGAATATGCATCATTTGCTTCTCCTACAGCTCCTCAACACTTCCGCCACCGCCTTGATTCATCAGAGTGTGTCACTGCATGGCAACAGGCTTGGGGAAACGCCCACGCCTCGTTATCCGCAGCGCGAGGGGAGAGGAAGCTCGCCTGGAGCTGACAGCAGCGATTGCTCTGCTGGTGGTAAGTGTCAGACCACCACCACTGCTTCCCCCCAAGGCTGGAGCTCCTCAACCACCATTACCACTACCTCAACCAAAAGAGGCAGCTGTGAGAGCAGCAGAGGACCTTCCTGCTGCAAGTGCACCAGCCTGTCCTTCCCACAGCCTTCAGCCTAGGACCTGTTGGCTCAGCTAACAAGCCCATATGGTTGCTCAAAAGGCAATGGCTATGAGACAGAAACAACCCTATCCAAATCTCTCCAGATGACTCAGCCAGTCTTCACGAACAAACTACCCATCGCTTTGCACGTACACATACTTCCCYTGAAAACTTCCCTCAAAAGCTCAACCCCTAACCACACCAATGACCTTCTCTGTCAGGTTCCCAGTGGGACTTTAGCAAAAATACTAGACTTTTCACAGTTCCAGCATCCAGGAGACTTCTCTTATCCCAGTACAGTGTCTACCTGCCCCATTGCATGGGAAGCACAGTGGGACTCTGCCACAAGTACAAAAACAGCAGCAATACAGTGGTAGGTACTGTCACACTGCCATCAACCGTGGTGCTTAAATAGCAGTCGTGATGTTTGATCAAATCGCTGCCTCTACTTCAGTCTGGTCACATCCATGGCTTCAGGTCAGCTCCAGCTTCTATCTGCAGAGCAGGTGGGACTTAGGGACTAAAACTGGAGGGTCCTGGGGAGATGGCACAGCACCTGCTAAAGAAGTCCTGCCTCTCACTGGTGCATTCATCCTCGATCTTGTGAGAACCCAGCCTCCACTTCTACACTCTCATAAGGGAAAGAGCCTAGAAGCTCTGACCCAACAGTGTGAACACTGGCAATCTCCAAGTCAAGGTCTGGGTGCACCTTCTACAGATCTCTTGTGAAGTCTTGGAAATAGAGTGGTTTTCTGGTCTGATGGGCCTCATTCAAAGATTCAGTATGTGAGAATCGTCGCATCTAATTCATCTCACCTAACATTAGATGCCCACCATGAAGACATCTACACCCGAGCAAGCCTCCCCAGGCTCCCTTTAGAGGAGCCTGCCCTATTTCTGATGTCTGATTTAGGAAGAGATGAACTGTTGAACAGAAGCACCCAGGGATGCTGCCTCTTCCCAGGGACTACAAGGAGAGCCTGGAGACCTTGCTTATGCACAGATACCTACACATCTGAGAGCAAGCAGCTGAAACTCACCTTTCATGCCTTTGGTATCTTCCCTGCAGCCTGGCTGTGAGTGCTTGAAATGTTACTACCTGCACAGTAGGATTTTCCAGAAGTTTGGATTTTGCTAAGCCCTGGGTAGCTGGGTATTTWGTTGAATCATTATCTATGAAGAGCAATATACTATTCCAAGGTAATGGACAATGGCATGGATTTCATGAAAGAAATGTCTCCATTAACATGTAACAGATCATAGCAGATGTTGAACAGCTACATTAAGTACCTAATTATCATGTTACTRACATAAATATCAAAGAATACAGGGAAGCAGTTTGACTACTTAAGTTATGCAAAATATCTAACCCAGAGACAATTTTCCCATGTAATTACTGTAATGTTAAACATTGTTACATAATGATTACAGATTTCAGGTCAGATACTTGGTACGTCATGAAAGCATGGTGTGTTTTGACATTTATGGGAATACTTTTTATTTTTAGTTAGTTTGGTTACCATGGCAGCAAGAAGAAATCTGCACTAGATTCAGCTATACATTAGATTTTGGTCTCCCACTTGATACATCCAAAAACTTTTACTTGATACATCCAAAAACTCCCCCTGGTCAGGGAAGTGTGTGTGTGTGTGCATGTACTCAATCTCTGTTAGGGGAAAAACGTTCCCATCAGACTTTCAGATATTTTCCAATGAAACATGATAATTCATTGAAGACATCCCAAAATTTATCACCGCTTGACATTGCAGGAAATCAAGGGTTGCCCTAAGCCTCCCTCTGCGCCTGCCAGCACAGCCTGACGCACCCTCGGCGCTGCCCTGATACGCGGCTCGCACAGGACAGGCACCTGCTCGGTCCCCGTGATAGAGTCAGCGACGCGGAGGAACGGCCAGGAAATGAGGAACCGCCAGCAGSGAGGAAAGAGAAAGGTTTTTCAAGCTAAGTGACCTGAACAACGCCGTGGGGATGCACAGAGATCTCCCCGGCCCCAAGCCGGGAGCTGGGGGAGATCTGAATTGCCGGGGCATGCGGAGCGGAGCAGAGCAGCCCCGTGCTGGCTCCCAGCTGGCCCCATCGGCCAGGACACGCCAGCACCRCAGGAGGCCGTTCCCCCATTCCTCCCCCCAACACACCCCTTGTTAAGGTCGCCTATGCTAGGACTCGATTTTGGCAAAAGAAGTCTTTGGTCTACCTGGGGAGCCAATATATCTCAGTGAAACAGAGTTTGCTTTCCAACTCTGAAGATGCAGGAAATGTCGCACCTCCAGTCTGGTTTATGAACCACTAAATATTTCCCAGCTGAGCTTTTGGCCARTGGAAAAAAGAGGAAGAGGGCAAAGCTGGTCTGTAGGAGGAAGGACAGATTTCTCTAGTGGGATGAGTTTAATATTGCTGTGCTTTGGAATGACTCACAGGTCAGAAAAGTGGGGCATTAATCTCGGAGGAGATGAGCGGGTGGGTGGCATTCAGAGGGCATCGTCAAAGAGCATCACAGTTTCTATGTGCAGCTCAGCTCTTCCCATTTATTAACAACTGGAGAATTTTGGTTTTAGCTCCCCCTTGATTAAAATCAGAAAATTTTCAGGAGCTGCCCAGAGTGAAAAATATAAAAATATATGTGATCTATAAAAGTAATGAGAATTTAGGTAGATGTACTTTTCAATATATCTCACCCTGAGGCATCATTCAAGCATTTAGATTTTCTTCTTGCAGCAGTCCAACATCTCCAGGAACTAGTAGATCCACCAGGCCAGGTGTGACTCTCTTGAACAGTTTTGCCACCTTATCTTTGGAGCTCACAAGTGTATTTTCAGAAGATACTTCCAGGAGGCAACAGAGAGCTACTGCCACCCCATGCAGCCACACACCGATGTTCACAGCAGCTCACTGCCTCACATTGCTAAGGAAAAGCACTTGGAGAAGAACAGTAGCTCTCRAACATTTGGGGTTTTATCTTTACACTGTGCTAAGTGCTGGATTTAATAAAGAAGATGTGTGYGTGAGTGTGTGCATAGTGAATTTAATTAAAGTCTGTTAAAGGAAAAGATCATTAAACATTTAAAACGGTTGTACTGTTAAAGTTCTCATTAGCGTTTCCCAGGAACCAGCTTTGCCACCAAAGAGCCTTGTCTGCCCAGAGCAGTTGCTCTCTCACACAGTAGTCCCGGTCAGCTCCAGAGGTTATTCAAATGCACCAAAGCATTTATTAACCAGGTTATTTAGCTTCCAGCCTGTGCATGCAGACAGAAAAGCAAACGCAGTGCCAGTTTGGTGTCGGTGCCTCGCTGCCTTCCGAATGCGCAGCCAGCATCCCTGGCCTGCAGATTTGCTGGGCTGGAGCTGCCTCGCTGCAAACACGTCTGCACGGGCAACGTTTCACGGCGCGAACACTGTGCGCGCAGGGCGGCTCAAGCTGCTTTCCGAAGGCAGCTGAGTCACTCAGCAGGGCAAGAGCTGGGGCAAGAGCTGTGCTGGGGCACGCGGCAGCGTGTCGGGAGGGAGCGAGCGGGAAAGGTCACCAGCCTCTGCAGAGCGGGCACCGCAGCCCAGCTCTTTGCCCCAGGCACAGAATAGAGCTCAAACACTGGGTTGGAGCTTCCACAACGGGGTGCAGAGCAACAGCTGTATTAGACCAGGCCACTCTCAGTGCATTAGGTATACAAGCCGAGGGATGTTGCTTGTCAGCCTGCGAAGCCCTGGGTGTCATTGTTTTAGGARCAAGGATGAAAAGGAGGCAGTAAGACACTAGCTCCTGCCGTGTTTCAAGAAGCTGCTGGCTCTGAGCCCATAGATGTCAGTGGAAAGTCCCCCAATGCTGGCAAYTCCGGATTCAGCCTCAAGCTTAAAAATTAGCATATCTCATGTGGCTTCGTAGCTGTTGCTTGTCCAAAAGACACGTTCTATTTGGTGGCCATCACCAGCAACACAGGGAATTTCTTGTTTACGTCTACAGCTGCTATGAATAAGGCACTTCTCTGCTTGCTGTTTGGTCTGACTTCAGATCCCACCAGCAGAAGCATYTCCCAGGCAGCCCACAGACAAGCAGAGAGTGTTTTTTTGTAGGTTTCCAGTTCCCSTGTTATTGAGTCCCCACTTCCCAGCAGCTTCAAGTGTCTCCTACACAACAGGAAAATGTCCTATTAGTATTTTGCTGTTGTGTAGTTTTCCTCTAGCTTCCTAAACATAACTAATCCTAGGAAACCCTGCTATCATCCTAGGAAGCCGCYGTTCACCACCAGAAGTAAAGCACAGACATCAAAGCTAGTAACATGCTTTGAACAATGAAAAGCAACACATCTCAAGCAAAGAGAGATTGTCCTTTGGGAATCTGGCATYAAAAAGTTCAAACTTTGAAAGCTTTGTCACAGAAACAGACAAAAAAAAATCTTGGATCCCTCAGGTTCAGGCAAGTTAGCAACAGTGAGATAAAACTGTCAAAGATGCCACGTAAGTTCAACAAAGGTCGGTCACTCCACGATAATCTGGCACCTTTCTTTGAAAAGAAGAGACCTTAGAAACAAACAGGAGGTGATTTCAACTTCCTGAGCTTTGGCAAGGCACCTGAAATGGTGCCACACAGTCAAGCTGGGACAAATGATATAATCAGTAAGAAGCATGGAAAAACCTGCTGGAAGGTAGTTACTGGTCGGTCCTGGGCATGTCAGGCCTGGGTCACTATTAGACATCTTGTCTAGCATTTCTGCCGGTGATCTTGGCACCAGAGATGACAGTCAGCTCCACAAAAGTGCTAATGACACAAAGCCAGGAGGCATCCTCAGCACAGAGAGGAGCCAGGATATACTGGAAACACTAAATGACCTGAAGGACTGGAATAATAAAGGGAATCTGAGTTTCAAGGTCATGCTCGCATGCAGGGACTAATAAGCAAGCATTTCTGCTGTCAGCCGAGAGCTCATCAGTTCAAAATGACTGAGGAGAAGGAGGATCAGAGTGTATTAGTTGATCATGGGATGAATTATGAGCTGCCAATGTCTTAAAGTCATAAAAGGCAACTCTAATCCCAGGATACATCCACTGAGATGCTTCCAGTAGACACAGGGAAACACTAATATCACTGTACAAAGGGCTGGTGAGACCACATACAGCTCATGAGGCACCACGTGCAATACCCAGGTCAGGAAAGGTACAAAAAAGTCTAAAGGAGAAGCTGAGAAAGGCTCTTGGGATGAGCAGGAGGCTGAAGAGACACAGAGGAGGGAGAACAGACTGGAAGAGGTTTGATGTATTTGCACATGCAGGTGGCTGGGTAGGACCATGACTGTTCTCTGCTGCACTTCTGGAGAGACCCAGGAAGGAAAAAGAGCTGTTTGAGCTAAAAGACAACGTTGGTACAGCAAAATGGGGGGAAAGTAAATGGAAATGCTTTGGAGAAGCTTTCTAAAACTCCAAGGCTTTGGAGTTGGCAGGGGCAGCGAGGGAAGGCGAAACAGAGCTAGGTTTAATGTGGCACTAGATTGCTTCATGGAAGGTTTGCGCGACAGGTCTGGACAGAGGGACACCGACTTTCCTGAGCCTGGAGCAGGTTTCTCACTTCATATTGGAGCAAGATCTGCTGCTTGCATTGGACACACGTGTCCTCCCTGGCCATGTGGTGTGCACCATGCCGTGTACCACGGGGCAGGTCCTGAGGCACCCAAACACATCCCAGGCTTCTCAGCACAGGCAGACTGAGGAATATATTTTCAAATATATATTTTCAAAACCACATGCACCAGTACAAGCTACCAGCTAACAAGCCATGCAAGAGGCACAACTAAAGTCYTGAGAGTTGCCAAAACTTGGCCTGAGCATTCAGGGTTTTCTCTCCCAGGTGCCTGGGCCTCTCACGACCAGAGCACTCTGCAGCTTCCCCACACACTCCGCAGCTCCCCCGAGCTCCTGCCAGCATCGTTTCTCCCACTGAGGTGTTAAGAGAGTGCAGTGAATAAACAGGACTGCAGAGCTCTTTGTCTGGGCTCATTCCTCTCCCTTATTTATTATCTCCAGCCTGGCTCAAGGCCTCATAAATCAACCCCAGCTCACCYTCTCAGCTAGCCATTACCTGCAAACGTGTGTGCGCCCAGCGCGCCCGTGTCTGCCCAGTCTGCCCCTCACCTTGCGGTCTCATACATGACCCAAGGATTTTGTGCCGGAGGGATTTCTTAGCCATGCTAATCTTTTATTTCACAAAATAAAGGCCCTAGGTACAATGAATAAACTTCCTCCAACRCAGTCTATTCTAGAGGAAGACAGCAACACACAGCTAACTAGAAAGCAGAAAAGCTACAAGAGAGACTGGCCCCCCATCCGCTGAGGGGGGATGCGGCTCTGTGCCTCGAGCCCTCGCCTCCGYGGTGCGGGGGGAGCAAGGCCATGCTGCGCTCGCCAGCACGGGGTGCGAGTGTGGGAACCAGCCGATTCATTAGCGTCACAAGATGCTGCCGGCAACCCACCTGCGAGGAGATTCATAGGGCTCCGTCTCTGCCCCAGTGGACAGAGATCGATGGTCATCACAGGGACAACGCTGGTAGATTAATTAGCGACAGACAGCCTTTGGCTTTATGTCCCACCGCTCCTTGCTCCTGTCAAAAATGTGAATCCTAATGATTTCCTGAGTCTGGCCTTTCTTCTATCCTCTCCCTATCCCACCTTGTGGGGCTCAGGAGTCCCAGCACGACTGCAGGCCAGCAGTGGCTCTGGGTCTTTCTGCTGGTGGGGATCTCAACAGAAAAATTTGTATCGGATGTGTGTGTGCATGCACACACGTACATGTATCAAGCACTGGAGATCTGAGAAACCAACACTGTCCAAAACAGGAACTATTCAGGTTATTTATCATCCAGGTAATACTAACAAGATGAAAGTATTTAGTTGTTAAATGCTCAAAAATGGAAAGAGTGGCTGCTGCCCCCAAAGCAGGATCCCCAAGCTCCTGGGCCCGTCATCTCCTGCCACGCAGTGCTGCCAGCTCCCCAGGATCCCCACGTCTCCTACTGGCTCCCTCTGATGTGGGCCAGGGACCTGCTCCACCTTGTGTATCATCAGCAGCAAGAAGTTCTTCCTGTAGGGATATCATGACTTCAGAAACAAAACACTGCTGATGGTGGAAAAGTGCCAAAGTTTAGATGCTTTGTTCCATTTTGCAATGAAGAGTTTACTGTACCAAAAAATTACTCTAGAATGTAACATTTGGTTTTCCCTCCAGCTCTTAGCTCAGCATGTACAAACGCACCACTGGGCAAGTGCTGTTAATTGGTCCAACGTTTACCTCTATCTTGCCAGGGACCTGGGGGGTCTCATGCTCTCCATTCCTTTTCGTGTCTCACCTAATGGTCCCTGAGGGCCCCTGTGGCATCTGCCTGTCTCCTCTGAATTCTTATTTCTCAAGAGATGAGGAACAACTCAGCAACACGACCTGACTGATGTGCTCACAGGAGCCAAAGGTACTGGCTGGGATGGAGGTTGGAGGGGGATGTGGGAGCAGGTCTGGACACTGCCAGTCACCTCCAGCCTTTGCATTACACCCCTACTCCGTTGCTGCAATTTTCCAACTGGTTTAACAGAACTGCAGTGGTGTCATGATCTGTTGGGGGTAGCGTACCAGGTATGATTCAGATAGCACCACCCACCACCCCACCTCGTTCGTGTCAGTTTCTACAAGCTTGATCCTGATTTCTGATCTGCAGTTACAGCAGATGAAGCAAACCCATCTGCAGGCTGGCAGGGTGCAGGGGGGATGGCCAGGAGCAGGCAGTCGATGCTCATGATAACAACCTTTACTGTTATTATGAATCACCTAGGGGATGGAACAGAGCTTACATAAAGAGTCCCAAATGAGTTTAATTTGTCTTAGCCCAGTGGTGTCTTCCGTATCCCCCTGAGCAGAGGCTGGTTGCAACAGTAATAAGAGATGCATCATTCCCCCAGCAGGAGCAGGGGCCACTTCTCACGCTGAGGTGGGGATGCTCCTGGCAAGAGGCACATGAGAAAAGCAGGAGCCAGTTTAGAACAAGATGACTTCTTGATCCTTTAACCTGTAACTCCAGATCATGGTGACATTAGACAAATGAACTTTGAAGCTGGGTCAAGTAATTATTGCAGGTTCTTAGCTGCATGCTACAGAGCTGTCAAGGGAATCACAAGTCTGACAATTGTAAATAATATCCAGCCAGAGCACAGAGATGCTTGACTTTTTCTAAGATGAAAGTAAAGGCATAAGCTGCTATGCCAAACAGAAATCAGCTAAATGTTTATGACCAAGGGCCCCTTCTTCTAACTACACTGGCTGCATTTCTATTTGTAGGGCTTTTTCCTCTTTCTGCCTATTTACATGATTAGCATATAATTAAAGCAGAAATGGCACCATATACCTGCAACAATGAAAAATGACCAATGGAAGTGAGAGGCAGAGCAAACAAGGAATGATGGTTTCATTTCCACAAAAGGGCAGCAAGAGGAATGAGACCAACTCCAAGCAGACACCAAAAGGCAGCACATGAGGAATGCTCATCAAAATTCAGGGGAAGCCACAGCCCTGGCAGTCAATATGGAGCCGGCAAGAGCCCCTAAAAGCAGAAGGGAGAACACAAAAGACTCTTCCTCACACCCTTGTATGCAACAGAAGAAAGAAATGCTCCAAAAGTCCGTTTCTCCTTATCACTTGTCCTTCCTTATCAGAATGAAAGATGATGGTGTGTTCCCTGTGAATCTCAGCTCATTCACTTCGTCTTCTGCCCCTTCTGAATACCAATGTGGGAGCTTGCAAATTGTACCTGCTAGCCACATCCCCGCGGGAATGTGCAAAAACACAACGGCAGCACAGAGCCTCTCACCCCCCGTGCTGAAGCAGTGTCTTTGAAGGATTGGACCTTTCAAGGCTAAATCTGCTAAATTACACTTGGACCTTTTCAATATCTACCCGGGCTCGTGGCTAATGGCATGTGTGCTGGAAGCAATGCTCTCTGCTCCACTGAGATCCCACTCTTCCACTCTCTTACTATCCATTCTGGTGCTCTCCCAAACAATACTGCAGCTCAGGTTCAGCAAGCCCAAGCTGCCAAGTGACTTGTGTCCCTGCRGAGGGATGGACTAACCAGCTGATGATAGATTGGTGCTGAAATGGCCACTCAGACCACATCCCTTTCATCTGCCCAAGCCGCAGATTAACAGTGTGTCTCCGCAATGGTAACCAAAAGGTTTCTCAAGAARGGGAAGATAGCTCTGGAGAAAGGCATAGACAGCCTTGAAGGAGGGCATAGATAGCCCTGAAAAAAAGAGAAGATAGCCTGGTGTGAGGATGTATAATGCTACAGGAGGGGATAGAAAGTCCTGAAGTGCCCACCAATATTCTGCCATCTTGCCACCATGAAAATGGATGCTGTATTTGAACACAGAAGCAGTCAGAGGAGAGAGAACAGATGACTGCCCCATGCTGTCTGGATGTTTCCAGTGCTGTGGCTGAGATTTCCCAGAGCCCTCTTTCACCACAGGCACACTTTACCGGAGTCTTCACCCTCCAGTTGCTCGTGGATGCCTGCCCCCATATGGAGCATTAGGCAGATGTTCTGCACACCTGCCTCCTCAGCCCAGATGTTAACCACTGGAGCTGCAACAGAGAGAGCCTGGCCACCCAGGACGTTCCTGTTGTTTGCAGACATGCTCTCTGACAAGTGAGCATATGCTCGTGGGTGTTGTGAGGGGCCATCATGCCATCTTGTTACAGCCATGCACCTTCTGCGACAGGGAGGAAATTTATTCAAAAAAGGATTGCACAGAATAAGGTGACACATGTGTATGAAATTATTTAATGCCAGGTCCCAGAAGCAGCATCAAATTTGGGGAAAAAAGGCTAGAAATTAAAAGAGAAAGAAAGGTTTTCAGGGAGATCCCAGCATTCTCCATGTATATTCTGTTCATCACACAAGCTGCTGGTGCCCTGTGTAGGTTAGTGTCCAGTGGAAAGGATGCAAAGTGCTTTTTAAGTCCACCTTCATCCAATATGCCTGGACACCTCAGTTTTCTTTGCAGGCCATAAGCTATGGATTTCTTCACCCTGCCAATCAATGCAGTACATCACTATTAACAGATATTCTTCCCACACCAGCATTTCAGGATGCTTGCCTTGCAAAGTACTGAGGGATAAATCAACACATTCTGCTGTAAGACAGAAAGAAAACTGGGACCATGACTTGGCACAYACCCTGGAGAGCCCTCCTGGGACAGGGTTGCAGCACCTGCTGTGGGGCTAGATATCAGAGGAGGCATGATGAGGCAGGAGCAATTGCATCCATGGAGGCACTCAGCTAAGGTTCAAATTCAGGAACCTATGCAGGGCCTATGAGGTTCTTCTAACTGGGGGTTGGGGRGGAGGAGGAACAACTGGGTCCCTGTGTATAAGGGAGAGAGACAACCTTGCTGTTGGCAGACCCACCACCACCCCAGGATGCTGCACGGTCATCCCAGGCAGCAAGGACTTTCACGCAGCAAGGACTTTCATACTTCTATACAGAAGCAGCCAGATTTTGTTCTCCTGTAGCCCCAGCCAACAAGCTGCTGCACTCTGCAGATCCAGCCCGCCTTGGCACATTGCATCCCGTTGCCAAACACCCTTCTCCAGACCAAAGCATGCACTGGAGGAGTTTGTAGCTGCAGGGGTTAAAAAGAAAGCCAGGGTGACTCACAGCAGCTCCATTTCCTTCAGTCCCTCACCCTCTCATGGTTGCTGTGAACATGCCTCAGCTTCCCCATCTCTGCCACCAGTAACCTTGTGGCATAGCCAGTCACCCCCGTAGCACAGCTGGCGGGCAGCAGAATGCCCCATCCCCATGCTTTCTGCCCTTGCCACCTCCTTGGGAAGGGTGGTAAGGATAGCTCAGTTCACCCTTCACTTTGGGCTAGGAGMTAGCACCCATATGGAGGAACAGAAGCCAAGCTTCCTCGGGCCCTCACTGTCCCAACTCTTCTCACAGGGGCTTTTCAAACACTTGGTAGCCTCTCTGAGCTCCAATTTCGAGCCCCTTCCACCTCAGGCCTGCTGCAGGAACACCTCCGCGCCCAGGCTCTCACATGGTGGTTCTCAGGTCAAGGCCACTTGCCCAAGAGTGGTCCAAAGACATCATCACGAGCCACAGAGCAACTGCAGCAAAGAACAGCCCTCACGTGTGTGCACACTGGTCGGGAGAAAGGGAAATAGAAGTGACAGAGAAATCTTCCAAGTTCAACTTATTTTTTAGTTGACTGGAAAGAAACTGTTATGCAGCATTGCACACTGCCAGGGTATTTTTAAGAAGTTAGCTGGTCTCTGGGACAAGAAAAGTTGAAAATACTGCTCCGGTTAGCACTAGAAGATCCAGCGGACCAGCCTCGTGCCTGGTTTGTGCAAAGACAGCCCGCTGAGCCGCTTTCCGCGGCTCCCACGCTCTCCAGTGGCAGGACGGCACCCCACGGGGGCGTAGCAGGCTCAGCAAATTGAGCGAGGCTGGCCAGCTCAGCCCCATCTACTCACTCTCTACCTAAATATATGTAAAAATGCACGCGGGTAATTGTATTAATATGACTGATAGAAATAAATAGGGTTACTGATAGCACATTGCATTTATTACTATGACTGTCGTGCGACCCAGTCCCTCAGCAAGGAGCTTTATTGYCCCGTTTCCAGCACTCCTGGCTCTGAAAGTCACCTCGCGCTGTCAGAGAGCCCTAGGAGACCCCCACATTGCTCGCATCGGCTGCACGGGGGGAAGCTGCTCCAAAACACACTCTAGTTTTTCCTCGATCCGGGGCCTCCTCGCTCCATCACCCTTTGCAGGTCACGGGCACCTTCCCTCGAGTCCCCGCAGCTCGGCTCACGCCACGGCGCTCACAGCAAAACCTCCCGCTCCCGGGACAAGTATGAAACGAAGCCCCGAAGCATCTTCCCAGCACCTGAAACAGCATCACGGGCGCTGCCCGCTGCTCCCCGCGGGTGCCCGCTCCCAAACCCAGCGCAGTTACGATGAGACTCTGCGCTCTCCCGGTGGGCGTCCTTCTCCCCACCCCGTCCCCCAGGCCTCCTACTGCAGATCCCCTGCGGGTAGCAAAGCTGCCGAAGCCCCGCGCCGGCGCAGCGGCCGGGGCTCGGGCCCGCGGGAGAGCGCAGGGCGCGGGGCCCGCCCGCAGGTGCGAGGGGACRGGGCCAGGGCGCCATGTTGGGGGCGCCCTCGGGGGCCGCCGCGGCGGCCGGGGCGGGCTGCCCTGAGGGCTGGCGAGAAGCCGGTGGCCCCAGCGGGGAAGGGGAACCGAGGCGGAGCGGGAGGAGCGGGGGCGGAGGGAGCCTCCGCGCTCCGC
>NW_028186557.1:6202545-6278388 GCF_003343005.1 Rhea americana
GGAAGAGGAGCTGAAATGCCCCGTGTGCGGCTCCTTCTACCGGGAGCCCATCATCCTGCCCTGCTCGCACAACCTGTGCCAGGCGTGCGCCCGCAACATCCTGGTGCAGACGCCGGAGTCGGAGTCGCCGCAGAGCCGCCGCGCCTCGGGCTCCGCCGCCTCCGACTACGACTACCTGGACCTGGACAAGATGAGCCTGTACAGCGAGGCGGACAGCGGCTACGGCTCCTACGGCGGCTTCGCCAGCGCCCCCACCACGCCGTGCCAGAAGTCGCCCAACGGCGTGCGCGTGTTCCCGCCGGCCGCGCCGCCGCCGCCCGCCGCGCTGGCGCCGCCGCCGCCGCCGCGCAGCGCCTGCCTCACGTGCCCGCAGTGCCACCGCAGCCTGGGGCTGGACGAGCGCGGCCTGCGCGGCTTCCCCCGCAACCGCCTCCTGGAGGCCGTCATCGACCGCTACCAGCAGGGCAAGGCGGCGGCGCTGCGCTGCCAGCTCTGCGAGAAGGCGCCCAAGGAGGCGGCCGTCATGTGCGAGCAGTGCGACGTCTTCTACTGCGATCCCTGCCGGCTCCGCTGCCACCCGCCCCGCGGGCCGCTGGCCAAGCACCGCCTGGTGCCGCCGGCCCAGGGCCGCGTCAGCCGCCGCCTCAGCCCCCGCAAGATCTCCACCTGCACCGACCACGAGCTGGAGAACCACAGCATGTACTGCGTGCAGTGCAAGAGCCCCGTCTGCTACCAGTGCCTCGAGGAGGGCAAGCACTCCAGCCACGAGGTCAAGGCGCTGGGCGCCATGTGGAAGCTGCACAAGGTGAGCGCGCCGGCGGGCGGCCGGCCGGGCCCCGGGGGGCTCCCTSCGCCTGCCCGGGCCGTGCAGGGCCGGGCCGCTGCCGGGCGGTCTCCGTGCGAGCCAGCGAGGAGCTGGCGCAGGTCGCCCTGAGAGGTTGTGGCGTCTCCGTCCTTGGAGATGGTCGCAGCGCGTCTGGCCGCGCTCCTGGGCGAGCTGCTCTAGGTGGCCCTAGGCTGGAAGGTCTCCAGAGGTCCTTGCCAACCTCAACCGTTCTCCTCGGGGCCGAGCAGCGGCCAGGCCTGCGGGGCTGGCCCAGGGCTGCGCGGAGCGGCCGCGCTGCGGAGGAGCTGGGATAGCAACAGGGAGCGATGCCGCTGCGAGGAGGGAGGCTTGAAGGCTCCTCCGGGGGATGCAGCGCCAGGGCGCTGTGCAGAAGGAGGGCTGCTGCCGCCTCCCGCACACTGAGTCATTTGGGGGGGGAGGAGGAGGAGGAGGAGGGATGGCAGGCGAGCCAGTGGGCAGCACAGTCGCTGTGTGTTTCGCTGAATGCTGATCAGCCGCTCTCCGGCGTGCGCTCGCGCTGTCCTCGCCGCAGGCAGGGGTCCCGGCGCTGCAGCGATTGCTGCGGCGTTTAGCTCGCCCAGGTCCACCCTGCTGCCCCCTTCCCTGCCCCTGCTGGTAACCCCTCGCTCCTCTCCAGCGGAACTGGGGCAGAAGTGACTTGGATGTGGGCCGACAGGGCGCAGGAGGATGCACTTCATTCCTTGGGTGAACATTGCAATAATTGCCCCCCGCTCCAGCAGATTCGCACTGGCAGGAGCAGGTGGGGAGACCTGTGGTGAGGAGGCAGGGAGCTATGCATGGTGCCCTGCTGGAAGGGGTTCAAATGAATTGCTTTCTAGGGACACCCCTATGTATGCCGTGTGTTGGCACGGTGTGTGGCCGTGCRTGGCTCCGTGGAGGATGCAGGCCACTGAGCTGCAGCTCTGTGTGATGTCTTGAGTCAGCGGACGCCGACAGGGACAAGCCATCACTTGTCATGACACCCTTATTCCTCCCTTGAGTGTCCTGCGTGGCTTTCCGTGCCTTGCGCAGCCCCGTTGGTGCACGTGTGATGCCACAGCTGCTGCTGAAGTTCGTGGCAGTGGTGCTCACAGTGTTTGGCACAGGTGCCACGGTGTGCCACAGCCTGCCTAACTGCTCACCTGCTAACGGAAGCGCAGGAGCGCCTCTTCGTTGATGTGTCAACACAAGCAATTCCTGCTAAGTGCTCCTTAGGAAGAGTCAAATGTGATATTATTGTATACGTGAATGACTACACAGCCTATGCTCAGAAGCGCTTCCTGAGATGTTGTGTAACAAAATCAAAGGGAGAGGCTATTCATATCTGAAGCTTTATCCTAGCTGGGACTGGGCCTTAAGAACCAAACCACCTGTGGATTTGAGCTGGTGAACCTCCTGCAAGTCCCAAAACTCACTGGGACTTTGGCAGGCACGTTTTTGGAGGGCACATCRTAGGGCAAGATCTGGCTCAAGGACAGGCCACTGATGACCAGAAAGGTGACTGTTCCTATATGCTGGATCTTTTTGGTGGGAAGAGGTGGTTGTAACAAGTACTTACAGCTCATAAGAATGGTGGAGTTGGCTCTTGACTTCTCTTCKGTGATTACAACATGACTCCATGCAAAATATTCTTTGTAATACATCTATACTCTTAATTTTTGACATGAGCAGAATGTGATTCTTGCTGAAGTCTGTGATGACCTGAGAGCTCCTTGATGAGCTGTTGTTCTTGAATGCTGTATTCATGAGTCAGGATGTGATTTCTGGGCCCTAAGCAATCACTGTTAAATGCTGTGTGCTTTGCCTTGGAAGGGAGACCAAAGAGCTCTTCACAGAACTCTTCGGGAACTGACCCGATTTCTGCTTTCCTCTGAAAGAGTGCTGATTGCATGGTTCTTGCAGATGATTATTTCAAAATAATCTGCACTGAGGCACAATAAAGCATAATTCAGGGAGCTAAAATTTTCAAGCTGGACAGAGATAATGAGAAATCCTCTCTCTTGCTATCTTCCGTTCAGGACAGCTGTTGGGAGAGGAGTAATGCGGAGAAAATGTGTTTTTAATCTGAATTGTCCCACTTTTATACATGTATTGCAGCTGTCTGGATTTTTCCTGACAAGCTGTAGTGCCACTTGTCATGTCAAAAGCAAAAACACAAGATGGAGCTGAATCATGTATTCTTTGCACATTTGAGTCCCTCTTGCTTTTG
Organism: Rhea americana; assembly: GCF_003343005.1. NCBI lineage: Eukaryota > Metazoa > Chordata > Aves > Rheiformes > Rheidae > Rhea > Rhea americana. The sequence continues at coordinate 6,205,602 of NW_028186557.1, forward strand.
CTGGGAAGTGTGTGGTGAGTGTAGGCTCGGCAGCTTGCTAATGATTGTATATACAGACAGACTAGAAGGGACCTCCAGGGTCACACAGTCGAGTCTCCAGCTATTTCTGAAAGCCCGGAAACCCCATCCATCAACTGATTAAGCTCTGTCTAAGACAAAAATGTTTCACCCTTGCTGATRCATACATGTTGGAAAGGTCTCCCAGAAGTTCAAGGCTTCTGATAGGAGCTTTCTTTTAAGCAGATTTGAAAGCTTTCTGGGTTAGGCACTGGAGAGAGAGTGACAGAGTGGTTATTCCTGGCTGTCTCTTGTAGGGTGTCAGGTTGTTGCCCACGGCTGTTGTATCTGGGTGCTCTCTATAACAAGGATTCAAGAGCAGTGACGTCCTTTCGTGAGTGTTCAGGGGCTGAAAAGGACAGTGATCCTGTGGTGAACAGCAGCAGCGCAAGCTTCTGCCCTCCTTTTGGGCAGCAGTGCTGTTCAGACAGTCGAGCAAGGCGCTCCCTTTGCTGGGGGATGCGATGAAGCAGGTTAGATGACCTGTCACGTCCCCCTCGCAGTGAAGCAGAAGCAGAGCTTGACTTCAGTGGAAGACGCACAGGGCTCTCAGTTGTACTTCAGATGAGGTTTAACTGGGATTGACCAGGCCCTCTGATTGCAAATCCCAGCTGCGTGTCTGCACGGATCGTGGTAGAGAGCAGCCCCAAAAGAGAGCTGCACTCCGTTGAATCAGCTGTGATAGCTGTTAGCAGTCAGTGGCTAATTAGCAGAGGTGTAACGTGGATTTCTGCTCATCCAGACTGCGCTGGCGTGGGTGGCGGGTGGGGTAAGAGGTGAAGGGTGAGCTCTTCTTTCAGGAATCAGAAAACCTGTGTGCACCAAGCATAACTTCCAGCTGGCTTGCACATCGGCGGTAAACTAGAGAGTGAAGAGCACTGCTAGTGCCCGTCAGTGTCTGCCTGTGAGATGGTGGGCATCAGAGCCGAGGGAGCGCGAAGGAGACGGCGTGGTTCGCTGGCTCGCTTGGCTGGACCTTCTTTATGTTAGCTGCTAGAGAAGCTTTTGTGGGGAATTGCTTTCTTGTGGCRTGGTGAACATACTGCTGTTAGTCCATAGGAATTCCTTTAGCCCAAAGGGCTTGTCAGGGATATCCAGGGAGTTGCTACCTGACAAAGATCTGTTTGCACTCTGAAGTAAAATATTTGCTGCTAAAAGGGAAGCGATGAGAATCTTTAATCTTTTCCTGTTGCAAGCAGCGCGCTTTCCCGAGCCTCGGTCTGACGGCTGAATCCCAGCACACTTGCTCCATCCTGTAATTGCAGAATCTCTCATGTCCTTCTGTAGCAATGTCAAACAACATTCCTGATCGTTTTTCTGCTTTCTGCTGGCTGATCCCGAGAGCTGAAAACAAGCTGAGATGCTCTGAAGTGAGAGAAAAGCAAATGTCAGYGAGGTCAATGGATTTACACCAATTTGCGTCTGTCTAGGATGTGGAGGCGACGCTGCCTTGCTCTATTAGTCTTGGCCTTTATTTAGAGTACAGCTTTCTTACAGACAGCGTTTGCCCCTGCGCTCATCCACAGCTAACGAAATAACAAGCACCCATGAATATCCCATTAATCAAAGGCAATTTGGTACAGCAAGTTCTACAAGGCGTCCTGGGAGTGTGTGTGTAGCTCTGGCTGTCAGGAGACATCCTCTTGGTTATTTGCAAATGAAAACGGGCCCAGGGCCATCTCATAAACTGGAGTAAATCAGTGTAGCTTCGTCGGTTCCACTGGGGAGTCCTAAAAGACACTGACTTCGGAGGAACGTACTGGGTTGCACCGTCTGAGCTCAGCCTCCCCAAAGGCATTTAATGTCTAAACGTGCAGCCTCGTGTCAGGTGGGATCTGTCTTCCTGCAGTAAATTCCTGTGTTCCTTAAATAGCCTTTTTCATTCCCCCCCCCCCCGCACACAATATTAACATTTTTTTCTTTTCTTAGCTGCTTTATCAATGAAGGTTCCCATTGACCTGATGGGGTTTTTTTTAATTATTTTTGTTTGTTTGTTTGTTTGTTTGTTTTTGTTTTTTTGCTGCATTTACTGTGGTGTGAGTCAGGAGAACCTCAGGTAAGGTAGGCTGAAAAAACAGCCCATGGAGATGCTGCTCGGCTTCCTCTACTGGAGATTTCAACAGGTGGCAGTGTGTCACCCAGGGAGTCCCCCGCTTGCTACATCCTCGTCCTCAGCCGGGATGCTAGGAGAATTAGCAGCCAGAGCAAACTTGGCACCTGGTGTTAAGTAAATGACATTAGAGTGAGGAAAACAACAAAAAATAACATTGCTGATTATTTTTTAAGTTTCACAAGATGCATAAACCAGGCCTCAAAGTTCAGATTTTTAAAGGGAAAAACTTGCTTGGTGTCACTTTCCAGAACTTGGTCTGCATATTATTACAAAATCCTGCTATGTGTCACCACAATAATAAACAATTATTTTAATAACTATAATGTTATAACTTTAAAGAAAAAAAAAACATTTTAGAGCATCTGAGTAGTCTTATACTTCCTGGGGTTTTGGCAGCTATCACTTGGAGATGTGTTCATTTTTTTCCTGAAGTTTGAAGGAATTTCCTAGATTTCTGGGTTTTGGAGGACAGCCTGGGTGTCCCGGAGCTGGCTGAAGAAACTCAGCGGAGGCTCAGGTTAAAGAGCAGAGCAGAATTTCTTGCTGGAAAGAGTAAGACCAAGTTCATTCCGAAATTATTTCCAGTCAGCATCCGGTCGTAGCAGCAGGGCCGAGTGTTGTGATCCTTGACTGCAGGGAGTGGTGCCGATCTGGGACGCAGCAGCTGCAGTGTGAGCTGGGCTTGGGGGTGCGCTGAGATGCCCTGGAATCGCCGGTGTTGCGGGAATGCGGACGTGTTACCAGGTGAACGCTCAGTTCAGCAGCAGTCAGCAGAAAGTGCTCTGGAGAGGATCTAACAGTTGAGGGATTTCTGATCGGCGTTAATTGCCTCTTTCCCTTTTCTAGCCTTTTATCAGCTGATGGATTTAAAACCGGGTCCGAACCGGGTGTTCTGATGGAGATCCCCACCCGCGTGCCTGCGCTGGGGCTGGCGGTTTGGGAAGGAGGCCAAACTGCCTGGACCCCTGGTGGATGTGAACTAAATACTGTGTGAACTTCGGAAGCACGTCGCATCCTAAAACCAAAGCGCTCCGTGCGCCTTTTCTTTGTCAGGCCTTCGCACGTAGTTCCGCGTTTCCCCTGGCTGGCCCTTCTGGGTTTACACGGGCCGTTGCCTTCTCCCGGCTCGGCTCCCTGCGGCAGGGCTGTTTGGTGTGGGTGACTTAACGCAGGCGCACGGTTATTTTGCAGCTGGAGGGTGCACAGCGCATCCGTGGTGTTCCTTGTTGAAGCCTTTGCTGGGGGTTTTGGGACTAGAGCCACTTTCCACCTGCAGCACTTGGGTCCTCTCTGATGAAATCCCTCTGTCGTCACACGTAACGAATATTCCTTGGTTTAAGAGGACTTGATAAAGATGATGGTAGATGTCACTGTACGTAGTCCAGAGGCATTTTCGTGCGCAGTGAGACAAGGGCGTTTGCAGGCTTCCTGCACCACTGAAGTGCCGCCGGCGTGGGGCGGCCCTGGTGGGGCCCCCAGCCGGAGCAGATGGCCAGCGCGCGCTCCAGCCGCCCTTCTGCGGTCCTAGTGGCGTGCATTAGCTCAGCCARCGCACTTGTCCAACTTCACCACCTTCCTCCCCCTCTCTTTACCTCTTGACCTGTGTAGGTGCCAGCTGCAGGTAATGAAGAGAGCTGCTGTGCTTGGTGCAGCACTTGGGCTGGCCGGCCGCTCGGTGTCCGGGCTTTTGTGCCCCTTTCTGCTAGCTGGGGCTCCCCTGTACCAGTGGGCTTTCTGCTTGGGGATGACCTCGCTCCCTGCAGAGGCAGGCGCAGAGGGCTGGTTTCGATGGCGAGCTGTTGTTTGCAAAGCCGTGCTTTCCTGTTGTGTTTCTCTGACTTTATGCTGTGCTCTCTCCACTGAAATATAAAAAGCTGCGAGAGTGGAGGGTTATCAGGCAAGTGGTTCTTGCTAAACCTGCTTATTGATTTCAGGAACAAGAGGTACTGCTTTGGGGCTGGAGCCACTGTTTCCTTGCTGCTGTTCCTGGCAACACTGTGCTGTGTTAGCGCAAAGTGCCCAGCGATTCAGCCCAAAGCAGGGATGGAGTGGGAGAAGTCTGGCRAGCGTGGCTGCCGCTGTTGATATTGTGCTGGGGAAGGGAAAACTGGCAGCAGCATTTYTCTGAGGGTGCTGGAAAGAGAAGGGGTGGGCTTGTGGCTGTGACCAGAGGTCAGTTTTCCCCGCTCTGCTGAGGATTTGCGTTGTGGTCCTGCATAAYGCACTCGTGTAGCATCCTTTCTGCCCTTTTTCTGTGCTTTGGACTGCCCTAGCTGTCTCAAGCTCTCTCTTAACAAGTGTATGTTTAGCACTTCCCGCTTCATTAGCTCCAGCAGCCTSATCATTGTCTAATATAAATTAATAACCAGGTACCTCCTGCTAAATGTTGAAATATGCTGAGGACTTCCAACAATGCAGAGGGCACCGTAGCAGTCAGTGCTGGGTGAAATCCCATCAGGAACATAATGAGAGCATCAGCTCTCCAGCCTCGCTCCTTGGGAAAGCACTTACGTACAAGCTTAGTTTTAAATTGAAGTCACAGAGATTTAAGGGCATGACTTAAATGCTTTCTCGAGCTGAGGCATCAGGAATGGCAAATTAGTGAGAGCCCTTGATGTGCAAACAGCGTCGGATTAGCTCCATGCTATATAAGGACTTGAATTGTCCCTTGGCTCGGGATGACAGATCGCACTGTCTTTCCTGGGAACACAGCTCTCTTTCTTTGGCAAAGTGCAAGATGGAAGTGTAAAACAAGCCTCAAGACTTTCACAGCAAYGCTAGTTAAGTCTTAGTCTTACTCTCTGAGGAAGCAGTCAAAATGTCTTTTTGGTTGTCCCAAAATGTATTTTATTGTTGTCCCTTTGTAGTTTAGCTGACTACCTCTTAATGCCACTTTTAATCTACAGCCAGCTCTCCGTGAGATCCTGTTCTAGGCAGAGCAGCAGCRGTTCAAGTCATGCCATTGCAAAAAAACAACTCGGCACTCTGCAAAGAAGGCAGCGCTCAGCTGTGCGGCTCAAAAGGGCAGAGTTTTCCCATACCCATCCCTTAGCAACACTTCTTCCATCTTGACGTAGGAAACAAGGACCTGCATGCGTGTTAGGTCTGTGCCATGATCAGCCCACAGCTCTGTGATTCAGAGCAAGTGTGTAGATACGGTTTCTCATCTACGAGATTATTTCTCACCCTCCTCCAGAGCACAGCAGTTGAAACTCATTATTGGCTAGAAAATCGTATGCTCTTGTTCTGCATGTTGTCTTGAATTTTGTCCTCTGGCCACTCGGTGGGATGGAGGCAGCTGAGCTGTGCTCCTTCCCCTTTGTTCTGCTGATGGCAGATGGCAGCGCAAATTGAAGGTCGGGGCAAGAGGGTTGTTTGATCGTATCGACTGTGTGTACAGTGCTGCRTTTCTGAAGCCGTGAACCAGATGACTGATCTGTCAATACATCTGCGACTCGGGCAGTGGTTAGGCTCTCTGATTTCCCATTGTGGTGCCAGGTGAAGGACACTTTGCAAGCAGCTCCGAGGAAGGTCTCTCCTTCGTGTCTAGCTGGCAGGTGACTTGTCCACGCCTCCCCTAGGCACATGCTGGGCAGACCTGGCACATCCCAGGTTGAGCAGAAGCCTGTTGCAGCTGGTTTCCAGCTCCTGTTGCTGTGCCCCAGGGCTGGTGGGCCTGAGGGGTGGTACCTTGGGGAGTTGAGAGCTGAAGGTACATCCCAGAGGAAAGCTACCATGCTACTGGGCCGTGGGGATGTTTCYTGTCATTGCATGATGCCTATGGAGGAAAGCATCAGTTACAGAGGAGAGAGGAGGAGAGCTGAGATAGGAGCCCACTGAAGGTTATCAGCTGCTTTCTCCTTTCTCACCTTGCAGTTGCAAGAGTTCAGCAGCTGGGGGAGAACCGGGAAAAGTGGAATGTGATTTGATAGGGTAAGTTTGACTCCTTTCTTAACTGCCCGCAGGTGAAATGTGCCTCTTTCCCATAGCTGTAAAGGGATTTTTAAGGAGCTCTGTCTGATGGGACTAAAACTCTGCTTGGACGTTCTTGAACTAGAGATTCATGTTATGATTTGGGCAGGTACACTGACTCCAGTGTTCATCAAATGGCTTTGAATTTCTGGCTGCCTTGGAAGGAGGACAGTTTCCATGATTTCCATGAGAACCGGTGTATGTGGGGTTTTTGGTTTTGTTTTTTGTTTTGAATCAGCCCTATTTCTGCTCAGGCAGAAGTTTTGTTCAGCTCTCTTGCAGCTCTTGCATAGTGAGCAAGAGCACAGTGGAATACAAGAGAAAGATCAAGCAAGCCGTGTCTTCTTGGTGATATTCTGAGACTTGCATTAGTAGGTTTTCATGGAAAAAATGTCAAAGCTCAGGGAGCTGCAGTGATATTTCATGTAGTGCTTTAGCTGGCTTTTAGCTTTTGTTTTAGAGGTTTGATTTCTAGTGTTTTGTAGTTGTGTAAGTGCTGCAGCTACATGGTAAATCTTTATTGGAGAGTAGACAGTGTTGGGAAGCTAAGTATGGCTGCTTTTGGGGTCTCAGAAGCAGGGGAAATAAAGAGCACTTGCTTTTAAAATATGATCTCACTACTTCATCCCAGTCTCCGGCCGTATTTCTTAGCTGGCGTAAACTGACATCAATTCATCGACTTAAGTGTCTCACTCCCTTAGCGTGATCTGTTCCCTGTGACCCTTCTCTCTCGCTCTCTGGAAGAAAAAAGGGGGGGAAGAGGGGAATAGCCTGTTTAAAGCATTAGTGATGTGTGAATTAGCAGGATACCTGATGTAACTACCTGATTCTTCCRCTGCATCACTCTTGGTGGGGAATGTGGGACACTTTTATGGAGCTGTTTGCATTCTCGGGCTTGTTTGCGACTCTGCAGAGGCAATGTCAGGAGAATGACACTGCGCAAGGTAATTTGTGGCAATTAGCACAGGTTACCTCTCTGCAGGAGCACGTGCACTAAGCGTTTGGCATCTCAGTTCATTCGGTGATCGGACAAAAGGAAAGTCGGGGCAATGACTTACGTCATGACCACAGCAGCGTGCACGTGGTCGAATAAAGGACCTTCCTGCCATATGCCGCAAGTCTGGCTTCGTAAAGCCRTAAATTACGGGAACTGTCGTGCGTCGTGGCAGGTCTGAGAGTCTTGGGCTCTTCAAAACTCGTGCTCGGCCCCACAGGGATTTGGGACGAGGGGCAACTTGGCAGTTTGAAGTCAGCCAAATGGGTTTGGAAATGCAAAATGCACAGAACTTACAAGTCTTAAGATACGGCTACGGCTTCAAGTGGGTCATGCCGATCTAGTGCCGTTAACCTCAGCAATTCCTCCTGCCTCCATTCGGTAAATGTGATGAGAATTGACAGAAACCCAACGGTTGACCTACGTAGCCTTGCAAAACCAGAGGAATTTTTTGTTTGCCCAGCTTGAGCATGTGGCACCTAGCGGGCATGTGAAGCATAATATGAAACACACGGTGATTCACCKCGAGTCCCTGCACGAGCACTCTCCGCGGCAGTGGTGAAGTTGGTTGCCCTGAGAGGCACTGTTCGGCAGATTACAAGCCAAGACATCCACAGTCAAAAGTGTCAGTCATATCTGAGACTTTTCTTTGCCACCTCGTTGAGTATATGGGGCGCTGTTAGCCGATCGTTACTCAGTGATGTCTGTGCAGTCGGTAGCACGCATCCAAGCGCTTCATCATCCCCCCAGTGTTGCAAAGGTTYCTTGGTTTTCTTCCGTTTAATTGGGTGGAAATTCTCTACTGCAGAGAGCAATTACCTTGTCAAATGAAAGGAAAGGTGCTAGCCAGAAAATAAGTGAGTTGAGCTCATATTTAATCCAGAAGCTGGGATKAGAAGGCTGGGATACTGGAGCATTCCCTCGTTCAGCGTGAGGACCGCTGGTTTCCAGCAGAGATCACCAAGGTTATCTGAAGGTTGCCAGGCAGTGTGATTTATTCAGAATTGTCTTCAGGTAGACAAGCTAGTCGGAGAATAATTCTGTTCTGGTGAATGTGTCTTTTATCTGTTTGTAAAATATAAACAGCAAAATAAGGTGCAATCTGAAAAGAAGGCACACGAGGAGTAGAGTTTATATTTACGCAGTCACCGTGTGCTGAGTTGTTCCAGAAATTGCTCACATCGCAGCAGGGTTTGTGTTTCGCAGTGCCTTCCTTCTGAAGCCTCTTTCCTGTACCCAGGAAAAAACATCCACTGTACTTAGATGTGCCCCAAAATACATCTGATTTAAATTAAGTATAATGAAGCTTACGGGACCAACGTCATCCACTGGTGAGAACTTGCATTGCAGTGTTGAATTYGGTGGAGCTGTGCTGATTTAGGATGTCTAAGGCTCCACTGTAATGTATGAGCTATTAATAAATATGTGCTTACCAGGGATTTGGAGCAGAGTTATGTTCCTAATGACTGTCTCTATGAAAAGCTTTTAACCTCAGCAAAATGTTTACAAAAATCAATTTTTATTATATTGCTGTCATTTTATTTAGATAGACAGTTTACTTGGCTTGGGGTCTCTGACTTGATTTGCAGTTATGATCTGAAGAAGCCAAGACATCTCTGAATATAAGTAATGTCACAGATGTGTGTTGAGAGCACAATTTAAGGCCAGATTCTGCCACCTTCATTCATGCAAAGTGGTCTCTGTCATCAGGAATAACCATATTAACTTGAAGCAATTTACTCCTTCAGGGTAAGATTAGTGGATTTTGATGCTGAAAATTTATATGCAATTGGTAGGTAATTTTTTATAACGGTTTATGTAACAATTTATTGCATTTACAATTTTGCGTGTGCATAAATACATTAAACTACCTCTTTGTTACGGAGAATATTTTAAAAGTAGCAACTGCATAACTCTGCAGTAAAGTATTGATATTTATTCCAAGACAGAGTTGATATATGAATATTTCTAATGCACGTGTTCAGAGTGACAGATAATAGTTTATAGCCTGTAATTTGAATACCAGTAACATCCCTGGCCCTAGACAAGGCAGGATACAGTCAGTCTTTTTTCAGAAGATGATATAATCCGAGGGTGACAGGCAAAGAAAAGGACTGGGAGGCAGAAGGGCTCCTTTGTGCGGCTGTGAAGTGGTTTTGGCCCCGGCTCCGCGCGGCACTTCCGCACGCTCGTGTGCTTTTCTGAGCAGGGCTTTAGTGAGCCATGCTGAAGTTCAAGCAAATGCTTTAGGTGCTTTGCAAAACTGACTTTTATTTTGGGGCTGTTGCACTAGGCATCATGAAATACGTTCCTCTTCCCGTGGCGTGGCACACACATGCTGCTTCGGTGCCTTTGCCCTGTGAAGGTGCCCGTGATGGCCAGAGCCTGCAGCACGGTTGCTCCTGGAAGCACTGCTGTGCTCAGCACGTGCGTTTTGCAGCTGCTTTGCGGKGAGCCTTGCAAGCCCCCTCCTGGCGCTCGAGAGAAGGAGCGGAAGGACAGGCCTGGGTGAGCTCTGCTAATGAGCTGATTTTTCCCTTGAAATTGGCTGTAATTTTAAATAAAAATACAGTTAAGAGGTAAAATCTTCAAGGATCGAAGCTGCAATCTAATTGCACGCTTTGGGATTTCTCCCTGGGCTTCAGGAGCTCTGCTGGGTATTYGACCGTTCAGAAACCTTGCACACCTGCGCTGCAAATGGGAGCTCCGGGGCTGCGGAGTCAGGTGGTCCTACAGCAGCGCCGCACTTCATCATGAAACTAGGAGAGATGCATTTTCCCTAAACCTCCCTCTCAAGAAACAGGCTCTGGCATTTTCCTTCTGTAGTTTACCACCTAGCTTTGCAAAGTGCCTTTAGAAAAAAAGATGAAACAAACAACATTCTAGTATTACATTAGAAATCCGTGTTTTCTTTGGCTTTTGTGTTCAGAGCCTTCGACCTTTGTTGCTCCCGAGCTGTTTGATGAGCAACCGCAGCCTCTTCACAGCCCTCGTGCTTTGGAGCCCGCAGTGCTGGGGGTGGACGCGTGTGCGCTGGCCTGTGCGGTGCCCTGTCCCTGTCTGGGACACGCAGCGGGGTGGTGCGGATGGGATGAAGCACGCAGGGCAATGCTTGGACAAGCCCAAGCTCGTTCTGGGCATGTGAATCCTGGAACCAGAGAGCCCAAGGGGCTGTGGCAGGGACACCTCAGCTGCCTAGATGTGAGCTAATTAAGAGCACAGGTAATGAGCTCAGGCAGAGCACTGGGCTAATCCTGCTAAACTAGGTCTGTTCCTAGCTTGATCCTCTGTTGGGTTGTGCRGCATGGATGCACCAGCCCAGACATCTGTAGGAGTCTGCACACTGCTCTTTGCACCAYGTGGATGTCCCTAATGAAGCTCTGCTGATCAGTGGACAAGGAAGGGTCTGTGCTCCCTGCTGCTCTGATTTGCTTCRTAGACATTGCAGCAGAAATCCTAAAGGAGGACAGAGGTGTAACACAAGGTGTGGGTGCATGGAGCTGCTCACAAGCATGGAGAAAAAGCTGCTTCCTTTGAAAATCAAGAAACAGAAAGGCAAGTGTTGCCAGTATCAGACCTGCAACAGCTTCTGAAGGACATGGGGCCAGGCATGGATCACTTGGGAAGGCCATGCAAGCAAAGACCAAGGGTTCCTGCTGGATACTGCAGGGAGGAACTGGTGGAGGGGCGCAGAGTCATTGRTGACGAGGAAGGGAGATGGTCTTTGCTGGAGTGTTTCAAGGATGGGAACACGAAATTTGCCTGTATAGGAACTGAAGTACAGAGGGTGCAGTAGGCAGGGTGCCACAGCAAGAGACTTTTTTGGGTGAAAAGAGATCAGCTCCTTGTGCCTCTGTTATTCCATCAGCCTTCATACAGCCAGGCCCATGCAAAAGACAGATGTGGGCTGTGGGTGTTTTGTGTGCATGTATACATCCATTCACCTGATACCCCAGCCTTTGATGCAACCAGTAGCTCATGGCTGGGGTGTTTATATTAGCAAAAGTCCATTTGTGATAAATTCTCATAGCATCTTTGGACATTGTCACACTGCGTGAAGCCCCTTTTGAATACATCCAGACTGCTGCTTAGCTGCATCTTGCCCTGGGCAGGTATCTTTGCTCACCACTGAGCTCCTTGCTGCACCAAACCAGACTTAAGTAGCAGGAGGAGTGAACTTACCTTTGAGATTCACTTTTGCTGCTCATCCATGTAGCACAGCAGCAGGGAGAACAAARAGCATTTTAACAAGGTGCTTCCAGCTTCTGCCAGCACTTCTGGTGTGTTTGCTTTCCACGCCTGGAGGTCCTCTCCCATCCCCCTTAAAGWTTTTGTGTTGTGGCAGAGCAGGAGGTGGCAATTCAGAGGTCCCAAGATGCTATATACYAGCACTGCAGGTTTGCCAGTTAGTGCTGTGTTTGAAGCTGAATTTATAAATATTATCAAATTAGTTGTCTTGCCAAGAACTTCAGATCCTTACAGAGCAAGTTTAAAGAGACTTCTTTTTCCCTTCTGCTAAAGCAATGGCTTTAAAAAATACCTCACGTAAGTGGAAAGAGTGGTAGGGAGTGGGGCTTTTGCTGACGTCGTGAAGTAAGAAGGGTCTCTGACTGCACAAAGTCTCCAGAGACGCTTTTTTTAAAGAAAAAATTTTCTATAAAACATATCAGAGTTATCACTTCCAAATGTGTTTGTATTTTTGTKGTATAAAAGGACTTTTCTTCATCTGTTGTGTTGAAAGCTAAATACTGCAAAGCCTTGTCTGGGATTCGAGATACTGCCTGCTAATCCTGTACACAGCTTTTTGCAAAGCAGCTTAAAATTTAAGATGACCATTTGATGTGCCTTCCGTAAACTAAACCTGTCTCTCATTCCCCCTTCCCTACATGCCTATTTAAATTAGCAGTGCTTCTGTATTTTTTCTCTTTATTTTGATACCTCTCAGGTTAAAACTAACATGTTCCTGTYGGTTTGTTTTGTTTCCATATGACAGTCACTACTAGGAACAGCAGCCCCATGTCTTCTACGCTGATTTGCCTTGGAGCSCACAGACACAGGTGAGCTCTCAAAGCAGAGATGTAGCCTGCTGCCCAAAGTGACCCAGAGGGACCCTATTTGGAGTTAGGAGATGTCACAGTAACCTTCATGCGAAATCCCACCACCTAGGCCCRTAATTCGGATGTCTGTTTGGAGTTGGTCCAGACAAGGTTGGATTTCCTCTGTAACTGCTTTAGCGTCGTTCTGTCTCTCTTCTCACTACYAAGGAGTCTTGTCCAGCCCTTGGCTTGTGTCTCATCTGCTGCAGCCTCCCAGTTTCTTGATGAATTTCCTCTGTTATGAATGCTCAAATGCTGCCCCAAAGCTCCTTCAGCTATCTCTTCCCAAGGAGCACGTGATCATCTCTGTATCATCCCGGCTCTCCTTGCGCTGTCACAAGCTGCTTGACTTTACTGTTAGATCTTCCCAAGCCCTTCTGTGTCTCCTGTGTTATTTCCTTGGCTTCTTGGAAACTCCTTTCCCACAAAGCACTCGGCAATGGAGAGAGGTAGCTCTTTGCTGTGGCCCCACTCTATGTCACTCTTCACCCAAGCCTTTGCTGCTTCCCATCTGTTAGTTATAGTGGGTTTTTGCCTGGTGCCTCAGAGTGCTGGACGTCTTGCTCCATGTTTGTTTYTAATCCCAGGTAAGGGATAAGAAAAGGGGTATTCCAGATAAGGACAGAAACAAATATTAGATATATAAGGATTTTTAAAGATGTCATATGGACTGAAGGAAGTTCTGCAAATGATGAGCACATAACCAGGGTCTTGCAAAAGATGTGTGCTTCAGAGTGAGATGCAGTATGCTTGCTAGTCCTCCCTAACACTCTGCTTCCTCCTCTTGCTGTTGCCCTCGTTTCTCCTGTCCTTCACAGAACTGCTSTACTCCACTGTTCTTCCTTTGCTGAGCTGTCTCTCTCCCCGTTTTTTCGTGGTCATTGCCACCTTCTCAGTCTAGCTGAGAGGTACCTGTCCTTGCACAGCTGAACTGGATTCATGTTGTGAACACTCGGACATCCTCTTGCACACTTCATTTTTTTTCTGCTATTTCCCAAGCATTCTTTTTCATTTCACACCGATTGAAGATGGTTACATTATGTGAATCTTCTGTTTTCTTCCTGACTGGGGCTCTCATCTATTTCTTATTTGAACTTATGGCCAGGAAGATGTATTTGAGCTGTTTTGATTCCTACTGTTAGTGGTTCTGGCCAGGCCTCACAGAGTGTTTGCCAAGTTGAGGATGTTCTTCCTTCACGTGTTGTGAATTGTTGCTTTTCATTGCTGATTCCTGTGGTGGACTCTCACTTTGTTTTCCATTCACCGGGCTATGTGCAGATCCCAATAACACATGTCCGAAGTCCTTGCAGAAACCAAGTTTCCTGAGGCCCTGCAGAGAAGTGAGGGCCAGGTGGTAAGGCTTGGAGCTCCTTGCAGTGATTTATTCAACGAGCTTTGCTGTCCATGCCCTTGTCCTGCAGGACATATGGGCATGCAGCTGGTCCATCCTCACCACACTGAGACAGGCCCTTATTCTCTAGAGATTTCTGGAGCTGTACACTCTATTTCTGTTTCCTTTTCTCCCTATGCTGGTGTTAGTTCATTCTTTCCTGTAAAAAAAATAAAATTAAATAAAATTAAAAAATGTTGTTACTGAAGTGCATGTGAATTATTCCTCCCTCCCATCCCTTGGTGCTTCCCAGATTCTTCGCTTCTTCATAAATAATCATGAATGATTCAGTAAGTCCATTAACTGCTTTCCTCATGACACTAAGATATATTGCTCAGCTTCAGTGATTTGGATATCCTTCAGTTCTGAGTACTGAACCCCCTCACCTCCTTGCTCTCTGTAGATACACTGACAAGTTCTTCATTACTTCCTAATTAGCCATACGTCCTTTCTTATTAAAGAATATTTTTTAAAGGCACTCATTAGCTCAGCTCTTCCAGAATTATTGATTTATTCTTCCTTTTTTATTAATGGACCTACAATCTTCTCATAATCCATCCAGTTCGTTTGGTTAGCCTTCTCCGTAATGACTCTCATCCTCTCCTGTCTACGCTTTTCCTTGTTCTGTACTGCCTTTGAGTGCCTTTTGCCATCTGTGCCTTTCTCTGCGTGGTTTATTTTGCTTGAAAAGCTTTCTGTGGGTGCTCAAGAGGCTTTTCTTTTCCACATCTCTCCAAGGGTGGAAGAATGTGGTTTTCAAAGACCTTGTTCCTGGACTGTGTTAGGAGAGCTAAAAATTGAAATCCTCAAGGGTTTAGATTTTTGCACTTACTCAATTCCCCAAATTCCTGAATTGTCCTCTGTCTTYGTTCTAGGTACCAGGTGCCTTGCTGTGCTTGGTAATCACTTTTCTGGAGGATCTGGATTCTGCTATTCAGCTRCTTCCACCAGTTACTGCTTTCCATCTTGTGCTGTGCCACATCCTGCTTCTGAATTGTAGTATAGACACAGCAACATCTGAGCCAGCAAGGGAGGAGACCAGAGGAGCGGGTCTGTCCCACAGGAGAAGCTCTCTTTCAATAGATGAAGGAGTTTGGCTTTCATGAGGTATTTTGGGGAGTTTGCCCATCTGCTTTTCACGGCCTCCTCAGAGCATTTTTTTTCTCTTTCCCCAGCCCTTTCTCTGATCATCTGCCCTGGTGGTGTTTGGACTGACAAAGCTGGCACCGTCCTTGCGCACAGGGCCCTGCTGGACTGGCAATTTTGGTATATCACTGTGGGTCTGTTCTCAGCTGYGCACGTTCACAGCGGCTGAAGAGTCACGGCGTGGGTTGCTCTTTGCTCTTCCTCTGCAGATCGGCCAGACCGCCTCGGTTCAGACACAGCCTACCTAGCCTGGTGCCCTCCACCTTCTGCGCTTCACAGGTGGTGCCTTGCTCACAGCCCCTTTCTGAGAGCTCTTTCTCCAGCTTTCTTGCATAGTTTGATCAGCAGGAAACTAGGCTTGTCTTTGGGCCTGGAGGGGAGAAGAGCCATTTGCAACTCTTGCCTGTGCAGTCCTTGGCTGGTTACAGCAGCGTGCAGGACGCCAGCAGTGTCACCCCGTTGGCTGTCACTGAGGTATCCCCTACTTCGGGATTGCCTGGGAGCCTCGAGGTGATCATGTGCACCTTGGTGCGAGGGCTACTTTCTCCTTTGAGTCCCTACAGATAAAAAAGTGTTGAATTTCCCAAGAGACTGATTTGRTGGACTCTGGAACCAAGTGCTGCAGCTGCTGGAGGCTGTCTGGAGCTCACTGGGGCAATGCTGTTCAGCGTGCCCTCGCTGCCGGGAGCAAGCGGCAGCTAGGGAGCAGGAGGCTTGCAGCACAGTGAGCTGCCTGGCTGAGGCCATCTCCAGCACCCAGTCATTCCGAGCAAACAAGGGGTCTGCAAAATGCCCCCTACGCACATCCCTTGTGGGGATGGAGAGTTTGGAAACCTGGAGCCAGATTTAGGGGCTTGGGCTCCTTTGCCTAGAGTAAGGAGCTGAACAAGGAGAGAGGCTGCGTTTACTGTGTTTCTCCTTCACTGTGGCTGAGATCTGAGCTTCCTCAGCCTGCTGTAAGTGCTTTCCTGGCAGCATCCACCTGAGCGTCTGTGCGGCTGTTGTGGTGAGTGTTGCTTTCTCAGTGCTGTGGTATCCATGGTGATGGGAAGTATTTCTAAAGTGGTGCTTAAAAGCAAATATGAAATCCTATATCTTGAGCCTGCCCTTTGATGTGCTGCATCTACCCTTGGCGCCGTCTTCRGAGGGTGGAAGGAGCCCTGTCCTATGCACCTGAACACAGCAGTGGCTACACTTGTTGGTTTAACTGAGCAGATACTCACTATGGATCTGCTTAGCTTCCCCCTGCCAGGAGAGAGGAAAGTGGAAAATCGCCTGAGCAGAGGAGTATGTGAAACCTGAGCATTGCACTGCTGGGAAACCTGGCACTGCAATGCCCCAGGAGCAGACCGCACTGAAACCTCAGAGTGCAACCGGGCAGGAGCGTCTCTGCTTGGACAGAGAGGTGCACAGAAGGTGAAAGCTAACCATCTCTCTTTTCTATTTGTAATATAGCTTTGGTCATAGAAAAAGTTAGGTTGGAAGGGAACTCGAGAGATCTCAAGCCCAACCTTCTGGTCAGTGAAGGCCACCTTCACAGTCAGATCAGATTGCTTAGGACCTTGTCCAGTCAGGTTTTCAAAATCTCTGAGGATGGAGATATTCTCACGCCTCTGCGGGCCCTGTCTCAGTGCCTCATCAGCCTCGTGGTGAAGTTTTCTATATAATCAGATTTTTTCTTGTTGCAGCCTATGCCCTTGCTCCCAAAGAAGCATCTGGCTCCATCTTTTCCACAGCCCCTCTTTAGTTGAAGAGTGCAAATAGGTTCTCCCTTACCCTTCYCTTTTCAGTGCTAAACAAACCCGGCACCCTCAGTGTGTCTTCCCACATCACATGCTCCAGACCCTGACCACCYTCCTGACCCTTTTGTGGGCTGTCTCCTGTTTCTCTGTCCACCTCCTCTCCACGATCAGGCAGTTGGGAACAGAATCCCACCCCACAAGGAAAGGACGGTCTCAGGTGTCCAGACTGAGCCATAGAGCAGAGCAAACGTTAACAACCCAGGAACAAACTCAAGGCTCAGYTCTCTCCAGGCAGCCCAAATTCGTGTTCAAATAATAGAAAATAGGCAAGGTCAGGATGGAGGGAAAGGTCAGAGCAGAAGCAGGGGCAAAAAATGCTGAATTCAGTAACAGTCAACTAATAACTTCTCCCACTGCAAGTGTGTTCCAGATAAGGACATTCAGGCTRCTTTATCACTTAAGACTAAACACTCCTGTGATTTCTGTACTTCTGATTTGTTGAAGTCTGCTGATAACTTATTCCAGCTGGATGCACAGAGCATTYGACTGTAACTATGATTGAAGCACAGTTTGGAGTGGGGGGTTGGGTTTCAGTTGCAGCTTTCTTTTCCTCTCTTATTCACAGCAAAATTAGAAGCAGCAGCAAAAGCTGAAGGAGAGGGTTTTTCTAGTAAGCTCAACCTGAGGCTAAGTCCCTCTGTTTCCTCAAAGGGAGATGAGGAAAAACTTGTGCCAAACCTGCAGTCCCCCTAGCTGCTGCTGCACTTCTCAGGCTTGAGGARCACTTCCAGTACCAGCAGGAGCTCCTCACCTCCAGTGTGACCTCAGGGTGCTCGMGGGAGTCTGCAAGAGCCTCATGGCTGAGAGGAAACATCAGAAGTGGCTGGTCTCGAGACAGGTTTTCGGTTCTGTTGGAGAGGGGGTATGAAGCAGAAAGGCCAGTTGATCCATGGGCATCTCATCTTCATTTCCCTCCTCCTCCTCCTGCTGTGGCTGTCTGATACCRGCAATCTTACTAAAAGCAGAAAGCATAAAATTACTACTAATTTGCTGATATTCTGTTGGCAGTGGAGTCTTGTTTCCCAGTGCTTGCTAGCAAAGCAGAGATTCACCCAGCACTCGTGCCACCTCTGAGGGGCAGGGTAGGTCAGGTGGGTTTATCAGCACTTCTCCTGGGGAGTCACCCTGCTGCAGAGGGGGCACCTCCTGATGAAACACCTCCTGACCAGTCGCACCTTGCAGCCTAGTGTCAGCAAGGCATTATCAGCTCTAATTCACGTGAATGCACTAAACCATAAAAYGTGGCCATTTCAGGAGATTTTTGCGTGCAGTTCAGCCGGCCCTGGCGTTGTGAAGGAAAGGGCCAGGGCTATAGTGCATGTGATTCAACCCATTTCCTCACTGGTGGGGTAGARGGAAACCTAGAGACACCAACAAAACTGTCACGTTTTTAGAGCTCATTTCACTAATTTACTGACAGAGTTGTGCTGCAGAGAAAGGAATTTCATCTCCTGTACAGATGAGGCCGCAGGGGGATGAGCAATGTGGCCTAGATCCTTAAAGTGGTTAGAGCTGTGCTGACTGTTGCCTTCCCCATTTCCTGATCCCTCTGCAGATAAACACCTAGTGATGTGTGCTGGAAACAGCTCCTGAGAGCTGGCCTCTTCTCGTGCATCTCGTGAACCCCCGGTGAGCTGGGGTGRCGTACGCTGGGCTGGGCACTTTCCTTCCTGCTTGCCTTTCCCTCACCACTTCCTTACAGCAAGCACGGTGGCCAGCTCGGAGCGTGATGTTCAGCTTTTCTCAGGAGCAGTTCCACCTCCGTCGCATTGGGGCTTGCAGCAAACCTAGAGCTCGGTGCTATTTCCCAGAGATGTGAGTGTGAGCTTAGCACGGCTGCTACAAAGCACTTGAGTCTCCTAAGCATGTTTTTTTGATGTCTTGGGGAGTGCTTGRTACACAGAACGGCTCTGGAGGTTTGACTTCACTTTTGTCTGCTTGTCAAACATTCACCATTAAACTTGAACTTTAAAATAGTAGCCAAGAGCAACATTTAGAAAAAAAAMCAGAACAAATAACCTGTGTCCTCTTAAAAATATGCTGGAGAAGTGGAGGGAGAGAGGTTTGCTGTGTACTCTAAAGGCTGCATAATTTAGCGGTGTATTTGCCAGAAGAGATGATACCCTGTGGTTTATTTGGGCAGGTCAAAACAKCTCGGCTGGATCAAAGACCTCAGAGGAGAGTGCAAGAAATGGTGTGAAAGGTGACTGTGAAAATCCTGCCTGTACAGGAAGTTTGTTCCTGATCTCTTGAAATGAAGAGGCAGAGAAGGAGGGAGCAGGCTCCATCCTGGAGTGTGGGAGGAGGAGCATTCCCCAGGGCCTGGGAAGCACCCGCAGGCTCTGCCCAGCCCGGGAACAGCCTCAGCTGGAGGACAGTGGCTGGTGCGGGGCACCTGCCATCAAGGCAGTCGTAAACCACGTTCAGAGCATGCGGGAGAGGTGTCAGTGATGGCAGGGCTGGAAACCGTGGTTGTCAGGGAAAGAATGGACAAGCTGGGGATGTTTAGAGAGAAGAAAATGTCGAGGGGGGGGATTGTGGRGACAGTCTTCAAGGCTGCAACAGGCTGTTGCAGGCTTCATATTTTCCAAACCTACACTGAATGGAACAAAAGTTGTGCATCTAAATTGTAGCAATGGAAATGCAGTTAAACAAGTTTCTGTTGAACAGGAAGCACCACACCAGACTGCGCAGCCTCCTCGGAGGTTTCTGAGAACAAGCTGGACAAGCTAATGTGTGTTAGGATGGCAGAAGCAGAGCTGCTCATACCTTGGGACTGCCATCTCTAGGTCCCTCCAGCTCTGCCATTGGGAGACCCAACTGGAACGTTTTCTGTTAGCATCCTCCAGGCCGTGGCTAGGCTAGTGAGTGTAACGGCCGGGGCTGTTCAGTGCCCCAGGCCAAGAGACAAAGCACCTCTGATGTTCCTGTCCTCCAGCCCCGGAGTGTGGTGGCCTCCCTGCTGGGGAATGTGATCAGAAGTTTTGGCATATGGGTAAAGACCAATTTAAGTACTGGACTCAAAATACTATCATCTTCAACAGGCATTAGCCAGTATCTTATTAGTTAATACCTAACTGGGAAAGATAGCTTGAGGCTGAGAACTTTCAGACTTGTGATAGTGATGCAAAGGACCAGCCGTTGGTTGCAACCCTTCAGTGCTGCTGCTATTTCACCTCCACACGTGCCAGACTGCTTTCCATAGGGGGAGATGATGGAGAATAAATAGCCAAAAGGAACATACAGCAGAAGAGCAATGCTCCTGTGGTTGTGCTGGACTTTGAGTGTGCCCAAGGTAAGATGTGAGGGAGAGAGGAGTTATCTTTTCTCAGACTAATTTAATTGGAAAAGGCAGACAAGCTTTTGGGCACACTAGCCCATCCCCTAAGACTGCAGGGTCAAGGATTCATTAGGAAATGCCGGCAGATGGGTTGTCTGTAAGGCTGTAGTTCAGTCCTGCTTTGTGGAGATGCTTGGGGGAGATGTGCACTTTCTCCAGCTGAAGGAAAGGGCTGTGTGTTGATTGCCAAAGGGAATTAGATGCCATCTCCCATCTGTGCCTTTGCAAACCTCCCCTGAGCTGAGTTCTTGAGTGCTTGCTGTTTGTTCTGTAAAATCCATGTTTTGGTCAGCAGCCAAAGAGGCAAAGGGTAGTGAAACAAGAAATAGTGGATAATGCACCAGGCTGGGGTCTCTAAAAGCCAAGGTCTGTTCCCACCTCTGTTCAGATTGCCAAGGTGGCAAAACACAGAGCTGTGAGGAGGGTGTTAAGGCTGTGTGACCTGTTCAGTGCTGGCATTTATGTTAATGCTGTTTGAACATTGTGCTTTTAACTTTGCGTTCGACACATGAAGCTGCCTAGTTTGGGTGCTCACCCACTCAACTGCCCAGGAGCTTTCTGATCTAGACTGGCAGAAGGTGAGAGAAGTGGACTTGCCCAATGTCACACCGGTCACTTATGGCAGAGCAGGGTTTCAGCATCAGGCCTCCTGGATGCCGTACCAGGATCATATTTGGTAAGAAGGCACTTTCATAGCTGCCTCCTTGGTGGGACTTCATGACCATCAGTGATGGTGATGCTGAGTTGCTGCTGCTCTTCATGSCAGTCCTTGCGAGTGCGTTGAGCGCCAGTCAATGGCGTGTACTCCTTTACCTTACCGAGTTCAGAGCTGAAGAGCACAATAAAACCAGCAGCTTTTGCAGGCGATTAAATGTCAAAGCAAAGTCAAGATGCTGGCTAGCTGTCAAGCCTGTTTGTGACTGTAGCAGGCTGCAACACACAGATGGTTATTGAGGCCATAAGAGAAGAAAAAAGTGTGGTCAATAAACTTCAGTACAGAAAGAGTTGCCTCACAGGGCTTTCGACCTGCTTTCCCAAATACTCCTGACTTTGGGCTAGGACTGGTAAAAATCATTGTTTATGCAGTTAATCGGGTTTATATTTAACTCCAAACAATATAATCAGATTTAAAGATTTAATGCAATAATGGGATGGCAGAGCTAAAATGTGAGTAACCAAGGAGGCAGGCTGAATAGGAAGGCAGTAATTGGATTGAAAGCAAACAGAGTGTTATTTTAAGACAAAAAGCATAAGATCTGCACTGTGCACCTTCCTGGGTATTGGGCTATGACAGGAGTGCCTGCACGCAACATCTGAACACTGTTGTGCTAACCTCTACCTAACACAGTAGGTGAATGGATCCCCGGCAGCTTTGCCTGCAGGCTGATGATCCTGTTTTGTTTGCCCATATGTACATCCGTAGTACGTTTATTCTGCATGTAAAACAGATCTGGATTTGTGGCCTGGCACATGAGTCCATAACCTGAGTCTTTGCTTACGTATCTGCCCATGCACCATAGAGGAAGACTGGGTCTAAGGAGACAGGATTTGTGTGGTGGGACTTCCCTTGCCACTTCCAGGATCATCCTTCATATTTTCTGAATGAAAAACTGCGGCAGAAATTTGTGCCATTCCAGCCTAAGCAGACCCAAGCCTTTCCTTGCTTTGGATGTGATTAGAAGTGTTTAAAAGCTCCTTGACCTTTTCTGGGAGTCCTTCCCCAAATGCTCATGTGCTCTGGATAAGTAAGAGCGTTTCCTAGCCTTCCCTGGAGAGCTCATTTTCTTTCGAGTTGACTTGAGCCCTCTGGCACTCCCTGAACCCAAAGCAGAAGGAAGGTTGAGTGGAGCATCAGCCCAGGGGCTGTTTGCTAGATAGAGGCAGCCAAATGCCGCATTTCCGTGGCTCCCCATAGGAAGCAATGCGGCTGGTTTGCTTTTCTTTCACTGTGAGATGTACTGAATCTTTACCCTGATCTCCCTGCTGTGCTGACAAACCTGAGTCCTGGTTCTGGGGACTGTGCTGTTCTCTGGGTATTTGCACATTACATAAGTGGTTTAAGAAATTCTGC
Source organism: Rhea americana (assembly GCF_003343005.1). Classification (NCBI taxonomy): domain Eukaryota; kingdom Metazoa; phylum Chordata; class Aves; order Rheiformes; family Rheidae; genus Rhea; species Rhea americana. Next base: position 6,227,583 of record NW_028186557.1, read on the forward strand.
AAGAAAAATGATGGAAGAATCCTGCCAGGAAAATGCAGAYTTAAATTTAGAGTCTCAGTGTGGATTTAACCCTAACCCTGGTGCATCCCATCCTCTACATATTACAGCCTTGAGCCTTTCACACTGGTGAGTTGAAGCAGAGAGAGAGAGTTTGCTGCTCTTAACTGTGTATATATTATTAACCTTGACCATAATCACCAACTGGTTCATGTCTTCCTCTCTTTGGGGCATGGGGACATSGGAGTCCTTGGGAAGAGCTGGCAAGCTGGACTTGTTGGTGGATGTTTCCTAAGCATCATYGAGTGGGATGCTTTGATTTTTGCCACCTTGTTCAGAGAGACAGCTGACRTACAAATGCGCCACCGTCACAGGACAGCAAGAGTGGCATCTTGGTCACACAGTGCATATACTCCTAACGATACAACGGATATTTGGCCTTCCATCTCTGTCAGAGACTCCACCTTCCCACTGCCTCTCTTGGAGTCCTTCACTAGCTTGTGGGAGGGATAGTACAGGACAGCCTTTTCTCAGGGTGCATCATTAGTGCAGTCCTGCTTTGGGATGTAGACCCAAAGTAGGTTTCCCAGTGAGCGGAGGCTGTTCTTGGTCATAGCAGTGCAGCTACCAGAAGGTAGCCTAGTGGCTATGCTTCTAGCTTGCAGCAACCTTGTAAACTCATTTTAAAGCACCTTAAATGACATATATCTCAGTTCTGCCTGTGTAGGTCAATGGGGATTTTCTTCAAATGCAGACACAGAAAGAGAAAATAAAATAAAAGCAGTCCTGTCAAAGTTGTCATCTACTATCATCTGCTGTCTGCTATAGCTATGATAAAATGTAGTTGTTTAGTTACAAAGGCTTCTGCTGCACCCAGCCTGATGAGGCAGTATCCCTGTCACAAATCCAGCCGTCCGGGRACTGATATCATGGCTTTTCACTGAACCTCAGAGTCGCTGAGCTTTGTGTAGAACTGCGTAATTTGTTTGCTTGGCTGAGCTCTGCAGATGGAAATAGGAAGCTTTCTGCAAGGTCAGAGGAGCAAAGTTGGTGGGACTGTTGTGACTTAGACCATGCTGACCTGTGTCTTTATTATTTAGGGGAGAGRGGCTCCCTTGGGTTGTGCAGATAGCCTCCTGCATGGATCCTAGTGCCACGTAGTCCTGARAAGGCTGTTTGGGGGACCTTTCTAGCAAGAACCGGAGGATTTATTTCATCTCAGTGGAGAAAGAAGTGATGTTTGGCTCAGTTCTGCTGACGTGAGGCCAACCAAGAGCACTGCCATGGAGAGTAACATCACGTGTCGGCGAGTTCGTGCCCGGGAATCGCCGTGCCCCGCTCTCCCCCKTGCACAGCAGGGAGTGACGAGCAGGTTCACTCCCCCAGGCAGAGGTTCCTTGGGGACAGCACGTGAGCCGTGTCAGTCCCCTGCTGCAGCCTGTCACACAGCATTTCGCAAGCAGCTTTTGGCACTGCTGCAGGGAGGCTGGCCTAGACCCCTGCCATCGCATCTCGGAGAGACAGCTCCACGGTGGCAACCAACACTGGGGAGACGGCACTCGGAGCAGGCCCAGGAGCTCAGGGCGTAGAGTGAGTGCGTAACGCCTGTGCCCTCCGGTGTGCTGTGCCCTCAGAAGGGGAATCGAGGGCTCAGAGGCTTAGGCAGAGTGAAGAGAAAATGCCTCAAAGAACAGTGATCTAAAGAGGGATCAGCTGCCGCAGAGATTAGCTGTTAAGCAGACTCCTGAGGAAAGGTAGTGTCTGGTTGCYCAGAGAGGCTGTGGAGCCTCCTTCTCTGGAGATCTTCAAGGCCCTCCTGGATGCAACCCTGTCTAACGTGCTCTAGGTGACCGTGCTGAGCAGRGGGGTTGGACTAGATGATCTCCAGAGGTYCCTTCCAACCTTACYGATTCTGTGATTCTATGGTTTCATTAACTGCTGTTCACTCTACTTAAGGCTGTGCAATGAATTTATTACTTTTTAAAACAATAAGAATGCTWTTCCAGAGGCTGCCTGAGATGTAGAAGATCATGCTTTATGAGCCTGTAGAGCGACCTGCAGTGTTGTTCAAGAAGTTGAACTCTGTGCTTTTTGAGGCTGATTGTAACTAGATCAGTTGCCCTGATTACGCTGCACTTACGAACCTTATTACTCTTAATATTTGCCATGCACTGACTTTCTCAACATCTGCCCAACAGGCAAGTGGATAACTCTAGCACAGTGAGCCATCTTTCTCCATTTCCCCCCGGATATTCATTCAGGGCTAACTCTACACAGGTAGAGGTCCAGAGGGAAGCAGCATCTAATGGCACATCTGACTAACATGCATTCTCACCCAGATTTGTGCAGTTCCCCTTCAGCACAGACKCATCTTCTGGGTGTTTTTTCCTAGCAGTCTTGTCTGCAACGTGTCCTGTCCTTTATCGTGCTTAGGCAAGGGACATCTGTTGATGAGTTGGCCTTTTCAGTAGGCAGTCCAGGTGACTTTAGGAGGTCGATAGCTGTACCCTCCACTAACTAACTGAAGCCTCAGGAAGAGCTTTGCCATCAGGGTCTGCGGCCAGTCTGCTTCCCTCAAACAGGAGGCCARGGTACTGCTGTGTGGTGCTACTCCAGAGCTTGCTCTAGACACAGCCTGAGCGGTGCAGACCTATGTCCCCACCAATTAGTAGGGCATGTTAATGGGGCCGTGTGGATGTGATGCTGAGCAATGCTGCATAGCGTTGCACTCGACTCTCTCCCGGAGGTCTCCAGCACCTCTGCTTGGTGCAGTGCTGATACTGCCAAAGGATGCCATCACRTAACTGGGAGCAGGCACACTTGCCTCCTCATCTGTGCTTCTCCTTTCTTGGCACAAGGGCATGCTGAGCTCTCAGCAACTTGGAAACGTTCCCATCTCTTTCATTTCCTGATCTTTCTAATTGGATTCAGTTCTGCTAGTTTTATCTCCCTGCTGTAGTGGTAACRGCAGCTGCAGTCAAAAGCAGAGGAGGCTGTAGGAAGCCATTCCCAATGGGAATGTCCTCATGCAGACTAGGAGAGGAAGCATCATGGAGGGAGGACCATGCTACCATGCAGGCTGATTCCTCTGGTGCTGAGGAAAACGTAGGGTCAGATCTCCAGCAGGGGGGAGTCCATGCATGTTCCCACAGCAGCTCTGCAAGAGCAGCTTTCTGGGCTCCAGCTCCCTGCTCCTCAGAGAAGCATGTGAGTAGGATGTGCTCGGACGTGCACCGCTCCCCTGAGTGGTCACCCCCTAGGTGAGAGCAATGACCACTTCTGGTCCAAGAAGAGCTAGGTCAGCTGGAAACAACAAGAGAAGTGCAGAATTGGAGGATGGAGGTCAGCCTGGCTTTCCCCCCRGCTCTGGGAGCTCATCGCAGGAAGAGCAGGGTGTGACGCAGGCACTGTCTGCCCAGCTGTCACGGCCCGTGGAGGGGCCAYGAGGCTGCCCTTCGCCACGTAGGGGTTTGGTCCACCACTCAGTGCTCTGAGCACTGGGGAGCAGCAAAGAGCACTGAAACCTCCTTTTCCTGCATTTTCCGCAAGTGTAGGAAGAACATGTGTGAGATAGTGTGTTCCCAGCTTTTCCAGAGATGAGCATCGGTGTACAATAGGCAGTGCTTATTCTGCCTGTGAATTGCCCCTCTAGCAAAGAACCAGGCCACCTGCTCGGGTAAGTGGCTGTAAGTGCTGGTCCACGGGAGCTATTTCCACCCACTCAGGACCCAAGGTGTGATTTCCGGACTGTGCCTTGCAGGGAAGGGCAGGGAGCCAGGAGAAGGCGTAGATCAGCTGCGGGCTGTCCTCTGCCTCTCACCAACCTCATTCATCTCTGGAAACATAACAACACTGACACACAGCAAATGAGCCCTGCGCTTCCAGGGCGCTTTGGAAATGCCACCAACAGCATGACGGCGGCTATAGATCAGGATGCTCCTGGCTGGGTCGCAAGTGACTCTAATCAGCCATCGTTCCAGTCACGCTCCTCAAGAGATCACTCAGAAAATCGTTGAAGGGAGCTACAGGTTACCATTGCTTTGAGAGGGCCTGGCTTGCACCAGCATCCTCGCCTTGCCTTTTCCAGCCAAAGCATCTCTTTGCTGCCTCCCGTCTGCCTCCCTGAAAGCTGCCCGTGCCTCTGTTGCTGGTGCCTGTCACTTTGGTGTCTGCATGCATCACATCTGCAAGTCTCTTCAGCCCAAAGAGCATTCCTAAAGTGTGAAGTTTGTCTGTGGGACTGGAAGTGAGCCCAGACCCCCATGTTGTGCTGTTGGTACCTGGGAGTTGTGTTAGGCCTGAACTGTGGGAGGATCTTGGGAGCGCTAGTAAATGGGTGATGTTGGTCGTGATCTCAATGTCATGGCGTTTGGAGGCTGTACAAATGCATTAAGTGCTGCAGTAAATCAGCCTTATGTGGGGACTTGGGTGTCATTAATGCAAGCAGAGGAGGAGCCCTTTTCTCCAAGGCCTCATCTTGGCCTCCAGGAGTAGCAAGGGTCACACAGGCATCTGGTGAAAACCACAGGCAAAGACTGCGTTTAGCTGATGCCTTCTTGTTAAAGGCTCTGCAGATTCACTGCTGGCTCGTGACAAAGCTGTGTGGCTTTTCCCGCTGTGCCTGTTTTGTGCAACTTCACATTTGTCGGGCCCCAGTGACTGTAAATTGTAGGAGGAAGCAAAGTTACCGCAGAATTGCACCGACATGGCCAAAGACAGCATACRGGCCAGCATGCGATTTCTACCACCCTTCACCTTTGGTGATGCCCTGCGCCTGGTTACACTGGTGCGGGGGGAGCGACCCCAGGCCGATAGCGGGCGTGGGGAGAGCTGAGCCCGCAGCAGGGAAAGAAAGGATGGTTGTGCATGGGTGCTTCGTGCAGCCTGCGCTAGCCTTTTCCCCCCATCTGTAAGATTGCCTGTGAGTGCTTCAGAGATGGAGAGATGAGTCCTGAGGATGCCATTGCCATCTCAGCTAGCTGTGGGCTTCAGAGCTGGGAGCTGAGCTCCTGGCTGCTGCGTCCGGAGCTGCCCCCACGAGAGACCGCGGGGAGGAATTTGTTCTAGTCCCACTCGTATAAAGCTGCTGTCAGCAAAGTTCATYGCCTTCTCACTGGGGTTTGAATCTTTGAAGAAGCCAGCTCAATTAATATTATCCTGGTAACAAGATTCCAGGGGAAAYTGCTGTGCAGGCGAGGATGTGGAAATTACCGTTCAGCTCAGAAAAACAGCCTGCAGTGAACAGCTGCTGTGAATTCCCAGCGCKCTCTACCTGCGTTTGCACCCTGATCTCCGCGTGCAGAGCTGCAGCAGCGTGCATCTCATTGAATTCAGCAAGGGACGTGGAATAGCTGGGGACACATTGCCAGCTGAGCACGCTCCGYTCTCGACATCGCAGGTACAAGAAAGCTCCCAGCGAGCTGCCCGGGGCSGGAGGAGGCCTTAGGAGGCCTCCCTGGGTACGTCCGTTAGTGTTTTATCTCCGTCCAGGAGTGCTCCTCTGAAGTGACTTTCCCAGTTGTCCCCGTTTGCAGCGCTTGACTCACACCGCAGAGCAACTTTGGCGCAGGGCTTGGATTCCTTTTGGAGGAAATCGTCWGGAAGAGGCGCTCCAGGAGCACCCCGAGGTACAGCAGCTGCCGGCGGGACCCGACTCGACCTAGTCCAAAGTACATCTCCTGAGACATGCAGAGTGTGGACCCCAGGTCCACAGCACCAGCTTGCTCCCCAGATCTGCGCTGATAAAGCTGCAATACTTAGTGGTTATTGAAATAGCTTTTCACCCTTAGCGTGTTTGCCCCGCGGGGTGCCTGCAGGCAGCCAGCAGACCCTTGCTCAGCTTCTGTTTTTATCAGCATCTCTGTGGTAGAGCTGCCAGTTCTCTCTGTGATACCAGTGATGTGCGTTCGGTTTTGCTGATGAAAAGCTGAGGTGATTTGTTGCTGAGCGTTAATGAAGCAAAGCAGGAGTTAATTGGGTGATATCAAAGGGTTATTAGTAAGATCTCGGTGTTCACCCTTCTTCTCCCTAAAACTCAAAGCACTTTGCTCACCTGCCTGCTGCTGTCTGCTGCAGGCACCTTGCAGCGGCGCTGAGCCCAGGGTGGCAACCGTGCAAACAGCGAACGGCCGCCCGGAGCCCTGCGCGGCGCTCGCAAAGGCTGGAGCTGCTCGCCCACCCGACGGGCGGCCGCTCTGCTCGCCGCCGTCCCCTCCGCCTCCGAGCAGCACCCTGCCCCGGATCCCACACCGCTGCGCATCCGCAGCGATCTTCCGCCTGGGACGCCCGCGTGGGATTTTGTTAAAGCCACTTATTTTTTTGATAGCGTCGATAACAGAGCAGTAAAACCTTCCTGGGCGCTGCAATGCAGAGCAAAATCACTGTSAGTCCTGGCAGTGCCGGCGTGGGAAGCCTTATCAGCTCAGACCAGGTTGTTTTTATTTATCCCCACTCGCCCTAAGACGTCGAGTATCAAAGTGAAATCTCGCGCGCGGCCGCGCGTCTGCCATCCGGTGCGATAAGGAGCTGCCGCAGGGTTATCGGGGCCTGCTGGCTGTGGGCTGGGGAGGCCGGCGCGAGGCAGGGTCCCCGCGGGCGGTGGCGGGTGAGGTCCGGGTGAGCTCAGAGGGGCCTGCTTGAGATCCCCCCCCMCACACACAYACCCCCCAATAAAAACACGCTGCTGCCCGCGTACTCCCCCGTGGCTGCCCGTTGAGGGCCAGCTGGCTTCGRCCGCTCGCAGGGATCAGCCGGGAGCCAGAGCCCACCGCGCCGTCGCTCGTGCGCGCAGATGGCCCCGACACTGGCTGTGTGCACACAGACCCTAGGGCGCTGTATTTCCTCAGCGGGCAGAGCTGATTCAAAGGCTTCAGCTTGGAAAGAAGACAAGGATGTATTCTTTCCAGGCATGGTGACCTTGCTGAAATCCTTCCGTTGCCTCCCGCGCAGCCCTGGGATTCCCCGCTCCGGGGAGCGCAGCCTGAGCTCTGGCCGGCCCCCTGCTCTGCCTCCTCCCGGCCTTGCTGCGGGCTTGCGACAGGCAATGCTGAATTTACGCTGAATTTCTGGCGTATTTTATTTAGCCTGGTCTCAGTAGCGTGCTCATGTCCTGCGGTAGCCCTGGCAAAGGCCACCAGGCCATCTGTGCTAGCGCGGCGGCTCGCCCGGCCCCGCTCGCAGCTTGGCCGAGGGCTGGCGCGTCCTGCGGCCTGCCTGGAGCCCCTTCGCCTGCCCACGCCGCAGAAGGGCACCGGCGCCTGGCGGGGGACTGCCGCTCTTCTACAGATTGCTTGTTGCAGCTTGGTCACTAACTCCTGGAGTAGCACGTTAGCCAGCACTGGGCAACCTTGGCGGAAGCAAATCTTGCACTGAGATTGTAACTCATGCTCTTTCCATGGACTTTAATGCATGCAATTCCTATGCCAGAACTGCTAAGGAATAGTCCTGGCTCCCGGATCACCGGCTGGGAGCGGTGCACCGCAGAGCCCCTCGCGGACGCCTGGGCTGCGGCGCTTGGGGGCCAGGTCACACGCTACTATCTCCACTCCAGAACAGCAGAGCATTTTGCTCCTGCTGTGAATCCTTCTGTTCGCTGGATCTTTCTGCCTCCCGATTCGTAGACCTAACTGGCTTCTGCAACTGGGACACCTCGTGCTTTGCAGTCTGGAATCACTTCTCAGCAGCCCTCGGGAGAAGCCCGTGCGAGAAGGAGGACCTGAACCCACGCTTTGAATTCTCAAGCCRGCGCCCCTGCACGTTAGCGAGACTTTCTCCAAGCAAGGCTTCTGGAGGCGCTTGAGGCAACGCCGGTGCTTCACGGCGCTGTCTGCGGGGCCGCGACAAACGATCGGGCGTGCAAAGCTCGCCAGCGAGGTGCCTCGYGAGAAGGTTGTTCACTAGGTCGCAGTGGATGCAGGGAGAAGCTGGCAGCCCAGGSACAGCGCAGGCTGCCTCTCAGGGGGGCTCTGATTTCTCCAAGCTGCCAGAAGAGCTGAACAGCCTCTTCTGCGGTCTTGGGCAGTGGGAGGATTTGCAGGGTCTTAATGAAAACAGCGGGTGTAATGGTATCCCTGCCTCTTGCGGAGGCAGAGGAGCCTCTCCACAGGCCCTGGAATTAACTCCTATGTTGTTAAGAATTGCCCTGGAGTTAATCCGCTTTGCAGATCCCTGCCTGCCCCGGAGGCCCAGCCTGCCCTGTGTGTGCAGGATCATCTGCTTCGCAGGTGCCCAGCTGCCTCCAGGCTGCTGCGCAGGCGGCAGGGGCAGCGCAGCCCGCGGGCGCGCCGGRCGCACSCCCCCCATGGCGCTCTTCTCCCGGGGCTGCTGTGTGCTGGTACTTTGCATTTCATTTTCCTCGTGCATACCCCGGTTTCTCCAGCATATCAGCAGTGAAGGAGAAGAACCAAGGCCCCCCCTACCCAGCGTTAGCTGTCACTGCCTTCCTGTCCCTTGCTTCCCTCATCGTCTGCAGTGAGGGAGCAGGAGCTGCTCCTAGGGGCATATTTGCTGCCTGGAATTTGCCCCCAGGAGCTTTGCTTACAAAACCGTCTGCACCAAGGTGTCTGTGTGCAAGCACAGACTTTTCCATCTGTTACCGTCATTTGCCTCGTTCAGGAGCTTTGTGTCAGGCTTAGAGCACATCCTTCTCGTGGGAAGGCAGGAGAACCTGAGCTGAGTCTGTGTCAAATATGCGACAGSAGAACAGCTCCTTTTGGAGAGAGGTGCAGTTCAGCGCCACGCTCTTTCTGTAGCCTCTCTTGGCTCAAAGTTACAGTTATTAGTAAGTAGGATGGTCTGGCTTTGCTCGTCTTGCAAACGTGMCAGAGGCAGGGAGGGCCTGAGAGTGAACGCTGCTCTCCAGCGATTTAGGCCAGCTTCCGAGGGTTTCTGTTCCCTGATGACGCTCAGAAAACACCGACGAATTCAGCATGCAGAGACCGAGTGAGCGGCAGGGAAAGCTCTGCTCTCAAGCAGTCTTTTAGGGGCAGACGCCCTGGGCGAGCGGGGGGTTGCCTTGGGGGGCTCCAGGTGTAAACCAGGGGCTGCTGCACCTCTGCATGCTTGGTGCAGTTTCAGGGGACCTGGCTCAGCAGAGCAGAGAGGAGAGAGAGGCAGGAGGTCACAGCTGCCGAGAGAGTCAGAAATCAGCTGCTGCCCTGGCAGCACCCAGCACAGCAAGCTGGCTGGCTGGAAAGAGCAGAGGGTCACGCCGGGATGCGTAATCTGTGCCTGGCACACTGGATTTGGCACGCTCAGATGGACACGGCGGTGATTGATCACAGGTCTCATTTAGCACAGCGTGGCGGAAGGGCATGATTGGGGTCACCATAGGCAGATCAGACTGGTATCGATCTTGGAGAAAATCAGGGAAGAGTTGGTCTGGGGCTCCCTTGCTGAGGAGAAAAAGGGCAGGGAAATGATTAATGCCGGTTGTGGAGGTTTCTAGGAAATAACCTTGTCAAACAAGTGTTTGAGGAGGTTCAGGTTTGGTAACAGTAGCTGCAGAGGTGTAAAGTGATTTTGGTAAGAGGTTTCTTTATTCCCACATAGGTGCTAAGTGCCAAGCACTGTGCAACGTCACATCACATCATGTGGACTGGGAGCTGGTGAACTACAAGAGCTCTAGAAGTTGTTCTCTGGAAGTAGTGATCAAAATGAGGCTGAACTGAGGCTGGTGCGTCTTCACAAGAAGGGATGAAGYGGGTGTCTAGCGCTCGTGCGATCAGGGCTGACAGCCCGAGTTAACCTAACCCAGCCTCAGTTGGAAGGAGCCTCTCCTCAGAACAGATTGGTGGGATCTTTTGCTGCACAAGGCATAGCCAACTCCCTGTGGTCACCCAGTGTCTCCCACAAAGACCCAACCCTTGCAGGACCCTGGGACGTGGTGCTGCCTCAGTCTCCCCTGCTCACTCCTTGCAGTATCTGCAGGCTTTGGTTTCCTACAAGAGGTCTGAAGGTTTTGGGTAAGGTGTAGCTGCTGCTGCTCCATTCCCTTCACTGGCCACACGCAACCTGCAGGTTGGCACTGAATGGAAACAACAAGGTCCCTCTTTGATGTCTAGCCACCAGGTCTGTGAGCCTGGTGTTGCTAGTCGGGGAGGTCCAGGTCCTCRCTCTGTACTGCAGGCTCGTGTTTGGAGAGTGGCAGGCTCATGTTTGGAGGGACAGGATCAGCTCTCCTGATGGTCCAGGCAGCAGCTCAAACACAGAGCCCCTGGTTTCTATTCACAGGCATCTCTGAATCCTGAAGTCAGGCTCTCATGCCTGGAACGGAAAGCCAATTAGTAGCAGTTTAGCTTCATCAACTTTCTGATTTAATGCAAGTTCTAATTAAACATCACATTTTAATTAGTCAGGCATCACATACAGTAAGCTTGCCTCAAGATTCAAAAACTGTAGGTCCTGTACTTTAATTAAAGTAGCACATGACTTCAACTCTAGCATCTGTGACAGCTCCTCATCCTTTCAAGAGTACAAGCAGAATGAGGAATGGCATCTTTTCTTACCATGGCTCATTCCTCTTCTGTTTTGCTTTGTTATGGTAGCCTCTCTGCCCACATTCAGACACTTCCTCCTGGTGGGTAACAGCTCTTGTTCCAGCAGAGGAAGTGGCTGTGAGATGACCTGGTTGAAAGGAGAGAAGACATGGGAGTTCGTCGCAACGCTTGGGATGTCARAACTGGTCCTGGAGTCTCAGCATAAGGCCAAGAGCTCTTTCAGGGTGAGTTTCAGTCCTAGGTAACAGGGAGAACTTACTCATCCATGACAAATGTGGCCTTGTACAGTCACAGGTGCAAATGGTACTTGCAAAGGGAATGGCTTGCAACAACGCAGAGGAGGTGGTTTTCACATGGCATATGGGTGAGCTATGAACTTCTTGGTATAGGATCTTGTGAACGGTAAAAGCTATGTTGGTCCAAGACGAGACTGGGCAGTTTTATGGAAGAGAAATTCAAGGAGAGTTACAGACCTTACATGAAAGCCCTGCCTACCTGATGAGATTCCTGAGCTGCAAAGTGGTGGAGGCTGGAAGAGCACTTACGGAGATAYCTTTTATGCTTTTTTTTACCTTCATAACTCTTCCCTAGAGATTTGCTGCTGACCACTGTTGTACAGAAGATGCTGCACTTGGGTGTACACTTGGCCTGACCTTGAACAAAAATGTACTTTTCTTGGTCTTATTTGAACTGGCAACCTTTTAACGTCAGCAGAAGCTTACTTTCTTGCATAGAGGTGGAGCCGCTCAGGGCTGGGAGACAGGCAGCACAGAGCTGCACAGCTCCTGAGTGTAAAGGGGCTCTGGTTGCTTCCAGCTGGCAGGGGGACCTGGGCTAGCAAACGCTTTTCAGCTTCTAGAGATGCMTCTTTTCCCTGAGACTGGTGTCTCTCCTGGCTGCTTTGGGCATGTTGTCTAGTGTCAGAGCCTGCAAAYGAATTGGGGGTTGAAATGAAAGCAACTGTTCCTCTCTCTTGTTKCTGGCCAGCACCAGCTAACTTCAGACTCTTCTCAGTATGCCAGATGGAGCTGTCACGCAGAGCYGAGTCCCGCAAATCCAGCACTCAACACCAAGCAAGACCTGGCACATTCAAAAATGACAGGCACAGTTCCCTTCTCACCTCAGAGTAAACCTGGAGGAGCTCCATCGCCAGCAGCTGGGTTATGCTGGAGGAAAATCAGACCAGCTCTGAGAGATGGTGCAAAGTTTAAAATGGTGCTTTCCTCTGTTTCTCATGATTGCACCTGGCTGCCAGGAGCCGACTGCAGCCCTACTGATGCACCAGCCTTTTGCACCCGGCTGCACTCATCCACGCTCTGGGACGACAGACAGTCAAAGCCTGCCAGGAATCCCTTTGCCAGCTCTGCCTGAGGAGGAGGGTAACAGAGCTATTAGCACAAGAAAGGGGATGGAGTCGCTCCTAAGTGCTCCAGGGACAGAGATTTAAATGCTTAACTCCCATTAATGCTAATGTACATTACCGAGGTCTCCTCTTGCTGCCTTGAAATAAGAGCATCAGAAGAAGAGACCGGCTTTCTGGAAAGGACAAATTCATTTGATTTTAAGAGCAAACTAAGTGGAATTTGTCTTCGTTTCACACTTATTAATTCCACTGCCTCTGCTAGCGATGGGGGAGACTCTGCTCCTCTCCCTCTGCTCCCGGTGTCCCTCCTGCTCCTACCCGAGACCTCCTCATAGTATGGGCCTTCGTTGCTGCCATCCTCCCCCTCACTTACCCTTCTAGATCTTCATTCCGTGTTCCTCTGCGGAGCATTCACACTCATCTGCTACCAAGTTTGTCTCTTGTGGAGAACCTGTGCCTGCTTCACGTGGCTGGTGATTAACTCCTTCTCCGAAACGACAGGCGGCATTGAGGCTTGGGTTTGTTCCCAGGGTAATGGCTTTTCAGAAAGGTACCGCTAGAATTTACAGGCCAAATTAGTCATTTAACTCCTCTCTGCAGCCCTAGCTTATAAACATAACAACAAAAAACAGAAGGACCCGTTTTTTCTGTGTCGTATGGTTATGAATCACGTTGTCACCGTGCCTGTAACGCTGCCCGTAATGAATGTGTTCAGGCATGCCTGCGGGTCCCTGCACGCGTTCCCGTACGCGCTCCCTTGTCACACAGTGTTCATTAACGTCGTTTAAGGGACTGACTGCGGTGGCTTGCAGCTCGGCATCTCCACGTGGGAGACACTTGCCAGAAGAGTTCCCGTATCCAGTAAAAAGCCTGTGGCCACCCGTACATAGGAGCTGGTGCCACACACCAACTTKGCCCAGGCAGATCAACCCACGCTCGCTCTTCTGCATGTTGCTGTGAACGGGGCTTGCCAGCACTGGTGCTGCGTTCTCCACTGCGAGGGCAAAGGTGTTCAGTGTGCATGTTATGAGCTCCGGTGGCTGAAAAAGTAAGATTTCCYAACTATTATATAAACCTTAGGCACTCCCACACTGCAAGCACTGATGGCATCAAGCACACGTTGAGCAAGGGGAAGGGGTGAATTGAGGGAGACCTGTGCTGTCCAGAGTGAAAGAGCTATGCTGCAAGGCTTGCATGGACGGCGCATACCGGCACTCTAGAGCTCCTAATAAATTTTAAGTGCACATTTAAAATGCTTCCCATTAGGAAAGGCTCAAAGAGTTACGGCGATATCAAGATCCCCTTTCTGAAATTTATGTTGATACAAAAAAAGGCTTTCAAACAGTTTATTAAAGGAAAAACAGCAGCCATGCTGCAATTTTAATGAGGAGCTTGTAAACATAGCGAACTCATGCTGATTCCCCCTATTAATTGCCCGYGCTGCCGAAGAGCAGGGCCCTTCCGCGCTCGGTTCCCAACACACCGCCTTGCTGTGCTCTGCRGGGCTCCGGTGCGAGCTCTGGTCGCACCCTGGTGTTGTCCACACTGTGCACGCGTCCCCTGCCCGTGGAGCCTGACACGCAGGAAAGACCATTGCTAAGGGTGATGYGATGGAGAGGAGTGAGAGACTGTACGTCCAAGTCCTTCGGGAGAGAAGGGGGAAGGAGACAGGTGAATATGGGGCCATAAGCGTCTTTCTCTGGCCACACTGTGGGTGCAGAGCGTGGATGGAAGGGCTGGCCCGTGCTTTGCGCCCTGTGCTGTGCCCAGGGCAGCTCTGTCTCGCCCAGTCTCCTCACATGCTCCCGATTTCCGTCTCTCCAAGCAGGAGAGCTCAGCAGTGTGTCTTTCTCCTCTAGCCTTTGATCGGAGAGGGGAGGGAGGGGAGATGGAAAGGCCTGCTGAGCTGACTTAGCAGTCTTGTTTTTATTAGAGATGCATTCACTGATTAGCTCCACATCCTAATGACTCGGRCACAATAAATTACAAAGGAAGTGCCAAAATCACTAGGGTTATATTAAAGTCTCCTAGGAAGCAGCAGTAAGGTCGTTTTGGGGGTCATTAAATGGCTGCCATTTGTTAGCTATCCAGTCTCTTTGATACCAATTCATTTTTCCTTAATTTCAACCCTTCTGCATAAAAGGGGCAGGTGCCAGCTCAGAGCCAAGGTCCTGACCACRGGAGTCACATGAAACTCCATGGAGGGGAAAAATCTAGCTAATGCCTGTCCTTCGTACCGCAGCATTTGCCCCTGCAGCTCCAGTACCTCACAAGATTGCTCAGTAACAAACCAAAGCCCGTGCCAAATTATTTGCCACCATCAGCAGCTCTGGGTTGTCCCCACTCAAGAGATGCAGCCGGCAAATGTTTCAGCTGCTGTCTTATATCAGGCACACAGGCTCCTCCAGGTTGACGGCAGCTCCCCATGCCCTGTTCGGTGGGCCCTTCAGGGTCAGCCCAGGACAAAGTTTTCACAGTTGGTGTTTTACTTCTTTTCCTGGTGGGTGCATTTTGCCAAGCAGTATGAAAGTCCTCTGAAAACACAATTGAGTATGTAATGGTGAGTGTGGCTACCGGAGACATGAATTACTGTGCAGCCACCCTTCTGGGAAGCAKAAACCTTTTTGGGTGGATATGCCCCATGACCAGACACCCAGTCCATGGTTCCACTGTGCASAGTTCTCAGCAGTTTCTTGGCTGAAGGATCTTGTCTCAAAACTGCATGGTTTGTGCAGGCAATTTGCAGCCAGTGAAAGAGGCAAAATCTCTCAAAAAGGTAAATTGTCATGGATGATTTGCCCACCTCTTGAGATAATAACTCTTACTGAAATGACAGCAAAAGGGGAGGACTCCTGAGTTAATGTTTGGGAAGTGCCATGAAAATGAAAAAGCATAAGACATTATCATTATTACTACTGTGTTATGCCACTCAGCTCAACTCAGCGTTGGCCAGAGCAGACTGTGGATGTCTGCTCCTGTGCTAAAAGCCATAGCACTGAGAGAGGAAGAAGCATTCAGTACTCTGCCTTAGTTTTCCAGGGTGTCTTGGAGTATTGCCATTCCAGTTCGGGTGGCCCGACCTCCCCTTTGCTCCTCGTGCCTTTTTGCTGACCATCCTCCTCATCAGCCAGCCAAAGAGGAGGAACAGATGGCAGGAGCAGGACAGGTCAGATCCTACAGGACTTTTGGTGTCCAGCTCCCTGGAGAGCACGTGGGAGCCGTAGGAGTTAATGATTTTCAGAGGCTGGGTGGACGTGACTTGTTGATGACCATGACCCAGGGAAGCCTATGGAGGAGATGGAGACTGAATCTCTTGTCTCCCAATTCCAGGGCATCTGTCATGATAGCAACCTCCTTTTCCTTTCCTTACACTCGGGGCACTAGGGCCAGAAGGATGCTTCATCAGATTGCAGAAGGCTGCACATCCCAGGGAGGCAGAGCAGGGACTGCAGTCCATCCCCAACTCCAGTGCCACAGGCAACCCCATAAACTCTGGCTCCTCTGGCTCAACGATGAGTCTGGGATGTGCAGTAGCCCATCACAGCCGCCCTGTGGCTGTATTCGCTGCGGGCTGCTCACATRTATGTTCTTTCTTCTGTCTGCAGAGCCAGCTTTCCCAGGCCCTGAACGGCTTGTCGGACAGAGCCAAGGAAGCAAAGGAGTTCCTGGTCCAGCTCCGCAACATGGTGCAGCAAATTCAGGTATTGTATCTGCTGGTTGAGGAACAACCCCTTCCCATAGGGATGAATTCGTGAGCTCCTGCGCCATCTTTCCAGTTGGGTTTGTTGGGTTCTCTCCCAGGGGAACCCACAATCAGCACCTGCCCCTTCACATTACTCCCCTTTGCTYCCCTGCAGTCTTCCCTGAAACTGCTGCTTCCTCAGCCATTTACATCATGGAGTGAGCAGCTGTGAGCCAACCCTCCCCTTGGAAAGATGAGGCAGCAGATTTCATACAAGCAAGACGAGGTTCAGGTTCCCACAGCRGCGTTGCTTCATGGTGGAGCATGTGGCCCCCAAAAGTGTCAGAGGCCAAAAACACACATGGATCCAAAAGGGACAAACTCCGGGGCCATCAGGAAAATTAAACAATGAGAACAGTGAGTCTCCCTCTGACTGCCAGGAGGAAGACAGGTTATCAGCAGGGGAAGAACATCTGGCCCTCGCCTCATTTCCTGCAAGCTCGCCTTGGGGATTGGTTTTTGGCCCTGGTCCTTCTAGGCTAGGCAGATCTTCAATCTTCCCCATGTGAGAGGGTCACTCCTTTTCTGACATCCCTATGCTGAGCTTTCCCTTACTTTGTGTAAGCAGTGAGAAGATCCCCAGCAAATGGCCGCCCTGGGACAGAGATGGCAGGAGCTGATCAGTTGTCTGTGACCTGGAGCTGAGACCCAGCTCTCAGGGTCTGTGTCACTGGCCCTTTCCCACAAGATTTTGGAAGTGGCCTGAATGTTTGCTTGTAAGCTGCCACTACATGGGAGCACACTATTGTATGACAAGCCTGCTGCTCCCCAAACAACAGTTCAAACTTCTGGGGCTAACCTGTAATGCACTCACAGAATCACAGAATGGTTGAGGTTGGCAGGGACCTCTGGAGATCATCTAGTCCAACTGCCCTGCTCAAGCAGGCTCACCTAGAGCACATTGCACAGGATCGTGTCCAGGCGAGCATCTCCAGAGAAGGAGATTATACAACCTCTCTGGGAAACCTCTGCCACTGCTCTGTCACCCTCACAGCAAAGWTTTTCCTCATATCCAGACAGAACTTCCTGTGTTTCAGTTCGTGCCTGTTGCCTCTTGTCCTGTCACTGGGCACTACTGAAAACAGTCTGRCCACATCCTCTTGACACCCTCCCTTTAGATATTTTTATATATTGATAAGATCCCCTCTCAGTCTTCTCTTCTCCAGGCTAACAGGCCCAGCTCTCGCAGCCGTTCCTCATAGGGCAGATGCTCCAGTCCCCTAAACGTATTCGCAGCCCTACACTGGACTGTCTCCAGCAGCTCCATGTCTCTCTTGTACTGGGGAGCCCAGAACTGGACACAGTACTCCAGATGTGGCCTCCCCAGGGCTGAATAGAGGGGCAGGATCACCTCCCTAAACTTGCTGGCAACAGTCTTCCTAATGTGCCCCATTGCCAGCTGGAAAGGCCTTTCGCTGCCCTGAGTAAGCCACCTGATCACAAAGCAGGCCTTTCACAGCACACCTCCTGCCAGAGGGTGGTGAGATCTGGCTAAGGTATGTTGTAAGCACCACAGTCCTCTTGCCCYCCAGGACCTATTTGCTTTTCCCTTGGCATGGGGTAGCTCTGGTGGGAGGTGCTGGCAAGGCTGCAGGGCTGTGATGCTCTGCTCTGACCCACAGGAGAACAGCGTGGAATTTGAGGCCTGCCTGGTGGCCCAATGTGATGCCCTCATCGATGCCCTCAACAGAAGGAAAGCCCAACTGCTGTCCCGCGTCAACAAGGAGCATGAGCACAAGCTGAAGGTGAGTCCCTACCCACAGAGTTTAGCAGTCAAARGGCTTTCTGTCAGGTTGGTCCTGGATCAGGCTGAGGACTGTGATGCTACTTGTGGCAAAGCAAGGTGAAGCACCTTGGGAGGAATGGAAAGTTCACTGGAAAGCCACTYTTATCACCTTGATTTCCATATTAGCTAAATTCCATTTTGCTGCAAATCTYCTGCTCCCAGCATGAGGTGCCCTGAGCTCCAGAGTGCTGCACACTGCCCCCAGGTAGCTGCAGTTGTTTCCACTGAATTACTCTGTTACTGGGCCAATTACTAGTGACTAGGTCAATAGAGCTGTGCGTGCAGCATCCACAGGCTGTAAAATGAGCTTTCTCATGTCCTGTGCAGCACGAGTGCTTGCAGTCCACCTCGGCCAGGGGAGCAGGTCCTCATTCTCCTCTCTTGGTTACTTCTCTCTCACTCACAGTGTCCTTCTTCCAACTCCTGCTCCTCATTTGCTCCCAGTCCTTCCTCCAAAGCACGATGGCAGGGGAGGCGAGTGTGCCATGCGGCAGAGTTAGGCTGTGATCTGCCGTTAAACCTTGCCGGGCAGACCAGGCAGAGCCACAGCAGCTGGACAATAGCTGTTTTGTGGAATGAACCCAGCTTCGGCGCTCGCTGTCTAACAACATAAAACCCCAAATAGGCATGTAAAGCTGCCAGCCTGTCTTCTACACACAGAAAGCACTCCCACCGCCCAGCAGGCTCTCTTTCACTCTTCCCCTTTGGGGCATGGTTAATTAAACACTCACAAAGCTGGGCAGCACAAAACGATTTCCCTGCTCAGCACAGCCCGCAGAGGCCTGCAGGGCTTTCACTCGTTGGCCAGTCGCAGGAAGTGATCTGCTTCCCATTACTTACTCTCACAGTATCGCTTGTGCCCCCACAACATGTGCACACCTACATATTCCCCCCCACCMTCCACCCGTGTTACCAGCTGGCCTGCATCATTAGGCAGGCCTGGCTGGCCTGGCCTTTAAAAGAACAAGCCACCCTGTCATTTCAATTCCAGTCCATGAGTTTCAGACTCAGCTCTGTTAAAATCAAGCCTTAAATCTCTCTTGCGCAAGGACTGAGCGTTTGTAGCTATGCACACTCTGAGCGAAGGGAGGCTGCACGGGCTCTCTGGTGCTGTATCCTCCTGCAGCAGTGACATGGGAGCCTGGATCCACTTGCGCAGTAGCATCGCAGTCAGACCCTCAACAGCAGCTGATGTTTAAAATCCAGAATCTACTCCTCTCTGACCTTGCAGTGTCCATCCAATTTTTAGTCTGAAATTACCTGACTTTCCCATTTAAGTCTTGTGGTGGGAAATAAGTAATAAATGTGGCTCTGCTGTCTCGGGCTTAGGCTTTTACGGGAAGAGTTGCTGTACAGCCCTGACCCCTCTGAGTGCTGGCTGGAGTCCTGCACACTGGGATGTATCTCCTGTGGCTTCAGCATCATCAGGCTGACACAGAGGTTCACACACAGCCCAGGTAATGCACATCCTTGGGGACAGGTACAGAGAGACRCTTGCCTGCTTTCACAAGCTACAGGTGGGACAGGAGTCTAGGAGAACCACAAGCCTGTTGGGTACCTTCCTACTGGCATCATCTGTGCACAGGGTCCCTTTGCTGCAACAGGCCACCAAAGCAGAGGTTCACTGCAGATGCTGCAGCCTGGTCCCCTCTGCCTCTCTTCCACCAGCACTCCTGCTGTCCCTGCCGTGCTCGTGACCTGGGGCAAGGGGACTGCCGGGTCACCACAGCACGGAGCAGCCTCCCCTTTGCCCCCACCAATGAATCCCGCAGACAAAGACAGCACCTGCAGCTCCCAGCTGGGCACGAGCTGGGCTGACCTTGCTGAAAAGGTCAGTGGAAACATGACAGCCGGCGAGGGGAGATGTAAAACGTGAGCAGCATTGTGCTTCGAGCAGCTGCTTTGCAACGGGATGTCCTCGCTGCTCCCGCGGCGGCGAGAGATGGCACTGGCAGCAGAGGGTAACAACCCCCAGCTTTTGCTCTGAGACTTTGGAGTGCTAGAAGTGTTGCAGAGGGAGCAGAAATTCTTMCAGGGTGTCAAAAAGCAAGGTGGGCAGCAGAGTGTGGTACAGTGAAGCAGAGGGGCCATCTGCCCACCCATCATCSCCAGATGATGAGGTCCCATCATCTACCCCCAGGTAACATGCTGCCCAATCAACAAGATCTGTTTCTGCACTGGCACTCACTTTGGACCACCATTTGGTCCTGGTAGGGGCCATAGGGCTTATCCTGGTAGATGTTCACATTAGGACAGGAAAGCCTTTGCTGCAGGCTTGAGGGGATAGCTTCACTGCTTCTCAAAGGAGAGAGAACATACTAGCCTGGCCTGCATTATCCGCTTGCCTCTGCCGTGTCCCCAGAGCAAGCCAGTCAAGAAGATTCATCAGCAAGGCATAGTTGTGCCATYTGAGATCCTCCTGAGATCCAAATTCCTTGGTTGCTCAGGCAGCTTGTGTGCAGCCACGGTACCCTGGTTGTAGCCAGCCTTTCCATGGGCTACCCTTCTTGCTCTCTAGAAAGCTGGCCCTCGCAGCATGGTAGTGCACAGTGCAAGCACGATGAGAGACAGGGACAGAGCCTGGCTCCTGGCTCAGTGCCACAGATGCCTTTCACCATGGAGCCTGAGTTCCCATTCCCACGCGGCATCCAGAATTCGGGTCAGCTCTGCTTCAGGACTGACCTACTTTGGCTTGACACATATTTCATGGGGACAGGCACAAATCCAGGTTTGTCTGTGGGCCAGCACTAGTTGCTCCAGAGGTGGAGAGTTGTAGGGGAAAAATGAACTTGGAAGGGGCATTTCCTGGCTTTGTCCAACCTCCACATAACTTAGCTTCAGATTAAGAGTGAAGGCTTTAAAAAGTAATCATTGAGAATCATTGGAGTCCAGGTTTTAAATTGCATACCCAGATGCCTATTCTGCCTCCAAGACAAACTTCCTTATCTATGTTTCTGCTGCTCATTATTGGCTTGCTTTTCAAAAGACCAATATGGTGTTCTCCAAAGGATTACACTGTATGGCCCAGGCCAGTCTGAGYAGGGAACATTGAGGCTTCCCTGCAGTGTTGTCCTCTTCCCAGTCTGGGGATGGAGTGRACTTCACGTATGTCTCATTTAAGCAGTGCAGTGGACAGTTCTGGCCTTCTTCAGCCCTTTAAGTCATGGGAGACCTTGCCCTTAACCCCACTCAGATCTAACTGTAGTGCTTCAGCTGCAAAGTCCTTGTACCTGAGCAGCTGTCACAATTGCTGGAGGGATTAACTGTAGGAAATGCTCATCAACGGCTATGTTGAGGCCAGGAGCTTCTGGGATTCCTGTCTGTCGCATTGTACATGACTGGCTGTCTAGAGATGAAGTGCTGATCCATTACCCRTCTGCATTAAGGGATTATGGTCAGGCTATTCCATGATGCCCAAAGGAAGYCAGTGCCCCATTGAATTAGGT
Organism: Rhea americana; assembly: GCF_003343005.1. Classification (NCBI taxonomy): domain Eukaryota; kingdom Metazoa; phylum Chordata; class Aves; order Rheiformes; family Rheidae; genus Rhea; species Rhea americana. Next base: position 6,248,413 of record NW_028186557.1, read on the forward strand.
CACTGAGGATTGGGCTTGATGTTGGGAAAGGATGAGAGACAAGCCAGCAGCAYGTAGCTTGGTTCCCTGTACTGTACCGTTTCTGTACACAAACACCAGACAGGATACACAAGGCAGATGAGCCCTGCCTGTAGTACACTGTTTCATGAAGATGSAGATAGCTGACCACCACTTTCTCTTACAAGTCCCTGCAGCTTCTGCACTGAGTGTCTGAGTACTGTGGCAAGGGGTATCAGCACCAGGAGCTGGGCGCTGAAGCAGGAGGAGCTCTGGAGAGTCATGAAGAGGCTGCATGGGAGGATCAGCTGTACACAATGTCTAAGAGCTCCCAGGCTGGGGCTGTGTGGTCTGGCAAGGCTCTGAGGCCCTGGAGCAGGAGACCTAATGGGAAGACATCTTGGGATTAATCAGGAGGTTGCGGTTGTTTCTAAGCACTCTGGGTCCCACAAAATGAAAAACTCTGACTCTGTGGATGAGATTGCTGCTTCATAGATTGGTCAAGGTGGTGTGAAAAAGAGGTGTCATTGCAAAATGCCTGGTTTGGGGAACAGCTAGAGAAATTAGGTGCAAGTGGCCCTTTTATAGAGGGACTATCCCGTTATGATGAGTTTTTCTGCCTCTTTCTGCATCTCAGCTTTTTGCTTGTTTTGTTAAATRGCTGGATTAAATCTCTTCTCTGAGTGTTTATCCACACGTCATGTTCTCCAATRGCTCTGCATCGCACCTGCCCTCACTTTCCTGTATGTGTTGATCAAAATGGGCTTGTGCAAGTCTCCTGGACATGTTGCTGCCAGCATCATTCAGGGCTGTTAATACAGCAGCTCTGTTCTTACAGATCCTGGCCAGAGCCTTCTCACTCAGTTGCAAGAAAATARTCACCATGGAAACATCCACCTGGAAGTGCTCTGTACAGAGTACGTGTGGTTGTGGAGATTCAACACAATTAAATCAGGTCCTGTGCCAGAGATTTTTCCATGTAGGTTGTCAGCACTTCTGCAAAKCCTTCCCCTGGCGTGCTCTGCTCCTCAAGCCAGTTCCTCTTTATTCTTCGGTGATGGCAACCTTTCTTGTAGTTTTTGTCATAGGTTGTTCTCCAGAAGGACCTTCACAAAGATCTTTGCTCCCTCCTGCAGAGCCAGCAGTGCTAGCCTCCAGTTGAGTTTACAGTGGAATGGGAGGGCATTGCTTTGAAACCAGATCCCCCATCCTGGACTAGAAACATCCCATGACAAGAGATTGGCCAAGTATCCTGATCCTAGTATGAAGTAGAGACTGAAGTCTCTGAGATCGCGGTTTCCATGATGTAGATATAGAGGCTGCACTGAAAATCTGTTTATTTGTTGATCTCTCTCCCTGAGCAAAATTTTCCAGGACCAGAGCTTCTGCCAAAACAGCACTTGTTTTCACTGAGGGCAGTCAGCTGCCTGGTTCCTGAGGCAGTGAGATGCATCTGAAATTTGTCCATGCCRGGCGAGCAGTTTGTGGGATTTCTGCCGCAAGAGGGGAAACATCACACCACCCTTCCTCCTCACAGGATGGTAGCCTTGCCATAGGGTGCCCAGGCGTAGGTGGCTTCTGTGCCACTTTCTCCGCATGACAGCCTAGCAGGACTCACCCTAGTGCCAGAGTGCCCAGGTTCAASTGAGGTTCAGTGCCTTGAAAAAGTAATCAAGCCAAGTGCTAAAAAAAGGAGGAAGGTGAGGAAGACATTTTAGTAGAGATGAGTGCAGATGTTATTGCCTTCTAGGAGCTATATTAAAATGTAAATTATAGTTAATGTCATCTTGCAAGGAAGAAAACCTCTTGAAATAAATTTCCTATTTTAAGGTAGTAATGAACTGCTGTGAGTGCACAGCAAAAGTCCTTTTTATAGGCTGCAATTAGCAACCACGTTCTAGCTGTTGCCTTCTTTGAAACCTAAAGGAAAAAAAAGGCATTTCATAAGAACAACCAGAAACAAAGTGTATAGAGCTTCCCAAATCCCCTTGCCAGCTGAGGCAGMGTACTGTCCCATTAGTCTTCTTGCAGAAGATGCCACAATTCAGCAAAATGTGGTACCCTCACGGTTTCAGCAGAGCCTTGTAAACTATCTACTTCCATGCAAAATTCATAGTAACCTGGTTTTACTTGTAGTGTAATGAATACCGCGTGTCCCTCTGAGTCTTCCTGAGGCTGTCCCTCACCCCAGCACTTAACCTGCTTAAGGAAGTCAAATGCTTGAGGAAATCCCAAATTTTGCAATCAAAAGCAATTCGTGGAGTCTTGCTGTTCTTATCTGCACCCTGCTTCTCTTGTGTGTAGTGCAGAAGCTGGTGCTCAGCTGCTGTAAAGCCATGAAGCCCCATTAGGTCCCAAACAAAGGTCTTTCCTCTTGGCTTGAAAATATTTGTTGGTGGTGAGGGGGAATGTGGATTTCCAATCCCGAATTGCCTGCTGTGTATATGCTGCAATTAAACTGCCATTTCATGCTCTAGTTTTCCAGATGAATAGGTTCTCGATGCCAGAATGAGTTACAGAAAGGAAGGCTCACGGGAGCTAAGGGTTTGGGCTGTGACAGAACCACAGCCACTCCTTGGATGCGGTTTTTGGGCTGCTTCCCATCGTGGTGCCAGGTGGGTTGGAGAAGGGGGCAAGCTCTAAGCCGGGAGGCAACGGCTGCCYTCCAGCCCCACTAGGAAGATTGCTCGCAAGCTGCTAGGACAGATGCGACGCACAGTGTAGGAAGAGCTAGTTGCGGAGTGCTTCGCCATCTGTGTGGCTGTGTTCTGCCGCCCACGGCATGGGGATGTAGCTTCAAACCAGACGGCTGCGTAAGTGGGGCAGGAGGAGGAAGAGCGGGATCAAGCGTCCCCCACTCAGCTCAAGCAAACACTCAGCAAAGCCTCCAAGCATCTCATTAAGCTCCCATAATTTACTGGAGCTGGAACAGCGCTCATACAGCCTATGAGTCCCATCTTTATATTCCTAAAGATTTGCATGGCCTTGCTGGTTATGTCCCAGGAAGCAGTTATTAACAGCAGCTACTGGGGCTGCATGGAGGCAAGACAGGAAGCAAGACCTCCGCTGCCTCCAGCCCTGTAGGAGCCTTTAGTGACTCCCTGCTCGGACCTGGGCAGCTCCAGAGGAGCAGCTGCCTCGCTGGGATGTATTACAGCATGATCCCGGTGCGTTGTCGTTGTCCCAGAACACTGCAGAGCTTCTGCACTGCCATGAGCGAGACCACACGAGCCATGGTCGCTGTCCTAGCCTTGTCCTCACATTCAGTCCATCTCCATCACTCTTAGCTTGGATTACTGCCTCAGCTGGGGCTCGGGGCCAGGTGGAGAAACCTGGTCCAGGCAAAGGCACAGTGCGGCCAGGGAGGACGAAGCCGGGCGGGTCCAGGAAGGGCCCTCGCCCCCCGGCGCAGCCCACCCTCCTCCTGGCAGCAACAAAGCAGCCTGCAAGCAGCGCTTCGGACCAGACCTTTATTAGCAGGGATTATCTGCCAGGAAGTTCAGTCATTAATCGGCCTTTTCGCAGTCCCTCGCATGAGAGCAGCCAGCTGGCCCTGGCCTCAGCTCACCCTGCTGCCTGGAAGCAGGGCAGGGAGGAGGAGCTGCCTGCCCGCGGGCCCAGCTCCCACGCTGCAGACAGCGTGAGGAGGCCCCGTGGCTCTCAGAGCGGCGCCCGAGCTGTGGCGGCAGCTCGCCTTGCCTCGCGTGCAGGGTATCCCTCACTCCRAGGAGGCTGCCGATGGCAGGGAGCCAGCTGCGTGTCCCAGAGCTGTCCTGGGACACCGTCCCTGTCCACACCAGGTGGGTGCTGTTTCTTCGAGACATGTGGGTCTGGCTGGGGAGAGCAGATGGCAGTTTTGCTGGTAATACTTCAACAGCATCTACTCTTGCAGAGAGAGGCCCACAGATGCAATATCCTGGGCAAATCAGACCAACATTTAAGCTACAAAGAAGATAAGAAGATTGTTTTACCAATCTCATCTTTGCTGGCAGCATGTGCGTTTTCCCGGAAAGCAGACTCTCGTGAAAGGGGGTGGCTGCTTTTCTGTACCCGCAGAGTGTGGTTCCCGTTGCCTGTTTGCAGCGCAGCGGATACCAAGCAGAGTTCAACACCTTTCAGGTGACTTAGCTCTGACCRGGTAGGTGCAATCAGGATAGAGTCTCAAAGCAAAGTAGGCGGCAGGCTGGGCTCACCTTGCGCTTAGTGAACACAGTGTGGATGCTGGGTCTCTCAGCTGGAGACTGAGACATCCTGGATCCTGCCCCAAAGCACTAACYACCCCAACTGGGAAAGGCAGTCCAGGGACTTGCCCACGCTCATGGAGGGGCTCAGCAGCAGAGACGAAGCAGGAGCGCAGGTGCCTGGATCTCCAGGTCTAGCCATATGCTTCTGCTCCATCCCAGCAGAGCCATTCCAGTGCACTCAAGTGTTTAAAACTGGCATTGAATGAACTCTTCTCTCTAGTGACAGCGTTTAAGGCCAAAACTGATGTGTGGCTGCGATGCCAGTGCTCTAGCCCTGTCTTGGAGTGATCTGTCATCTCTGCATGCGGCTGCACAAGCTGCCTGGTCTGGAGGAGCAATATGGGAGCTCCCTCTGCTGCCCGCCAGCCCGCACGCTGCTGCCTGCTCCTGCTGCATTCCCTCCTCGCGCTCCCAGCCTGGCTCTGGCCTCCGTTTCCCAGCAGGCTGGAAACAAAATCAGAGGGAGAGCGCTGAAAGCAGCAAAGGCGGGGACTGCACAAGCAGCAGATGCCTACGGATCAGGAGCAGGCTAGGAGAGCCTTTCTTGGCATTCCACAGAAGCAAGGGGATTTTCCCAATTCGCAGGACGCATGATCCTTCTCTGCCTATTAGGTGATTAGGCAGAAATGTTTAAGTTATAATTAAGTAACATGAGATCTGATTGATTGCCCTGCAGGAGTCATTGTGCCCCGTCAAAGCTCGGCTTCTTTCACTGCAGGAGTCCGGCATCCGCTTCATTTCCCTTCCCAGCCCCTCTGGCTGGAGAGGACACCCAGGTAGCCGGCACCTTGCCCCTGTCACGGGAAGAGGCTCTCACCCAAACGTGGTTATTTTCATACCGCTCTGCCTGCTGAATCAATGCGGGGACTCACCAACTGCAGTGCTGAAGGCACAGCTGCTTTCAGCAGTATTTGGCGCTGCTCGTTGCAGCCTTTTCCGTCACACTGCAGCTGCAGATGCTGTTGGGAAGCTCGTCTTCACTGTCCGTGCAACGCACTAAGGAACTATGATCCCGAGGCCTGGGTAGCTTTATTCAGTTCTACAGGAGAACTTCACACAGCTTTAAAGCTTCTTCAGAAAAAAATGTTTCTTATCTACCTTGGGCATGTTGATCTAAAGCATAAAATCTCTTCCTGAGCTGCGCTGCCAATCTCCTACCCAGAGCCAGGTCCCGCTTGCCTGTTCTGCTGGCAGAAATCCCACTGACGTCAGCTGCAGAGCTGCACTCTGTCTCCTTCTGCAGGGGGTTCAGCAAGCACACAACGCACTGGCAGCGCCCAGCAACGGGGAGGGTCTTGCCCCGAAGGGCCAGGCAGGAGCGAACCCCTTACYGTCACTGAAGGGACAGCCCTCCTTCAAGCATCCCCCTAGTCCAGGAGTCTGAACCTCGTCTCCCTGGTTGTGTTTCAGGGAAGGTTGGCAGAGCCATGGGCAGGGATGCTCGTCCCATCTCAGGCACTCTGCTGAGCAAACCACACRCTCGGTTGTACTCTGCTGCTGGTTTCCTGACACCCATTCCCTTGGAGGAACCATCTGTGGGTGCAAGAGGAGATACCTCACCATGCAGCCTGGATGGCCGCAGGCTGAGCTCAGAGTGCGCTGACTGCTCTGAGCGGCTGCGGGAGAGCCAGGACATCACGTTCCCAGTGGCTCTTTGCTAAGCAGTTCACCTGGACTGCTCTTTCCAGTCACTGTCTAGAGAAGCTTAGTGTCCTGTGACTGATAACAGCGGTGTTCCCTCTCAGCTCCAGGCGATTTTCATYGAATGAGGTGGAAAAAAGTCCTCAACTGACAAAAAGCACAGCCAAGGAAGGGACTTCCCAGGGACTCCTGTAAGCAGAAAGTACCAGCATAGGGGAAGCTACTTTCTCCCCCTGGCCAGGATTCTTCCACCTCCTTCTCCTGCCAGAGGCAGTGCAGGATTTATCRTCTCTAGCTGGCAGACCTCTCCCCTTTATCTTCTGTACCCTCCCTCTGTGGTCGATGGAGAAATCAAAGCAATTCTGGAGTGTAGTTCATCTCAGGCAATGGTAGGTGAACATCTCAAATAGATCRTTAGTCTCATCCTCCGAGCTAAAGCTGGGGAGGTGGTGTGTTTATTCCTCTTGAAAATACAGGGTTTGATCCTCAGCAGTGCACTTGTGTACAGCTCCCGTGGGGCCAGCACCACAGCCTGGCTCGGTGCTCAGGACTGAGTAGGACAGTGCCCAGTGGCTCTCTGCTCAGAGGCAGCCCCAGAGAGGCTGCAGCAGCAGCTATGTGTCTCTGGAAATACGCATTTGCCTTGTGTGGAGCTAATAAGCTGTCATTTGGAAGCTGTCTTAATTAAAGGCAGAGCAAGGAACTACCCCRTTACTTTGAATAATAATGCCGGTTAATAATTATGAGCTGAACAAGGTTTGCTGTTGTTCAGATTTTCAAGGATCTGGAATTTGGTACGTGAGTTTTGGCCATTTCTGGCTTTTTCTGTTCCCTTGAGTGTCTCCCTTCCCTTTTCCCTGACCCTGTCCTTCTGCCAGTGCAGCACCAAAGCCCCTCTGCTTCCRAGCTCTTAAAATTCTGCAGCTTCTGAACAACACAACTCTTCTTGTCTCRTTGCAGGTGGTGCGAGACCAGATTTCTCACTGCACAGTCAAGCTCCGCCAGACCACAGGCTTGATGGAGTACTGCCTGGAGGTGATCAAGGAGAATGACCCCAGCGGGTTCCTTCAGGTTGGTGTGTAGCTGCTCACATCTGTGCTGTGAGGGGAGCAGAAAGGCACTGCACAGCCCAGAGCTCTGGGGTAAGGCAGCAAAGTYGGGGGAGTTACACCAAGGATGGTGCCCTAGCTTTTCTGGCCAGTATCCCAGTTAGAATGGTAAAAGCTCTTCAAACTGCACATTATTTTACAATTAGGCACTAAAAAGAAATGAATACTTTAAAATATCATATAATGTATTATTTAAGCTCCCTTTCTCTACCTTCTTTCACTGCCCCCATCACAGAGAGGTGGCCACGCAGAGGAAACATGATGAAACAGTTTCTGCTCACCACTTTGGGACCAGATAGTACAAAGTACCCAAGAGTATGAGGTCCAGGAGAGGCTTAGAGGAAGATGTTCTTCCTGCCCACTACAGTCTAGATGAGTGATAGAGATAGATGACTCCCATATTTCAGGTCCTCCCACTCCTGAAATCAAGGCTAGCTTCTCATTACCTGCAGGTTCACAGCAGGACAGAAGCAGACACAGGCCAGGGACATTTCTTCATCCTAACTGGAGAAATAGGTGGTTGCAGCAAATGGTGATGTATCTTTAAAGCAGTAATCGTGATGTCTCATGACTGTCCAGCAGGAGATAGACACCCAGCACTTAAGAGCTGTATCCCACTCTTCATTCCTGGGCTGGTTCCTCTGGGCCAAGACCCTGCCTTTAAAATAGTCTCCGTAGTTCCTGGGGTCCCTCTGCCAATCTGAGCCTGCAGTGACAGGTATTGCTAGAAATTGCGTGTAATGTCCTAGCCCTCAGTGGTCGATGGTCAGATCTCACACCCTGGGAGGCACCGGGGAGGCTGAGACAGGGTAGGTACAAGGCTCAGCTTGCTACCCGTGGCAGCGTGGCCTTTGGTAGCTGGGACTGCTCCTTGCCACCAGATCTCCGACGCTTTGATCAGGAGAGTGCACTTAACTGAGGACCAGTGGGGGAAGGGGACACTCACACCCCGGATGACCACAGACTTCGACTTAAACCTTGACAACGCCCCTCTGCTGCAGTCCATCCATCAGCTCGACTTCGTGCAGATGAAAGGTAAGAGTCTATTTCAAAAGCCCCACAAGCCACTTTTTCTCATACTGAGCRCTTTCCTCGCAGGGAAGAGGCAGCAGAGGAGAGGTTTTAGTTTTTTCCCAGCAAGCAGAGAGATTGGAAAGACCAGGGGTCAGAATCTAGCTTCCTCTGTGACCTTGACMAAGTCTTCCTTGCCTCCCTTTCTCAGCTGTAAAATGCAGATAATAATAGCTTGTCTCTACTTCCAATTGCTAGTGTGTTTCTGGGCTGTGAGGCTTGGAGCAGCGAGGAGTAGTCTGTCTGTGCTAGATTTGTATTCACTATACCACAAACGTTTGTGGACCTGCTTTTGGGCAAGGTCATCCCCAAACCCAGAGTTGTGCCTGTTCCTATGCTTTTTGGCTCCATCTTGCACCATTGGCCAGCTACTTGCCTCTGTGGGATCCTTGGCTGCCCCATCCCAGATGAAGGTGCCAAGAGCTTGGCTTTGCCTGACAGTTCTTTAGAAATTGTTCTRCCTGTGGTGCTAGGACAGGTAGGCCAATCTGTGCTCAGCTGAAGGTTGGCACCARGAGTCCTGTGGTCTGTGCAGGGAGCCTCAGGTGCAGAGGGTTCAGAAGCAGCACAAGGCACTTCCCATATCCATGCTCACGTACACCTCCTTGCTGAGCAGCATCTTGCATGGGTCAACTACAGAGCCACCTGTCATGGACCTTCATGTTGTCCCTCTATGTCTTTGTGCCACAAAGGCACAAAGAGTCACGCTGTTTAGCCCAGGTTGTTTCCTCCGTCCGCTCTCCTTACTATCATTTCAGACCTTCATTTCAGGTTAAATTTCCTCCTCTTTGTCCTTTCCCTCTGTGCCCACTCTCTCACACCGTGGAGAGCCTCTGCTCGTTTGCATCAGTTTGCAGGAAGCAAAGAACCATTGCAACCTGCGAGCAATTTCCAGTTTGGCAAGCTGCGGGAAGTTGACAGAAGATGCAAGTTGTCTGTGTTGAAGAGAAGCAGCTCTGTGGGGGGCAGAGCTGGCATAGGCTATCATCTCCTTTTACCCTGTCTATGCACATTGAATGTTGAGTTTTATAGGCTTTGCAGAAGGTAGTCATTGAATCCTACAAGTCACAGCAGCAAGGGGCAGGCAGGACAATACTGCCTCAATAACAAACAGAGGAATAGGCACAGGACATCCCTCATGCATTGCCAGCATGTGTTGGATGCTAGCAGCATCCCTTACGCTGTACTAGCTGTAACAGGATGCCTTTCTCCGCTCCGTTCTGCCAAATCGCTCTTGCGAGTGGCATTTGCAAGAGCTGGCAGTACTGGCTCAACTCAGCTTGCAGTTGGCTCCAGTGAGAGCCAGCTGCGTCAGTGCCGACAAGTCCTAAAATCCCACTGCTCCTGCTTTGCATTATACACATCTGGGAAGCCTAGAGTAACTGTGCCGCACGTTCAGGACAAAGATGCAGTTTAACATGCCTCGTTCACTCTTGCGAAGCGCTCTTTGCACCTGTGCCTAGTGTGGAGGACAAGAAACAACGTCCCTGCCAGGCTGCAGATCTCGGCTTTGTACTATTTAGCACATGCTCTGCCAGTGCAGGGGAGCCTCCCTAGCAATTCGTCTTGCTCTTCAGATGCCGTGACCCTGTGGAGTGCCCCTCACCATGGTTATTCCTGCTGAGGAACCAACCCAAGATGTGGAGGTGTCGCAGAGGGAGGTGGGGAACCTTTACCAGTGAATCCATCTTCCCCTCCTAGGCACCTGTAGATTCTCCATATCTTCTCTGGAGCCTCCATGTTTTCTTTTCCTCTGGCTCTTGACATGTTGTGGACAGTGAGGAAGACAAGATAGAGTATGAGTACCCTGTATTTCAAAGAGGTTTGGGAGGGCTCTCCCAGGTCAAAGGTGGGATGATTTAGGAGAGTGTCTGTGCTTGTCATACTCTTACTTGTCCRTGCTTTGCAGAGCAGAAGCAAGCTGCTATTGCACAGATACCTAAATACRATAGTTTGAGGAGAAAAAGCCATGACAGCTTTTTATGTCCCCTAAGTAACTGATGGGCAAAAAGATCAGACRCAGTCCCTATTTTGCAAGGCTCATCTCTGCTGCTCTGGCATCGACGTATTTTGTGGCAGTGAATTTGTGCAATGGAAAAGTAGAGCAGCACTTCTTCACGGGTTGTAGATAAGGACAAGCATCACTTCAGGGCTAACAGTACTAACACTGCTGCAGCCAGCTCTGCAGAGTATGTCTGGGAGAGCTTCACAGATTTGGGGTTGGTTTTTGTAAAGGAGCCAGACAGTTATATACGGGGTATGTTGTTATGTTGCCGTGTTTCTCAATAATGTATTAGAAAGAAAACAGGAAGAAAGCATAAAAGCTTTGGGGAAATCTCAGCTTTACCGGGCAGCAGGAGTCAGGTGGAACTTGAGAAGAGTCCTTTTTGCTTCCTCCATGCCTCATACCCATGAGATCACAGTTACTTCCCTTGTGCAGCATTGGCTTGGCACTGAGGCAATGAACTCATCCTGCATCCTCCACAAGGCTTGCGCATAGCTGCAATCTCCCCACTTCTGCTCTGTGATCCTAGCAGCCAGGGTTACACTAATTTGTGTTTAGTTTCCTCTCCAGTGCCGGCACCCCCAATCCTGCAACTAGAAGAGTGTTGCACCCACAACAACAGTGCCACCTTGTCCTGGAAGCAGCCTCCGTTGTCAACAGTGCAGGTGGAAGGCTACATCCTGGAGCTTGATGATGGTAACGGCGGCCAGTTCAGGGTAGGTGCTCAGAGCATCCTCTTCTCCAAGAAAGCCAGTCCTGGTACAAGGCTCAGGAGCTGCAGAGATAGGCCCATACTGATAGGAATCAGTGTAAGCCTGTGCTTTATGCTTGGCAGTAGCTAACAGGGCTGGGTCAAGCCCAAATTTCCTTCCTCTCCCTAACCCTTACATGTGGGAGGCTCTTCAGAGGATGCCAAAGGGCAACTCTGCTACAGTAACCTGCAGGAAGTCTTCAGCTGTGCCGCACACTTCAGGAGGTACACCCTTCTCTRTAAGGCTCTCATGCAGTGTCAGCCCCAGTTCCTTCCACCCATCCCATCTTAGTTCATCACAGTCTCATGACTAACATCGGCAGAGGAAATGTCTTGAGGTCCATCTCCAAGTGCCTCTGGCATGGCCTCCTGCAAGGACAGCAGGGGTCTATGAGCACTCTGAGCTCAGCTGACTCCACGTCCAGATCTGTAGCTGGAAGACTTTGCAGGGAGAGGTAGGCTGCAGCTKCTTAAAGGAGGAAACAGGCTCCAGCAGTGCAAATCACCAGCTGGAAAGGGCTTGTTGTGAGGCAGCAGTACTGTGATAAACTCTCCGAGCCCTGGGCTGATCTCAGCTGACTCAGTGCCACATCAACATACCAGAACTAAGAACGCAGCCTCCAGCAGCAGCTTAAACACCTCCTGTGGGAGGTGAGTGGCTCCGTGCCTGCACTGAGATGCAGATTCCTCCACAACCCTGAGGGATGCTAAAGTAGATATTGCCCTGCCATGAAATGACCAAAGAGTTCCCCAGGCTCTCTGCAAGTTTTCTCCTGCCCTGTAAACATGAGGCTTGCCTGCTAGGGCACCCAGGGAAGCTGATGGTGCAGACAAGCTGCAGGCTACTTTTTTGGGCAAGTTTATTTGGAGAGGGGAACATTGCTGTTAAATATTTTTTCAGTTGTCAACATGATTTGCAAATGCAAAGAGCACATTTAAAGCCCTGTCATTTTAAGTTGCTATGTATTTCATACAAGGTATGCTAATCCCCATGAAAGACTCATAGTTTGCCAGCTGCCAGCAAGCAGCAGTGTTTAAGGCCTGAGGGCTTTTAAATTGCTGTAATTACACAATTAAAATATGATTTTTCTCAGATAAAACATGCTGATAATTATCCTGGCTTGCTCACATCCACTGAGAGCAGGCACAAGAACCAACACATCACATTTCCTGAGTTCAGCCACAAGAAACTCAGTTAGGCAGGAGCCAGAGCAAAATTGAGGCAGAGAAGAGGTAACGTGGGTGGGTTTTGGTGAGAGGCAGGAGCAGGACGCTGTGTGTGGCAGGGGAGACCAAGGCTCAGCACAGCCACCGCAGCAGGGTGAGGGCAAGTCCTCAGTGCACCAGTCTTTCCTCCCCTCCTTCCTCAAGGAGTGGSTTTCCGCAGTGGGAAGTGCAATGGTGTGTGCACGGTACTCCCACCTCCTGGGGTTGGAGCAGGCTGCCCTCACCGATGGGACTGAGGGCGGCTGGGTGTGATTCGCACCCAGGACTGGCTCCGCTCCAGGTGGGGTGCAGGAGAAGCAGGGAGGCAGTTTCGCCGGAGTGAGAAGGACTCGGTTCAGCTGTAGGCAGATGTATGTTTTTTTGATCCAGTGCACTGGGCAGCTCGGTGCAGCAGCACAGCTGGTACCGTGAAGAGACACATCGCTGGCTTATCACATCACCGAGCACTTCTCCTGGCTGAAAGCCGGGAGCTGACAGAGCTTGTCACGCAGTGATGTGCCCAGCGAACTGGGAATGCCGACTGGCACACAGATGACAGTCCCCACTCAGAGGGACTCCAGGTTGTGGCTGCAGTGCTGTAGTTAAGAGTGGAGTCTGCAGGAGTTGCTGAAGCTGTGCCCTGGCAGATTTGTCATGTGCTCACCTGTGCTTGGAGCTGGGGCTGGTGTTTCTCCTCAGTCTTGCATCTTGGTAAGCTTGATGCTTATGACTTAGTTCAATATGAATAGCACATCTCTCCCCTACAGAAACTGATTTTATCAGGCAGTATTGTCAAGGAACAAATCATAGGGTCATTTTGCTCTGCTTTAGCAATATCCAGGGTTCATAAATCTGCCCTAGATAGCAGAGCATGGCTGAAAGGAGCAGTCATCACATGTGGAGGCATCAGCGACAGCACTGCCCACCAGACCCTGTGAATCACAACAGCGGAGAGCTGTATCCTCACCCCTCGAGACCAGTGGTCTGGGCACTAACACATGCCTGCGCTTGCTTTGCAGGAGGTGTACGTGGGCAAGGAGACCATGTGTACAGTGGACGGGCTTCACTTCAACAGCACCTACAGCGCGCGTGTCAAAGCCTTCAACAAAACAGGAGTCAGCCCATACAGCAAGACCCTGGTCCTCCAGACATCTGAGGGTAAGGCATTGCAACAGCACCAGCCCGATGCGCTGAGACACTGCTCACACGCATGCCTGGGGCCCATCCAGCACACCCACAGCTTAGCACTGCAGTAGAGGGAGCCGCTCTGCTGGTCCTCTGATACCTGAGCAATCATGACAGGAAAGCCAGCAGTGAGGGGAAGAGCAACAGGTTATGTCAGGAACCTTGAGYAATAGCAGAATTTCTCTCTTGCCCCTTTTCTTTGCAGAAGACATTCTCTGGGGAGGAGCAATGTGGGTGCAGTGAGAGGCATCCCAGAAAGGTATTTGAGATTTGGTTGCAGCAGAGTTTTACRAGAGATTTGCATTGACTTGTGTTACAGGCAGGGGAAGCTGAGATGTCTTTACTAATTGTCTTTACTAATTCCCTTTAAACCAAAAAAAACCCACTGACAACATTGCTCCTGATTGACTGAGCGTTGTGCGCAGCTGCASTGTGACATAACCATATGAAGTCTCCTTAAACCCCTTGGATGGTATGATAGAGATCAGAGGGACTGTGGAAACGYGAGGATGTCGGGGTGTACAAACAGCCATGCCGGCATTGTTGGCAGAGCTGATTACTCCCCTGCCGGCAGGCGCTCAGTTAGAATATTAAACATCCTGTTACCAGCCGTGGGGCAGTCTCCCTGCCTGACTTTAAGTACATTTGTCACACCAGGTACTTAATCCATCGCAGAAAATTGGCTTGATTCTGACATCCAGGTCAAAAGTCGTAAAGATAGCASAGAGAAATGAGGTGGGAGTTAACAGCAGTGGGTAATTCAGCTGTGAAAAAGGTAATCATCCCCACGCCAACACATGTGCCACCCCTTAAATTTACTGTCAGAAGAAGAATCTTTCCTTAGAAGTTCTCCACATGTAGAAGAATTATTTTTCCTTAAATCCCAGACTAAAATCTCTCTGATTTCTAAGCCATGTCAAGATTTTGTTTGACACTAGCATGACAAGACCTGGCTCATAGAGCCAAGGCTCACAGCTGGCTCTAGAACAACGTTACGCTCCTTCAGCCCTGAGCAGTTGCCAGCAGACACAGTCTGTAATCAGAAGAAAATGAACAGGACTTATGGGGCTCTTAGCAGGGCAGAAAGCAGGTGAGATCCTGCTTGCCATAGAGCACCTCTGGTGGCTTTGAGCAAGGAGAAAAAAGGGTTGTCTGTTGAAAACTCAGTTACATCACAGGCCACAAAGGCCATAGCATCKGGAAGCTATGTGCAGATATGCAAAACTGAGTGCCAGCTTCAGGGAAGCTGCAACATTCCTCTGAACGTTGAGAAACTGGAAAACCCAAGCCCAGCCCTGCTCTGGGGTGACCAGGGCAGCTCCCGAAACCTGAAGGTCAGCAGTTCTCACTGACATCACTACCTGGCTTCGCAAGCCTCTGCAGGAGATAACAGAGCTTTGGTTTCTCATGAAAATGGYGCCTCATAAGCTGCATTTGAGAGAGCTTCCTGTCATCCAAAGCTGGTTGGGCTTTAAGTAGTCCCAGCCAGGCCTTTGCAGGGGTTCCCTSTGTGATCTTTCTGGCTACTCTTTCTGGCTACTTTCATCAGGTATTTTCACTGTCATCCCAAGCCCATCTATCATGCAGCTCCCAAACACAAAGGAACCTGTGAGAAGATGTCTCTTCATGGTCCCAGCAGAACAGATTGTGCTTGGAGCTGCGTGTATGGACTGTGCCAGGAAATGGACTTCCCACGGCAAAAATTATTCCTTTGTGCATTGAAAAAAAGTTTGCTGTATTCAGTGTTTTTACTGAATGGGCTTTTACACTTATTATTCCAGCACAGAAGAAAGAGAGAGAATAAGTCAAGTAGGCCTGAAGCATTTTCTGCTCTCAGAGGCAGTCAGAGCCTTCTGGACTCAAAGTGAAGTAAATTACATCTGTGTGCAGCTTCCAGATATCCGAGCGACTTGTTGAATAGAGCCGCCTCRCACATCACAGCTGTCTGGGTAGGCTTTTATTTTTGGCATATATAGCACATCAGGCCTTTAAGTGCTGTTTGGTCTGAAGTAGGCTTAGCTTTACCTTTCAGCCATGTTCTGCAGCTYGCTGCAACATGTTTGTGTAAGGGAGGAAGAGGGGACAAAATAAGAGAAAGACTCAATATGAAGAGAATATCTTTCTGAACATGACTGTCCCGTTGTGAGTGGTTATGAAAAATTCTGCATAGAAGGTGATATTTAAGAGCTGACTTCTAGTCCTAGTACATCCAAAGCCTGTGGAAGTTAACTGGAGTCTTTCTTTTGCCTCCAGTGAGTAGTAAAATGTACTGTAAAGGATGGAGGAGTGTGAAGCATCTCACAAGTCGTCAACATCTGAACAGGGCAAGGATTAGAAAAATGTAAAATTGTATCTTGGGGACAGGCATATCTCTGTGGTCCTGCCCAACCGAACAGCCTCGATGACATCCATGCTGTGAGCATGGATGGGAAGGTCCCTAGGGAAGTCAGYGTGCACACAAGCCTACAGCAAGCTGCGAGCATCATCCTAGCCTGCAGGGTAGCAGCCCTCTTCCTGCTCATCCCACAGGAAACTGCATTTGCCAGTTGAGGAAATTACAGTTCACTCTTTAAAAGCAGGTGCTTGGTGCCACCACCAGGGCAAGGGGTGAGATGCCTCCCAGCAGGAAGAAAGTCTTTGCTGCAGAGCCATTCCCACRCGCTGGGCTCTCTGCAGCTCTGGGCTTTCCCGGTGATGAAGATCCTCATTTTCTGYGGAGCCAAATAGCAGCAAAGAGAAAAGGTGATGGCCTTTACCTTTAACTTTGTCATCTCCCTGGCTAATACCAGGTTATTTCCTGTCCCAAGGCACTGGCAGTTTACAAAGCTTGGGTGGAAACAGCACTGCATGGCTGCCCTCACCCACAGGAGACCTGAGATCTCCTCTTGGGGTCRTCTTTCCTAGACTAGACAGCCCCAGCTCTATTGGTCTTTCTTCATCTGCCAGATTTTCCAGCCTCTGGTCGGTCTCATGCTGACTTTGGWCTGAGTCTGTTTTCCTGTCAGCACTTTCCTGTCTTCATCTTCCCCAGAGCAGATGTTCCTTGGTGCATTTATAGCTGCAGTGGTGGCAGCCTCTGAGAGGTCTGGCTGAAAGCCCTGGCCTTGGTGTGCTGGTCACAGTGGGATGCCAACAGCTGCTCCCAGGAACAGGTGCCCAACATACTCCTGCAAAGAACAAGCAGAGAAGACACAAGTGTTCCAGTTGCAGTAACATTAGAGCCTGCAGGTGGGCTGGCTCCTGGCCTGCTTTCCTCTGTAAGATTTCTGAGATGGCTTCTGAGTACCTCAAGTGTCACCACTCTCTGTGGGCTGTCCAGCACCTGGATATCGAGAGTGAAGGATAAACTCATCCCATGTGGAGGCAGAGAAGAGGAGCTCTTCAGTGCTGGGGGGGACTGTCCCTGCTTGCTCTCCAGTCCCAGATCTTCACTCCTGCTGGTGACCTGGCTGATGGAGGGATTCAACCTCCCTGCTGCCAAAACCCTCTGCTTCTTTCTTGCCTTTCCCCAGCCATCACACTGACAGCCTGCACTGGGGAAGAGTTGCGTGCCCACGAGCTGCCTCCCTTCCCACTGGCTCTGAATGCTGGTAGACTGTTCTCATGAAGAAGACAGGCAAATCCCAGGAAAGGTGAGGAAATGAAAAGAAGCTAGAGCTGGGGAAGAAGCAGCTGCCAGCCCTTCCCAGGACCTGCATTTTGGAACAGATGTCCCAGAGCATCTAGAAGGCTTCACTTGGGTCATTGCAACGAGTGGAAGGTCTCCAGACTCAGCAGCTCTTGGGGCAGGCCCTCAAAGCCTAGTGACAGCTTTCTCCAAGCAGGCCAAAGCAGCAGATTGCATGCATCGTACCACAAGGCCTGATTGCTAAAGCCAAAAGAGACGCTGATTACAGGGTGGTTTGGGTGTGAGGAAAGAGCTTGTGAGTCCCTCACCCTTCTCTCAGCTGCTCTGAGTCTCCAGCTCTGGGCATGGCTGCAGAGTTTCAAGGTGAGTGTGGTTTTGGCTTCTCGTTTTCAGGTGCTGCCTTTATTGAGATGCCAGCTTGGGAGTTTTAGGTTTTAGGAACAAAGAATAAGGGAGAAATACCTGGATTGGCACATCCTATCCCTGCCCCCCAACCCCTCTCAAGTTCCCAAATTTGGCTGGCTCTGCTAACCTCTTGAGCAGCAGCTCCCAGCGGTTTCTACCACCTGCCTGGGATGGAGATGTGGCAAAGCAGTTTGAGAACTCTTCCCCAGCCTACTCAAGTACCTGAAGCTTTCTTTTTCTTTTAAGCTCTTTCTCAAGGTGTGAAAAGCCCAATCCCTGTTCTGAGGTTCAACTTAGTCACCTAGCAGCTGTGGAGTGACCTTCAGCAGCAACCAGACCTTGTTAACCACTATCATTTGGAAAGGGCTGAACAAGACAAGGGGAAATACACTGCAAAGAGCAATAGGAACATAAGAGTCATCCTGCTGGGTTGGACCACAGGTCTCTCGAGCCCACTGACCTCGCTCAGCTGAGGACAATAGGAGACACTAGTTAGGGAGAGCTCATGAGCCTGGCTACTCTATGGCCTGTTCCCCTCRCTGTCATTAGATGTTAAGGGCACATCCCTACCTAGTCTTGAACTCTGTTTAATGACCTGATGTGCAGTAAGCCATTTCTGAACCCACTGATGCTCCTTGTGCCCTATTGCTCCTGCAGCAATAAGTTCCAGAGTTACAAACCACTATGCAAAGAAATACTTTCTTTTATGTGTTTTAACATGATTTCCAGCTCAGTCCATATTCACAGCTGAGAGAGACAGGAAGGCTGGGAATATAGTGCCTGGGAGTTTATCTGATTTAAATGTGTGGAGGATGGTGGATTCTGCATTTTCATGTTAAAATACCACTTGACAAGGGCTAGGGAAGGAGTTACAGGAGGTAATTGTGACAGTGGGGGACTGGATTTGATGACCCAAGAGGTTCCCTCTAGCCTGACGTTTTGCTGTAAATCACATGGGTTGAATTCTTATTGTAAGGCTCAGATGTGTTTTGACAGGTACAAAGAGATACCAAGAACACAACATCCTGAACAACCTTTGAGTAAGGTGGGTGCTTGGTGATACATAGGGTAATACGATTTAGCACAGCCCTGCAAAATACCTTTGCGACATTACCAGCTCGCTAGCAAAATGACACATCTAGCSTTTATGCCAGTAATTATTGTGCACAAAGAAGGTACAAGGCTTTTATTAAAGAAAAATGAGAAGTGTGTATGGTAACTTGTGAATTTTTCTAGGTGTGTTTCATTACTGTGAAGAGTCGCCGGACTCATTTTAAGGAAAAGTGTATTGAATTTGTCTTGATGACATGGGAATATTGTGGAAGATGAAAATATGTTTGTTGCTGATACTCTSAAAGGCAAGGCTTTCCCCAAGGGTATCACTGGGCTGCACGGCATTAGACATTTCTGCTCCACGCACCATGCGCTCATCTACCCGCACGCACTCTGCAGCAGAGCAGGGGCCRTGCGCATTAAAGCACCTGTGCTGTGGCCTGCAGCCTGGTCTCAGGAACGGTGTGAAGCCATCCAGCAGACCTGGTTTCTGATCTCTAGTTTGCATTGATCTTACGTTTAGACACGCAGTCAGAAGAACAGACCCTCCCTTTTCCAGTGCCTTTGGAAAGATTGCAGCTTCGTAGAATGAGTCCTTTCTCCTCCACCCTTAATCTACAACCCAGCTTTCCGGGGAGATCCTACTTTGAGCTAAGATCTTCGGCCCACCAGCTGAGCTTGCATTCTTCTTTACAGTCCCTGAATTCAGCCGGTGAGCTGAGTACCTCTGGCATTTCCTCTCGATCTGTGCTTCTGGGCATCTCCAAAGTATTTGTTTGTTTTGTTCTGTTTTGTTTGTTTTTCTCATGACATGCGGATGGCAGGGGGAACTTGTTCTGTTTGTCAGTGGCCTGCTCCTGACGCCGAGGGAATTTGGATGGTGTAGTTCTCGTGGTGTATTCATGTGTATGTACCAGCACGATCAATCTGAGGCATGGGGTGACYGAACAGCACAGTAATTCCTTATGGGAGTGCTGTTCTTTGCAGGGCCACGTCTTTATTGGCATTTTGGCAGTAGTGCTGGCGTGGATGAACTATTTTGCACAGCCAGCCAGCAGAGCAGATTCCTGATCTCTAGTTTGCATTGTTATGTTTAGACACAGTCAGAAGAACAAACCCTTCCTGGAGGAGATCTGTGRGGATATTTTGACAGTTTGCTTTCCCTCTGCAGCCAGAAAATGCAGCCTCTGCTGTGAGATTTTGTTCTGTGAAACTAGTTCACTCAATTAAATCTAGACCTAGCAGACTTCTTAAGAGAGAAACAGCTCTAGACAGAAGCAAGGTCTAGCTAAGACTGTAAGAATCCAGTGCACAGACCTTTTGCAGTCTAGTTTCTTAAGACACTGAAGATGTGAGCTCTCATCAACTCARCTTTGAGCAGTGGGCTCAGCTTTTGGAAAAGCAGACCTGGTCGTATTGAAGTCTTGTTTGCTCCAGAGCAGAGGAAGCCACTTCAGTGACACTTTAACCATCTGGAAGCACCCACAAGCGCTTTGCTTGCCTCCTTGTGCCTGGTCTTTACAGGCTGTGGTGGGACATAGGCAGTACAGACAGAATGAGTGACTCTATGTGGCAGCCAGCAAAGGAGCGACAGGCGCGGGACATCTCTCAGAGCTATTTTCTAACCAATCTTTGCACATCTTCTGTTGCTAAAGATCCTGGGCCCTGATTCTTCCGCCACACTGAATTTACACCACTCCATGGGCTCCAGTGGAGTAATTCATGGCTTCCTCTGGTGTAAGCCCAGGAAGAATGGGGGTCCCTGATTGTTTTATTTCCATCCCATAACCCGGAATGAGGAATGCTGCAGCATGAGCGTTGCCAGAATAACCGGGGGCACTGCTCTCTATCAGCAACTTTATTTTCTTTGTGCTTTTTATGTTTTTTCTCATTGTACTGCTATGCACTAATGGCTTGAACTCTGTTTCGTTATCGGACGTTTCTTACTTTGTGTCCAGTSTACCGAGATCGCCTGTGATGGCTCTGAGCAATATTTGTATGTGGAGTACACGGGCTGGGGTGGTGGGGAAGGACAAAAAAGGGGGTCTTGAATTTGCTAATGTATCCATGCTGTTTTGCAGTCAGGTGAATTTGTATTACAGTGAAGCACGGAGACCTTGAAAACCACTCTTTGAGAAGGGGCACGGGGCGCGATTCATTAAAACGGCCTCAGCGGGCACTGCTTGGTGCCCTGCCAGCGGTGCTCTGCGCTGCGAGGAGCATGGCAGCTGCAAGGGCGTTCTCACCAGTGAGCAAGTCAGCAGGGCTTGGAAAAGGCCTGCTTTTTTTTGTCCAGTTGTAACTGATCACAAAACTAGACAGGAGTTTATTTAAAAAACAGTACCCTTTACAAATGCCCTGGCCAGGTCTTCCACGCAATGCCAACGAGAGGCTTCATGTTCCCCTCTCCTCCTGGCAAGAACAAACTGCTGTAACAGTTCCCCGCTGCAGTTTCAGCTCTCAGGAGATGTTTGCAGCCAACAGCCAGGACGTGGYGCAGTCTCAGGAGGAGGGAGGAGACCCCTGACTCCTCCTTCAGCCACAGCTACATCCTAGGGCCCTTCAGTTCTTCCCAAGGGTTTGGACGTCAGGCATGGGCCTCCGGAGACCCTAGGCAGAGCTGCAGTCCAGAGCAAGAGAAGCATTTTGTGCTTGTCCACTTTCCCTGAGCTCTCCTCGCTGGAAGCGGCTCGCTGGAGTGTGCGGGTTGTGCCAGGAAGCCGTAGGGCATCTGTACCCTAGTCCTGCCGGGGAGGCTGTGGAGCATAGTTACTCCTAAAATGCAGCAGACATGGATCTGCTACCTGTAAAATCCAGCACAACCATCAGCCTTAGCCGCTTTGCTCCTCTCTTGTTCAGACTCCAAACACTTCAGGRAGACTGCCTAGAATAACTAGATGGTCCCTATCCCACACGAGATGCCAGTGACTGCTCCTCTTTTGCCCATCCCTTTGCTTACAGGAGTATGTTTTAAGTGGTTCAGTTCAATCTAGAGAATGTTTACCAAGTGGCCAAAATACTCTGGCATTGCTAAAAGTTCCTGCCTCTTTTCTGGAGAAAAGTCCAATGCCRCAGGATCCAGAGCTTATAGAAGTCAGATTTCATGCTCTTGAAGGCTGTAGTAGGATCTGGCCATGAAAGACTGTTAGTTCAACAAGCCCAACAGTCAGCACCTGAAATCACAGGTCACACTTGCAGCTCCACTCCCTGCTCTTTGGCTTTTAATGAATCAGGCCTCCAGTGGTTGGTTGGATGCTTCATTAATGGTTAAATGCTCATGAACATCAGGAGGACAGTTGTTGTTTCTTAGCTTTGATGTGTGAAATGTAGTATCTCTTTATAGGATGCAATTTTGACACACAAGCAACACCTTACTCTCAATTAGGCAAGTATCTTTATTACAATTAAGTGGCACCTACTCTATGTTGCTCGTCCTTTTTTTTTTTTTTTAATCTGTATCTTTTCTTTGGTGAGTGAGCCGATCTCCTGTGCATGCTTGCAGGGCTCTGTCCAATGTCATAGCAGTGGCAAATTCAAATGAAGAACGGTCACTGCTGTATGATGTCGTGGCGTTTTAAGATTTTCCCCTTCATAGTTTTAAAGAGAAGCATGAAGTCAGTGCTGTGGAAAAAGGCCCTGTAATTAAGAACTGATCCTTCCACTTGGAGCAATGCGTATCCCAGTTCAGTGAGGGTACTTGAACATTTGCCAAATAYCGTGTAGGTGATTAGCCTCTCTGCAGCTAATTGGAGCGCTCCTGCTAGATGYGTGTCTCTGATTCAGACTCTTGACCTGATTATTCCGGGCTGTGAAAACTTGCATTTCCTTCTGCGTTCTCCTGGAGAAGCAGTACTCAGCAGCCTGCAAAATCAGGCCCATTCGTTCCTCCTGGATCCCTTTAAATAACATAGCACGCTCCGTTCCTCAGGCTGCTCACACGCCGTGCGGTGTAACATGCGTGCCGCTTGCAGCGCGGGTCCATCCCAAGTCCCTCTCTCCACAAATGTCAGTGTTTGCAAAATATCAGAAGACTCCTGCACTCCCTGGAGAAGCAGGCAAGCAAAAATCGTTTCTGATTCCTTCTTTCACTGAATGCCAACTTTACTTCCTGTTTTCTTTCCTGCATGCCTTTCACTGGAATGACAACAGTTGACATTAAAAAAATGGTGGCAGGTACGGAATCACTTCTATTGAGTTACAAAAGTGGGCATCCGAGTGCATGTGAGCCGTCTTGTGAAATGAGCCAATAAATTGATGAACAGATCTCACCAGTGTTTTATTTTTCAAGACGTATTTACCATTGCAGGCATGAGAGTATTTTGTGGATATGTCAGTTCACATTTCACTGACCACTGGAGAAAACCACCTGTGAAACTTGGATAGTGGCTTGTGAAACCCTGTGCCTCTGTGTTGTCGAGAACATGCCACTGTCTGTCAGRTTGCCAGGAACTGAGTCCCGTGCATTTAAACCAGCAGCTGTGTTGGGTCGCGGAGGTTCTCGAGCGTTTGCCAGCGTTCCTATGAGCTAGATCCTGTGTTACGTGTGGCCGGTTGCTCCATAGCGAGGTTCCTTGGTGTTGCGTACTGTTTCCGTAAATGTAGACCTATCTGTGTGCTTTCAGTTCCTAGAACTGCCAGCCCTCAAACGCACACGCACAGTTTATCTGCTCTTCTTCAGTTCCCCTCCCCGCGCTGGGTTTGACCCTCCAAACCATTGCTCACATGAGTAACTTTAAATCATAAGAGCCAGTATTAATATTTACATTACACTAGGACCCAGAGACCTGACCAGGATTGCAAGTCTCCTTCTGCTGGGGACAAATTTTAAGAGATTGTAAAGATCCCGGAGGCTGGCTGGCTGAGACAGACGGACGGTGGGAGGGGACAGCGGGGGAGCAGCAGGAGCAGAGCTCAGCTGAGTCCCAGCCCTGGCCGTAGCAGCTCAGCCACGCTGGCAGGCTGCAGCTGCACAACCTCAGGCTGCCCGTAGTTTCCATAAGTGATCCCACCTTGCAGATTCCCCTTGGGAGCAAGGAGCCCTCTCCCATGCATAGTTGCCACTGAAGCAGCGCTTCTCCTTGCTGACGTACTTGGTGATGAGCAGTCCCAACCACAGCTGCAGCTTGGAGCTAAGTGTTGGCCCTGCATGGAGCATGTGCTGTTTCTTGTCCGGTCCGTGTGGCTTGGTTGCTGAAGTTTGTGTGCCTGCCAGACTAACCTGATGTTGTTTGTGTGTTCCAGTTGCTTGGTTTTCTTTCGATCCTGCCTCTGCACATGCTGACATCATCTTTTCTAATGACAACCTGACTGTCACCTGCAACAGCTATGATGACAGGGTTGTGCTGGGGAAAACGGGCTTTTCCAAAGGGCTCCATTATTGGGAGTTGTCGATTGATCGTTACGATAACCACCCTGACCCAGCCTTTGGCGTGGCACGCATTGATGTCCTGAAGGATGCCATGCTGGGCAAGGATGACAAGGCCTGGGCCATGTACGTGGACAATAACCGGAGCTGGTTCATGCACAACAATTCGCACACCAACAGGTATGCCATCTGCAGTGGGGTCTTCCTCCTCGAGACCACAGCCCAAACTCGGCCCTGATAGAAGAGTCCCTGGCTTTTCCAGGGCACGCACAGGAGGGCTGAACTAACTCCTAATCGCCCTTCCTAGGGTATGCGTTCTTGCCCAACGCACAGGACAGTCCCTGTCTCCCTGGTTGTGTCCTGCTCCAACTCCTTCTTCCTTGCATACTGTGACCTGTTCTTGTGCTGCCCCTTCCCCAGGCATGCACTGCACCACTGTGTAACGCTCTCCTCCAGTTAACACCCAAAGCCTTATAATATGTGCAACAGGAAAATGTTTTCTGCGTTTATCCTTGTGCCACAGCTAGCATTCGCTTTCCCGGTGGGCCGGTGGATGCGGGGACTTTAAAGCTTGTGGTAGCTTGGGTAGGGCCTAATATCGTTCTTCAGCCTCAAGGGCCATTCCGTGGTGGAGTCGGCAGGTTTTGAAGCGGGCCCTGCAGGTCTGTTGCCAGGCCTACTTGCTTTCCTCCAGTTGTGTTGCTGTGGCTGCTCTGGTAGACAGCTTTGCCCTCAAGGATGTGTGGTTACAAGCAGAGCGCCTTTGCAGAAGGCTTTCAGGAAGAGGTTCCCTTGCCTTTATCCAGACCAGGCTGAGGAGAGGCGAGCAGCATACCATGGGGTCTTCACGCTCCAAAATGTCTGTTAGTGTTGGGGTCAGTGTCCTCCAGAGTCTCCTCTCTTGCCTTCACAGCTATTCTGCCAGACACCCTGCAGTGCCAGGGAGTGCTTTTTCTAACTTATCAGCCTTTCTGTCAACACTGTCCCCTGCCAGACTGTAGCAGCCTGACAGTTTTATCATCCCTCATGTTCCCTGCTCTCCATGAAGATTATCTACACAGCAAGGGGAGTTCCCATAGCCAACAGTCAGTCCAGCTGGTATATAAAGCTCAACCCAGAGAYATAACAGTTCCTTGCACAAGGTGCTTGCTAGCCCCAGGGGCCAGCAAGTGCGGCTGTGATGGGTTCAGGTCATGGCTTGGCTCCTATGTAAGGTGTGAAGTCAGCATCATCAGCCTTTAAGAGGAGGTGGCTGTAGAGTCAGAGGGATGTTTCATGGGACACCAGAGCCCTGGTGTTAGTCCTGGAGCTACTCGTGCAGAGATTCCCATTGTCAGAAAGAATGTGATTCTTTTGCTGCTCTCAAAATGATTTCCACTCTGTTCTAAACCAGATGAGCTCCCACGGACTCCTCTTTCCACTTTGTTGACTGCAGTTTTGCAGTGACAAAGGAGCCCATCTTCTTCTGAGCCCATCTTCTCCTAYGTGACTCAACCAAGCATGCAATAACCATGAAGTGCTGCTCTCAGGCATGGGGAACCTGACAAACACACAGGGGCTGGAGTCTGGCCAGTTCCTCTCTAGATGACAGTACTGTACAGGCTACGTGCACCCAGCATGTTGTCCTAGGAATGGAGTTGTGGCAGTGGGAGACAAGTCTGTGCCCTGGTAGGGGCTGTAGCCTAAACCATGAGCAGGGAGTATGGTGGACATTAAGCACAGAGATGCCCTCATTTTCTTCTTGCCCCTGCAGAACCGAGGGTGGGATAACGAAAGGCGCCACAGTGGGAGTGCTCCTTGATTTGACCAGGAGAACCTTGACATTCTCCATCAATGAGGACCAGCAAGGGCCTGTCGCATTTGAGAACCTAGAGGGCCTCTTCTTCCCAGCTGTCAGCCTGAACAGGAACGTGCAGGTATGTGCTTTAACCATGCTGTGTGGAGGAAGGGCCTTARCAACAGCAGCATATGCTCCATCTGAGCTTGCTGGCACCCTAATGTCTCTGAAGAACTCTCTTCCTCTAACACTGCCATTGCTGCARCTGGTGTTAGTGCTGTGCAGCATGGGGAATTCGTGGAGTGGGGACCTTGGGGAGAGCAAGACTTACACTGTAAACTACCAGAGAGTCTCTAAAATCAAGACATACCTTTCTGCAGCAGCTGCTTCCTCTGGCCTCCTGCTGCAGGTTTCTCCATCAGGGCTGATAAGCGCTGGGATTCTTCCAGCTCCATTTGTTTGATGGGGTTTGWGAACTCTCTTTTCTGATACTACCCCCAAGGAGCCCCGTGGCTCTTATGTATCTCCTAGGACCCATATATGAGCATTAACAGGGAGAAGGGCATGTTGTAAAGCCTATTTTCTGCTGGGGAGTTCCAGACCCATCTTCTTTCCCTTTCTGCCAGTCAGCTCCTCAGAGCATCACCAAGTGGGGCTCTCTGAGCCTATCTGGTATTTTCATCTTTCAGTTTTCCTTCCTTGTCTCTAATCTCTTCCGTGCTGTCATCTACCTCAAAGAGTCCCTCGTGGTCACTGTGCCAGGCTTTGGTACATCCACTCCCTCACCTTTTGCTCTGCCAATACTACCGAACTGCCCAGGTCCATCCTAGGAGACACGGGGTGAGACTGCCCGTAGCAGATGACTTCGGGCCCCTAACGCTCCTTTCCTCCAGCTGGAGGAAGAAGAGGGCTGCCACCCYTATCCCGAGCTCCCCGCCAGCGCTGCAGCACAGGGAGTCGCATTGCATCCCCCTCCACCCTTGCAGCAGGCTGGAGCTGCCCTGGCTTGGGGAAGGGCTGGCGGATGTGTGACGTGCCCAGGACCACGCAGGCGATGCGGGGGGCGGGGGGCCGAGCCCAGCAGCTGGCCGTACGCACCAGGCTGCTTTTCCCCTCCCGGGGCTCATCATCCGTGGGCCTGCAGTGGGCACTCCCCCCCACAGCAGGTACGCTTGGAAACCGTGTCCGAGAAACATGCCCTTCACCTCCTGTTTGATTAGAAAACGTTAAAGAAGCCCATCTTGCTTGCACGGCTTTTAGAGGTTGGYGTATTAATTTGGTGTGGTAAAAGTGTCCTGCTACTTGGCAGGTTTAATTTCTGCCACAGTTCTCTGTCTCACCCGAAGAGATGAGCACCTCTGCAGAGCGCCTCTGCTTTCCGGCCGCTCGGCAGGCAAGCCAGCACTCRAAGTGCCCAGGCGGTCGGCAGGTCCTGCGGGACGCAGGTGAAAGGCTGCTGATAAACCCCAGCCGCCATTATCCTCCTTCTTCGGAGGTGTATGAATAATTAAAATGACTCTAATTAAGATGGAAATAATTGTATTCTAGACAAAGTTTTCTATGCATTTGCACCTGAAGGGGAAAATGCTGCTGTTCGACAGCAGGGATTGTGCTTTCCCGCTGCCAGGTCCTGCTCCCCTCGCAGCCGGCTCTTGGGTCCACCCGCGGCAGGGACCTCGGTGGGGGCCGCGAGCCGGTGCCGGCGGTCGCCCGTGGGGCCGGAGCCGCGCGGCACGGCACGGCGCGGCGCGCTCACCCGGCTCTCGTTGCAGGTGACGCTGCACACCGGCTTGCCCGTCCCCGACTTCTACACCTCCAGGTCGGCCATGCAGTGAGGACGCTCGCGGGGCCGGCCGCCTCGCCTCGGGCCGAGCTGAGCCCGCCCGCTCCTCCGGCAGCGAGAGGCCTGCTGGGGAGCTGGAAGATCTTCGCTCAGCTGGTAACCGAAGACCAGGGCAAACAAAAAGGGAAAGAAGAAACCGGCTTTCGGCAGTCCCCGTTCTCCACCCTCCAGCGCTGTCCTATGTGTGTGTGCTTTGCTGTTTAGCTCTTTCGGCTGTTGAAGTACCTAGGTAGCCCGAGATATTACTCTGTGTCCGCGTTTCGGTTTGCTTTTATTTATTTGATTTGGGGTTTGCAGGGGGGAGGCGGGGGCAGTTCTGTCGCGTTCCAGCTGCGGCGTCAGCCGCGCTGCGGCCCCCCTGCCAGGCCGAGCAAGCGCAGCGCTTCCGCCCGCGCCGGGCGCGTTACTTTGCAGGCTCTTTCCTTCCCTGTGGCCTTTCTTGCAGAGCACCCTCGGTCGCCTTTGCAGGCGCTGGTCTCGCATCGCCGGTGAGTGTCCGGAGCCCGGCGGGACGCCCCGCTGCCGAGCCGGTGGCGCCGGCGAACGGCGCCCGTGCGCGTGTTCCCCCGCGCCCGCGCGCTCCCTTCCAGCGCCGGGGCGGTTTTGCCGCGCCGTAGTTACGCTCGAGGGCGGTCGGGGCCGAGCGCCGCGCTTCGGCCGCCAGCGCCGGCGGGTCCCCGCGGGGGAGCGGGTCGTTAACTGCGCATCTGCTTCTGCCGCTCGTCGTGTCCCCGTCCCCGTCCCCCCCCGCTGCGTCGCTGCGCGGCTCGGTCGGCAGAGCCGGGAGCCGGCCGGTGCCCGGACGCTCGCAGCGCCGGCGGCCCGACGCAGCGCTCGCGCCCGCCCGGCTCCCCCGGAACAGCGCCAGCAAACACGCCACAGCCATACGCCGGGGAGCCCCCGCTCGGCTCGTCGGAGATTAGCGTTTATTTTTTTATAGTTGCCGTATTAAAAAAAGAAAACAAAAAAAAAAACTAGCCTTAAAGATCTACCTGACAGTGTCCTTTCTTTCGCAGGAGAATTTGTTGTGCAGCGAGGGTCCGACCGGGAGCCCGGGGACGGGGACGGGGACGGGGAGGGAGGAGAGCTGGCCCCAGCCCTGCCACTCGCTCAGGCGTTGCCTGCWCCTCGCCGGCGCCTCGGCTCCCCGTGCGCAGGGTCTCGCTTGCGGGGCGGCGGCGGCCTCGCGCTCTTTGGCGCGCTCGTCCCCTCCCGCCCCGGGTGTCCCGGGTGTATCGAATGGGTGCTATCGCGGGCGCACCGCCGCCGCCGCCGCTCTCGGGGCTGCAGCAGAGCCGCGTTGCGGGCCAACGCCGAGCAGCTCGCCGGGGCGGCCGCCTCGCTCCGGGCTCCTTTCTCAGCCGTTACTCCCGTTCTCGATGATGTTTCATGGTGCTTATTAGACTCCTAGTGACTTGTAACATGTAGTTCCCACTGTACTGCGATGATAGCTGCATACAGCTGCTGTACTAAAGAGAAGTGTCATGTTTGCTGTTCTAATAAAGGACTTTTCTGACGGACCGGCGGGGCTCTCCGGAGCGTCTCTGCGCCTCTTCGGCCCCGCGCTGGGATTCCCGTCCCGTCCCSCGGCGCCGGAGCCCCGCGGGGCAGGAAGAGCACGGCGCCGGCAACGCGGCGGGTGCAGTGCCCGCGCGCCGAGCGCGTTGTGAGCTCAGCGAGCACGGTCGGCCGCCAAGCCAAGCACGGCATCCCCGAAGACGAGGGGAGGAATCGGCCGGCAGGCTGCGAAGCCCAGGGCGGAYGAGAGGGACGAGCTTTAACTATGCTGGTCGGAAATTTTTCCCCTTTGCAGCCCGGGGCCGGGGGGACGGAGACCCCCGAGCTAAAGCGGCAGCAGACGTGATCCCTGCGGGGCCGGGAAGGGCTCGTTCGAGCGATAGTAACGTCTGCTTTGGGTTTTGTAAGAGTGCCCCAAGGGAGAGGTTTAAAATGCTCTGAGCTCATTATGGGATTGAGTCCAGGGCTGAAGCAAAACGCTGCCGCGGGAAGCGGTTGCATTAATTGCATTAATGGCTCAGGCTGATGCTCGCCCGTTCCGCAGGGGGAACCTGCCCAGGACTCTGCACGTACGGGAAATTGCGTCCCGCGCCCTGGTAAGCYGAGCCCCTCCGTGCCGGCCTGGCTTACTGGCTACGGATATTATCCGTACCTGTGGCAGGATTTCAGCTGTGCTCGGAGACATGGTGCCGGTACGGTTTGCAAAACCGGCCGCGCGCTGCGTTTCGATGCACCGCGGGCGGAGGGCACAGCCTGGGCGCGTGGGGAACAGCCTGGCACCGGTTTTCCCTTTGCTGGGAAGCAAGCGGGCAAACATCTCTTTCCTGGCCAAAACCGCACCGAGAAACGCTAACAAAACGCCTTGCAGACCATCGAACCCGAAGGGCCGCAGCGAGCCGGGGTCGCCTTGCGCACGGCCGCGCTCGCYGTCGCGGCAGAAACCTCCGCGTGCAACAGGCAGCTTAAACACCCCGTAAGCACCCCGCGCGCCGAGGCCGGCTCCCACCGCGCTGCTCCCCGTGCAGCATTACCCGCCGCGGGTTTAAAGCCCTGCTGCGCGCTAAAGGACGCGCTGTCCTTGACGCCTAAGCAGCCTTTCCCGGCAGCGAGCCTCTCCCCGCTCCGCAGCTAGCGTCTGCCGACGAGGAAATGCCGCCTAAGCTCCCGTCCAGACGCTA
>NW_028186557.1:6280169-6281548 GCF_003343005.1 Rhea americana
GCTTCAACCGGCACCTCCACTTCACCCTGGTCAAGGACCGCAACGTGGCCACCCCCCGCGACTACTACTTCGCCCTGGCGCACACCGTGCGCGACCACCTCGTGGGSCGCTGGATCCGCACGCAGCAGCACTACTACGAGCGGGACCCCAAGGTGGGCCGGGGCGCGCGCGGCCCCGCCGCTCCCCGTGGCTTTCTAATCCCTGCTCCGCCGCTCCGGCRCCCCGGGCGAGCGCCCAGGTCGGCGCCGTCCCCCGGCCTCAGCCCGGCCTTAAACCCGGCGCCCGCCCCCGGCAGCCTGTTGGCTCCGGCCCCCCCAGCCAGCCTTGGCGCTGGCGTTAGCCAGCGGCTCCTCTTTAAAGTTTAACTCCGCACCGGCGCGGCCGCGGGTGCCCGGGAGGTGAGCGCCCAGCGGCAGCGCGCCCGGAGCCGCCTCGCCGCAACAGCCGCCTCGCTTCGCCCTCGCAGAGGATTTACTACCTCTCGCTGGAGTTTTACATGGGCCGCACGCTGCAGAACACCATGGTCAACCTGGGCCTGCAGAACGCCTGCGACGAGGCCGTGTACCAGGTGAGCCCGCGGCTCGGCTCGGCTCGGCGCGGCTTGGCTCGGCTCGGCGCGCCGGCCGCCGTTGCACAACGCCTGCGGAGGGGCAGCGCCTGCTCCCGGGTTGTGTTTTCTTTGCAATCGGGTCGCCTGGCGGCGGGGAAGTGCCCCGCGCCGCCGCCGGGAGACGCGTGCCGAGCGTTTCCAAAAGCAAAAAAGTTTCCCGGGGCTCTCGGCACGAAGCGTTGGCAGCCCGGGAGCCGGCGCCGGAGCGGCGCCCCGGTTGGGGACGGCTCCCGCGCGGCGCCGGAGCCGCCCGCCCATGGCTTTCCCCTGCCCGCCTTCAGCTCGGGCTGGACATGGAAGAGCTGGAGGAGATCGAGGAGGACGCGGGACTCGGCAACGGCGGTCTCGGGAGACTCGCCGGTGAGTGACGCGGCCCGGGGCCGGGCCGGAGGGGAGGAGGCGGCAGAGCAGGGGGCCGCCGGGCTGAGCGCCGTGCGCCGCTCGCCCTCGGCAGCCTGCTTCCTCGACTCCATGGCCACGCTGGGGCTGGCGGCCTACGGCTACGGCATCCGCTACGAGTACGGYATCTTCAACCAGAAGATCCGGGACGGCTGGCAGGTAGGGAGCGGGGCGCCAGCCCCCTGCCGCGCTCCTGGGCGCCGCCGGCCGCTGCTGCGGTGGTCCCCGACCGGCTGGGTGCTCCCGGCGGCAGGTGGAGGAGGCCGACGACTGGCTGCGGCACGGCAACCCCTGGGAGAAAGCGCGTCCCGAGTACATGCTGCCCGTGCACTTCTACGGCAGGGTGGAGCACGGCCCCGGCGGCGCCAAG
>NW_028186557.1:6281863-6289782 GCF_003343005.1 Rhea americana
GGTGCTCCCGGCGGCAGGTGGAGGAGGCCGACGACTGGCTGCGGCACGGCAACCCCTGGGAGAAAGCGCGTCCCGAGTACATGCTGCCCGTGCACTTCTACGGCAGGGTGGAGCACGGCCCCGGCGGCGCCAAGTGGGTCGACACGCAGGTAGGGGCCGGCGCCGCTTCTCGCCGTGCTCGCCTGCAACCCGCTCCCGCTTGTAACCTGCTCCCGCTTGCAACCTGCTCCCGTGCTCACTTGCAACCCGCTCCCGCTTGCAACCCACTCCCGCGCTCGCTTGCAACCCGCTCCCGCTTGCAACCCGCTCCCGCGCTCGCTTGCGACCCGCTCCTGCATTCC
The DNA here is from genome assembly GCF_003343005.1 of Rhea americana. Lineage (NCBI taxonomy): Eukaryota > Metazoa > Chordata > Aves > Rheiformes > Rheidae > Rhea > Rhea americana. Next base: position 6,282,205 of record NW_028186557.1, read on the forward strand.
CGTGCTCGCCGGCTCGGGCGCGTGGGAAGGCTGCGGCGGCGGCGCTGGCTCTGCCCCCGCGGGAACGCTGCCGGCCGGCCCGCGCTGCCCTCCCCGTGCGTCCCAGGTGGTGCTGGCTCTGCCCTACGACACCCCCGTGCCCGGGTACATGAACAACACCGTCAACACGATGCGGCTGTGGTCGGCGCGGGCGCCCAACGACTTCAACCTCCGCGACTGTGAGTGGCGCCGGGGGCCGGAGGGGGCCAGGGCGCTCCGCGGGCCGGCGGCGGCCGCRCCGACGCCCTCCCGCTCCTCTTCCTCAGTCAACGTCGGAGATTACATCCAGGCCGTGCTGGACAGGAACCTGGCGGAAAACATCTCGCGCGTGCTCTACCCCAACGACAACGTGAGTCGCGGCGCTCCCGGAGCGGGAGCCGCCCGTCTCGGGCCGCTGGGTTTTGCCAGCGGGACGTTCAACCCGCCTCTCGCCTGCAGTTCTTCGAGGGCAAGGAGCTGCGGCTGAAGCAGGAGTACTTCGTGGTGGCTGCCACCCTCCAGGACATCATCCGCCGCTTCAAAGCCTCCAAATTCGGGAGCACGGAGAGCGTCCGGACCGTCTTCGATTCCTTCCCTGAGCAGGTCGGCGGCGCCCCGCGCGCGGCCGGCTCCGCTGCGGCGCGAAGCCTGCGGCCCGGGCGCTCACCCGCGCTCTCCGCAGGTCGCCATCCAGCTCAACGACACGCACCCCGCCATGGCGATCCCGGAGCTCATGAGGATTTTTGTGGATATTGAAAAGCTGCCTTGGAACAAGGTTTGGAGGAGAGTTAGCCGGGCTTTCGGGCCGACRCCGACGCCGGGCGCCGCGTCCTCGCAGCCGCGCGGTCCGAGCGTTCCCTCCGCGGCCCCCGGGAGCGGCAGGGCTCCGGCGAAGGCCCCTGGGCAGCCGGCAGCCCTGCTGCCGTTTGCAGAGCTGGCGCGAAGGCAGCCAGGAGACACCGAGCTTGCGGGTGGCTGAAGAGCAGCAGCATGCAGCACCCATGGGTAACCCCGCGCTCCCTCCTGTGAGCAGAGCGGGAGCTGGGGAACCAGTGTTGTAGCTGCTACTGGCCCGTAGAGTGATTTGGAGCAGCTGAGGTTGGGTTTAGCCGGTATCGACTTGGGCACACACCTCCTTTTCTGCAAAGAAATGAGTCACGYGCCCTGCAGGACCAAGCCTGCTCCAAGTGCCCCGGCTCGAGGGGGCTGAGCCTGAGCAACGCCGGCGGCTGGGCAAAGCCACCTCCAGCACGGTGGCCTCCAGCACGGTCTCTCCCCGTGCCGCTGACCGCTCGCTCTCCCGAACGGCAGGCCTGGGACATCACCAAGCAGACGTTCGCCTACACGAACCACACGGTGCTTCCCGAAGCCCTGGAGCGCTGGCCGGTGGACCTGATGGAGAAGCTGCTCCCCAGACACCTGCAGATCATCTACGAGATCAACCAGTGGCACCTGGACGTAAGTGCCCTGGCGCTGCGCAGGAGCCCGCTCCGGCAGGGTGACGGGGACAGTGCGCGTTGCCCAAGGCTGAGTGTGGTGGACAGACTGGACCCAGGCTGGTTTGTGGCTGGAGGGTGCTGGTGGCTATTCCAAGGAGTGCAGGAAGCAGGCAAGGTGGTGGGAAGTCCTCCCTGCCGGTGTGTTCCCGTCCTGCAGCTAGCGGCTGTYTCGAAGGACTTGGCCCGTCGACAAGTCCTGGAGATGCAGCCCCTTGGGAGAYGGGAGCAGCTCTGGGGACGGAGGGGCGCAGTCGTCCCGCAGCGTCTCCCAGACCCAAGCACCCCACTGTTGATCTGGGGTGGGATGGATCGTCCTGCGATTCCCTGCCTGACCTTCACCTGGTGCAAGCCTCCCCATGGGACCCTTGTCCATGGGATGGCAGGGAAACGTCAGGGCAAGTCCTGCTGCTCCGAAGCCCACGTCCTCGTCTTCTGGCCTTGCGCGCTAGCAGACGGGTCCTTCGCTCACCTCCAGGGCTGGGTCCAGCTCTCCAGCCCTCACTCCGAGCTGGGATCAGGCATCGGGCTGTGGCCTGAGCGTTGTTAGCAAACAGACGGATCTTGGCGCCGGCAGTGCTGACCGCCTGGCCCGTCTGGCACCCCACAGCGCATCGTGGCCCTCTTCCCCAACGACGTCGAGCGGCTGCGGAGGATGTCCCTCATAGAGGAAGGAGGCACCAAGAGGATCAACATGGCCCATCTCTGCATCGTCGGCTCCCACGCCGTCAACGGCGTGGCCAAGATCCACTCAGAAATAGTCAAGACCCAAGTGTGAGCAGGGCACGGGGAAGGCCGCGGGGTGGGAGGAGACGATGGCATGAGGTCCCCTACGCTGGGCCAGGGCTGGAGATCCGAGCGGGAAGGGGCCGGGCTTTGAGCTGGAGCCTGACGTCGCGTTCCTCGCCGTGGAGGAAGGCGTTTCAGCCGTTTCTGGCCCCGTGGGCGCAGCAACGTAAAGCAATCACCCTCTGCACTCTCAGCTTCAAGGACTTTGCTGAGCTGGAGCCGGAGAAGTTTCAGAACAAGACCAACGGCATCACCCCGCGGCGCTGGCTGCTGCTCTGCAACCCGGGGCTGGCAGAGCTCATCGCGGAGGTACCCGCCTCGGGGAGGCTGGGGAGGGTCCGTGGGCCGCCTTCGCAGAGGGGCTGACTCCGAAAGGAGCCCGCGCCCGTGCCGCCGAGTCTTGGCGYGAGCATTTAGGTCTCTCAAATGGCCGAACCCGGTTCACGTCTCCTCCGAGTGCTTTCCCACCACCTCCAAATTGCTGATGTAGAAGGCGCCGGCTGCGGCGGATCAGAGCGGCGCGCCGGGCGACCGCGGCTGCCCGGGTCCTCGCGCTCAGCGCCGGCCCGGGCTCTTCTTGCAGAAAATAGGGGAGGACTACGTGAAGGACCTGAGCCAGCTCACCAAGCTGCACGCGTTTGTGAACGACGACGTCTTCATCCGGGAGGTGTCCAAAGTGAAGCAGGTGAGGGGTGCGGGGTGGCGCGGGGTGGCGCGGGCCGGGCCGTGCGGATCCTAACGCGCCGCCTCCCTCGCCAGGAGAACAAGGTGAAGTTCGCGCTCTTCCTCGAGAAGGAGTACAAGGTGAAGATCAACCCCTCGTCCATGTTCGACGTGCACGTCAAGCGGATCCACGAGTACAAGCGGCAGCTGATGAACTGCCTGCACATCATCACCATGTACAACCGTAAGCTGCGCCGTATGCCTGGAGGGGACGGGCTGCCCCGGGGGTGCACGAGCCCCCTTGGAGCTGTAGTTAAGACAGCAGGTGACACCAGCGCTTCCCTCTTCCCCAGGCATCCGGAGGGACCCTGCGAAGCTCTTTGTGCCCAGGACAGTCATCATTGGAGGCAAAGTAAGTCAGATGGGGAATTCAGGCACTTTGGAGGAAGCCCACGGAGATGTCCTAAGGGAGACGTCCTTCTGGGGATGTATGCCTTAAGCCCACCTGGGAAATGCTGGGGCAGCACTTGGTGGCTTCAGCCCGGGTGAGAGCCTATTGCCTGGAGCTGTACAAGCCCCAAAAGGTTTTGTGCTGGCAGGTGGGTGGGCCGGGCAGAAGGTGCAACGTGTGGTTGCATGGGCGGTGGGAGCAGGACCAAGCAGTCCCAACCCAGACACATGGAAGCAAGGGGGTCCTCAGGAAAAGCTTTTCTCCTAGGCTGCCCCAGGCTATYACATGGCTAAGATGATCATCAGGCTCATTAACGCTGTGGCACACGTGGTGAACAACGACCCTGTGGTGGGAAGCAAGCTGAAGGTCATCTTCTTGGAGAACTACAGAGTCTCGCTGGCAGAGAAAGGTAGCGCGCCCTGGGGTGGTGTCTGGGGAGAAGGCATCAGCCTCGCAGCCGCTCCCCAGCACAGCTCGGCGCTTCAGCGTTATAAAGCAGCGGCTCTAATGTCGTTCAGCRCAGCTCTCAGCATTGGGTTTGGGTTTGTTTGTGCAAATTTTGCTCCGCATGAGTATATACCAAGCAGCCGGGGAGCAGATGCCTCGCTCGGAGGAGCTGGAGCTATGGATGTGATCTGCTTTAACTTGGCCCAACGAGCTGGCATTAGCACTCGGCCTTTTCCGCCTTGTTTAAAACCAAACCAAGGCTCCTGCATGGGTTGTTGCCCCAGAGCTGTAACGTCATCGGGCACGTTGAGGAAGCTAAAATGTCTCGTGCTATCTGGGGGCCGCATCTCCCTGGGCAGAGAGGCAGAGGTGGATCAGAAGGTAGAGCTGAAATAATAGAACCATCCTAAAGCCGATCGTGTTTCAGACCCACAGAGAGGAGCGATCTCTTATCAGAGACCTCCTAGCAGAGCTTCAGATCATACAAGGACATCCCCTCGCAACTAGCAGGAGTTGCAGGTCGCCCGGCTAAATCGATAAAGCTTCAAATTCACCTTTTCTGGGAGCGTTTATTGCTTTGTCTGGTGGACCTAGCAGGGAGCTCCCCGTGGCACCCCTCAGCCCACAGCAGCCGCCGGGCAGCACGAGCCCCCAAGGGCAGTTGGCCACCGCCGTGGCCGGCGTTGCAGAAGGGCGCTGCCGGCAGCGTCGCCGAGGCTGGGCCCGTGGCCAGGCTGCTCCCAACACTGCTGTGATCCAGCACCGATGACCACAAACCCCTTTCCGTGTGTTTTCTTGGCAGTGATTCCTGCCACAGACCTGTCCGAGCAGATCTCCACGGCGGGCACCGAAGCGTCGGGTACGGGCAACATGAAATTCATGCTCAACGGGGCGCTCACCATTGGCACCATGGACGGAGCCAACGTGGAAATGGCCGAGGAGGCCGGAGAGGAGAACTTGTTCATCTTCGGCATGAGGGTGGAGGACGTCGCGGAGCTGGACCGCAAGGGGTGAGGGCAGGGGACGCGGGCGCCGGAGCCGCCGCCGGGCCCGCCGGGGCGTGGAGGTCCGACGGTGTCCTTGCCCCCAGGTACAACGCCCAGGAGTACTACGAGAAGCTCCCCGAGCTCAAGCAGGCCATCGACCAGATCAAGAGCGGCTTCTTCTCGCCCAAGGAGCCCGAGCTCTTCAGAGACGTGGTGAACATGCTGTTCCACCACGACCGGTGAGGCTCGGTCCCTCTGGCCCCAGGGCAGGTCTCTCCGTCGCGTTCCCAGCCCCCGGCAGCCAAAGCCCCCGCCGAGCACGGCCCCGGGCGGTTCCTGCCTTGGGGGCTTGACGCGTTCGCGCTGGGCAGAGCGTGGCCCAAGCGCCCGAGCCGGCGTCCGCCCCCCGCGCGCGGCCGCTGCCCCTAGCCCGCCCTTGCTTTGCCGCGGCAGGTTTAAAGTTTTTGCGGATTACGAGGCTTACGTCAAATGCCAGGAGAAGGTCAGCGAGCTCTACGTGGTGAGTGCGGGGCCGGGGCGTACCGCGGCGCGGGGGGCGACGGGCCGGGGCTCGGCGCGGCGCGGCGCGTGCTGACCCGCGCCGGGGCCCCCCCCGCCGCCGCCTCGCAGGACGCCAAGGAGTGGACCAGGACGGTCATCAGGAACATCGCCTCCTCGGGCAAGTTCTCCAGCGACAGGACCATCAAGGAGTACGCCCGGGACATCTGGGGCGTGGAGCCGTCGGACCTGAAGATCCCGCCGCCCAACGCGCCCCGCGACGGCGCCGAGGACCAGGCCGCCGCGTAGCCCCCGGCCGCTCTCCTGTCGCCGCCGGCTTTTCTAAGGGGGGGGGGAGGATTTTTCTTTTTTTTTCTCTTTTTTTTTTGTTCTTTTTTATTAACTCGCACGGGGCACAGAAAGCGAAACCGTTCCAACGCCCGGCTCGCGCCCGGCCCCAGCTCGTGGTGGGCCGGACGGGAGCAACCCGCAGCGGCACCCCCAAGGCAGCAGGTGGGTTGGAAAGTCTCGCGATAGGGTTTTTTTTCCCCCCCCCTTTTTTTTTTTATTACATCCCCGGAGGAGGTTCTGCGCCGCGGCGAGTCCTGGGGGAGGCGGCGCGTTCGCTCTGCCCGTGGCGTCACTCGATGTTCAAGAAGTCTCTGCAACAAGACGGAATAAACCTAACGCTTGCTCACCGCCGGCCGCCGCCTGCTCCCTGCCCGCGGCGCGGCGGGGCGGGGCGGGGCCGGGCCGGGCCGGGCCGGGCCGCGGCGCCTACTTGACGAGGCCGGGCAGCTCCGGGTTGGAGGAGATGTAGTCGTGGCCCAGGCCCAGCTCCGCGGGGAAGGTGACGAACTTCACCTTGCTCTCGTCGGCGTAGGCGCCGCGCGCGGCCTCGAAGAGCTGCCGGGGAGGAGGCGGCCGGGTCGGCGGGGGCGGCCGCCGGCCCAGACCCAAACCCCCCCTCGCCAGCCTTCCCGGCRGCGCCGGCGCTGACCTTGCGGCCCAGCTGCGGGGGCAGGACGGCGTCGTCCTCGGCGTGCAGGATGAGCAGCGGGCAGGACAGCAACTTCACACTGTGGGGGGCGGCAAGCGTGGTGCCGGGCGCCGGCCCGACACACAACCTCCACCACCTCCATCACCACCATCAACACCACCACCACCTCCACCACCATCACCTCCATCACCACCACCTCCACCACCACCTCCACCACTACCACCACCTCCACCACCTCCATCACCACCACCACCTCTGCCACCTCCACCACCAACACCACCACCACCTCCGCCACCATCAACACCTCCACCACCTCCATCACCACCACCTCCACCACCAACTCCACCACTACCACCACCTCCATCACCATCACCACCTCCACTGCCACTACCTCCACCTCCACCACCACCAACACCATCACAACCTCCACCACCACCACCATCAACACCACCTCCACCACCACCACCTCCACCACCTCTGTGAGCAAGCATGGCCGCCCAGGCACTCACTTCTCGTCGCTGCGGAAGAACATGTCACCCAGAGCCATCGAATCCAGGATGAGGTACTCGAAGCCCGGGAAGCGGCGGTAAATCTGTGGCAGGCAGCAAAGCTAGCGGCCGAGCCCGGGGCAAACCCAGGGGCTTGCAGTGGCACCTGCCCCCCTCCTCCTCCTCCTCCTCCYCCYGCAGCCCCGGGCCCYGGCCCAGCRGGTCGCTCCTCACCTTGGTGATGGGGATGTGGGCGGCCGCGTCGCGGATGTTGGTGTAGGGCGACTCCAAGACCACAGCGTCAACCTGGAGCCCTGGCAGCRGGGCAGCCGCGGGGAGGGCAGGCGGGGGGCACGGCCTCAGCCGGGGAGCCCCCATCCCCGCCGCCCGCCTCGCTCCGGGGGCCGCCGGCGCCGGCACCAGACCTTACCTCTGTCCTCCTGCAGCTTCCTGGCGGCGTTGGTTGCTATCCTGCAAAAATAATAATAGCGATGATGATGGTAATACGGAGGCGGCAGCAGGTGCCGGGTCCGCCGGCGCGCGGCGCCGCACCGACCCGGTGCCCAAGGAGTGTCCCCAGAAGATGACGGCGCTGGTGCCGCTCCGCGCTTTCACCCAGTCGTAGAGGGCCAGCACGTCGGTGGTGAAGCCGCTCTCGGTGGGGTGGCCGCCGGAGTCCCCGTAGCCTGCGGGACGCGGCGCCGGCGTCACCGCCCGGCGCGAGCGGTGGGGTCGGGGCGGC
>NW_028186557.1:6290467-6291583 GCF_003343005.1 Rhea americana
AAGGCGCAGCCGTGAGCCGGATCCCGGGAGCCCCCCGCCGCCCTCCGGGGGCCGGCATCCTTCGGAAGCACCTCCGGCCTGCTTCTCGGCCGCCCCGCAGCTCCTCCCTGCCCGCCCAGGCGAGCCGCGGCTCGGCGCGCCGAGCGCCCTTGGCAGCGCGCACCGCCTCGCTGCCGCTTGCGAAACCGGGGCGCCACGCGGCGTGGAGCCTTCCTCGCCTCCCCCGCGAGCGGAGGCCCGAGCGCGGTTGCCGCGGTCTGCGTTGCCTGTGCATTCCCATTGCTCCCCGGATATTCGCGGGCTTTGCCCTGCTACCTGCCCGGGCYGCCTCCCGGCTCCGGAGAGGAGCCGACGGGATCCCAAAGGCTCGTGTCCCCGCCCCGGAGCGCCAAGCTTTCCCGCGGCGCTGGGACACTCACGGAAGTTGAGGAAGACGAACTTGGTGAGCAGCATGGGGAAGAGGCGGATGAGGAAGGGCACAGACACGTAGATGAGGACGAGGTCCAGCAGGAGCGTGCGGAGCCGGGGTCGCCAGGCCAGCCAGGTCCTCCAAGGTGGAAAGAAACCCATGAGYGCAGCCCCCGCCCCAGCTCGTAGCCGTTCAGACGCGGCACGGACGGGGCCCCTCTTCCAGCCCCAGCCCCGAGTTTTGCAGCGAAGAGCGAGCAAGCCTCGATGGCAGCGCCGGTGCCGCTTAGAAACRCTCCCAGGCCATTCCCGCAAACACTCCGAGCCTGCGCAATTCCCCAGGGAYGAGGGGGAAATGCAGGAGAAAGGGCTCGCGTTCACAGCGGCGAGTTAGCGCTTTGCAGGGACTTTATTAAAAAACAACAACAACAACGGCGCCATCCTGCTAGGAGGGGGGCTGCTCAGGGTCACCTAAAGACGCAGCCACGTCCGGAAATACCGCCGCTCAAGCCTCCCAAAGCTCCTTTACGTAAGGCGCCCGGGGTTGCGCGGGCGAGCGCTGACCCAGATTTCCACCCCGGGCCCGGCTCCGGGCACGCTCCCCCGCCGGCTCCCTGCATCCCGCGCGTCGCGCTCTGCCGGGTGAGACGCCGTCGGCGGGCGATGCCGGACCCGTCAAGCTGACGCGTGTCGGGCTCGCTTTCGCCC
>NW_028186558.1:0-1031 GCF_003343005.1 Rhea americana
GTGTCCCCAGTGCAGCCTCCCCACCCCTGGGGTTGTGGGACCAGGTGGATGGACGGGATGGAGGGTCAGGGTGGAGAGTTGGTTGGTGGGACGTATGGTAGGATGGGGTGGATGGACGGGATGGAGGGTCAGGGTGGAGAGCTGGTTGGTGGGATGTATGGTGGGATGGGGTGGATGGATGGGATGGAGGGTTGTGGTGGTGGGATGGGATGGTGGGATGTATGGTGGGATGGGGTGGACGGACGGGATGGAGGGTCAGGGTGGAGAGCTGGTGGGTGGGATGTATGGTGGGATGGGGTGGATAGATGGGATGGAGGGTTGTGGTGGTGGAACAAGGTGGACAGATGGGATGAAGGGTCAGAGCAGAGGGTCAGATGGTGGGATGAGGTGGAGGGATGGGATAGAGGGTCGTGGTGGTGGGATGGGATGGTGGAAAGGGGTGGATGGATGGGATGGAGGGTCATGGTGGTGGTGGGATGTGGTGGACTGATGGGATGGAGGGTTGGGGCGGCTGCGGGGGCTGGCTGGGCGGTGGGCGGGGGTGTCCTGGGGTGACCGCCCTGAGTGGAGGGTCGGGACGGCCAGGGTGGCCGCGGTGGCTCCCGGGGGTAGCGGCCACCCGCAGCCCCGCCCGCCCCGTTTCGTGTGTGCGTGTCTCTTTAAGAGGCGCGCCATCTTTGTGCAGGGCGAGGCGGCCGCGCATGCGCCGTGGCGCCGCCGCAGCGCGGCGCTTCCGGGTTCTCCCACGCCTTCCCCCCGGCCGCGCGCGGCGGGCGGAAGTGCGTGCGTGTGCGGGCGGAAGTGGGCGGGCGCGGGCGCTGGAGGTTTCCAGAAGAGGCCGGAGGAGCCGGGCCCGGGGCGCCGCTGCCGCCGCGTCATGGTGGACTACAGCGTCTGGGACCACATCGAGGTGTCGGACGATGAGGACGAGACGCACCCCAACATCGACACCGCCAGCCTCTTCCGGTGGCGGCACCAGGTCGGGCCCTGGGGCGGCCGGGGCGGGGGCTCCCCGGGCCTCCCCGTTGCCA
>NW_028186558.1:1230-8095 GCF_003343005.1 Rhea americana
CTCCCTGTCTCCATGGCAACTGGCTTCCTGTGAGCCCGTCCCCATGGTGACGGGCCTGGGGGTTCCCCCGTGGTCCTTGTCGCTGTGGTCCCCATCCCTGTGTGGGCCTCGATGGGGTCTCCTGCTGGTCCCTGTGGCCCCCATCCCTGTGGGGCCCAGCTCCCTGTGACCTGCCCCCCCTCCATCCCTGTGGGCACCAGGAGCGCTGTCCCCACGGCGGCTGGGCCGGGGTGTCCCTGTTGGCCCTCTGAGAGGTCTCCTTGCSGAACGCTGTCCGAGGCCCTGGGAGTGAGTAGGCTTCAGGCCCTTCCCAGGGTCTGGGCAGCTGCTGGGAGACCCCAGGCTGGCGCCTACCTCATCTCACCCCGTGCCCGGTGAGGTGTTACCCTCAGGCTGAGTCACTGTGSTAGGAGCTTGACCAGCCTGTGACAGATTCTTCTTTCTAGTAGCAGTGTGGTAGCCTTGGAAGCTAGCGGGACCTGTTTGTGAGACTTCCTGCGGCTCTGCGCCGCTGGCGCTGTCCAGAGCGGGCCTGGGTGTTAGCGGATGTGAATTGCCTGCTGGTTCAGTAGCACCRTGGCGAAGAGCCCTGGGAGCGCCGTGTGTTGGCCTTCTGTCTGCACTCTTCAAACAACTGATTTATCCCCTTRTCTCTGCCGTGTGCTACCCTAGCTTATCAGTTTAGGTGACACTTGCTGGGGAGAGACCAGCTTCTCTTGGGAGTGTCATCCCAGTGGCCAGCCTCACCTGGGTCTGGGCCTGGAAACTGTGGCTGCTCTTGGGACTCAGAGCTCCATGTCCTATCGCTGCTGTGTTTGGAAGGGTTGTGCTGAGCTCTGACAACTCCCTGTGCTCCTGGTAAACTGTCCTTTCTACTGTGATTCCCCTGCCTGTGAAGGATGAGCAATAGACCTGGAAGAGGAGGCAGTGACTGAGAGGCAGATTCGTGGGATACTGGTGCACTGCTAAGAGCCTGTGTGTGCTGCTTCTGTGGTTTCCCCCTCCCCCAAATGTGAGGAGAAGAAACTACAAGTTTTTCACCTCTAAAGGAATGCAGTGAGTTCACGTGCTCCCAACTGGCTTCCTGTGCTGAAAGCACTTGTGCCTCAAATGAGCAGAGAAGCAGCAGTGCAAGGCAGCTCTTCCCGCTTCCTGTGAGGGCCCTGAATAGGAAGGCAGGAAGGGTCCCTGCCTCAYGTGGCGGAGGTGCACAGCCCTGCACCAGCTGGAGCTGGCATGCAAACTAAACTGCCCCCACTTCCAATTCAAACAAAATACCAGCGCTTGGCTTGAAGGACTTGCTTGAGGCAGGTGAGCGTCAGCTTGACGTTGCATTTAGAGTATGCTGTGGCATGAGCTCTGCTCCAGGCTTGTCCTGTGGAGCTGTGCATGGAGAGAATGCAGCTCTTCTGCCTCCTGAATCTTTCTAGAAGGAGATATCTTTGAGGAAACCTGTGTCTCTTCTCACCTTGCGCTCCTACTCTAGCTGCATATGAGGGAGGATATGTGACTTCGTGTTCTTCACTGTATTCCACACAGGATAACAGTGATCTGGGAAAATGTGTCAGGCTTCCTGGAGCGTATCTCCTACACTGCAGCGAGCCGTTACCTAACAGCGTAGGGAGACTGCGTGTGTGCTGGTGTCTTGGGAGAAGTGTGGCTAAAGGACCCAAGTCAGGCTGCTAGTGGTGTATGGAGGACAGCAAACGCTAAACAGAAATATCTCGCTTTTGTTCTGAAGTAGTTTCAATCCTTTCCAGCTCCTCTTCTACCAGAGGAGGTAGAAGAGCTGTCCCCCCTTCCCCAGGAAGCCCCTCGCAGTGCAGGCCTGAATAGCCAGACCTGGCTGCCCACTGACCTCTGGTCCTGAGCTCGTGTTGGCCATTGTAGGGGTGATCCTGAGCCCCGTGGGTTCTGGATGCACTGGAGAGGCTGCTGTTGCTGCTTCGTGACTGCAGTCTTCCAGACCATCTTTTTCACTTCGCTCCTGAGGATCCTAAAGTGTAAATGGTTGCCTGCAGGCTCGAGTGGAGAGGATGGAGCAGTTCCAGAAGGAAAAAGAGGAGCTGGATAAGGGGTGTAGGGAATGCAAACGGAAACTAGCAGAGTGCCAGAAGAAGATGAAAGAGCTGGAGGTGGCAGACCAGGAGAGTGGCAAAGGGGAGCTGGAGAGGCTCCAAGCTGAAGCCCAGCAGCTGAAAAATGAAGAGAAGAGCTGGGAAAACAAACTAGAGGAGCTGAGGAAGAAGGAGAAGAACATGCCCTGGAATGTAGATACGCTGAGCAAGGATGGCTTCAGCAAGGTGGGTCTGGGGGGTGGGGAAGTCCCCCTTGCCTCTGGCCTGCGTCACGGGGTCTGCAGCTARGTGATACAAGATCTGCTAACGTCCTCCCGCTCTCCACAGAGCGTGTTCAACGTTAAACCAGAAGAGAAGGAAGAAACAGAGGAGCAGAAAGAGAAGAAACACAAAACATTTGTGGAGAGAAATGAGAAGCAGATCAAGCACTTTGGTGAGTTAGCAGAGTGTAGGTGAGGGCTCTAGAGCCCTGTGGCCTTGCAGGATCTTCCTGCTGATGGAAACAGCTCTCTGTTGGCTGTCACTCACACAAGTATGGCAGTGGATTCCTTAATGTAGCCTCCTCCCCACCCTGTCCRTTAAGTCCAGGTGCTTCCTTTGCTGTTTAAGATGCTCAGCTGTGAAGTGAAGCTTCTGTTTGTGGCAGGAGAGGCTGATGAGTYGGAGTCTGTTAATGACTTGATGTGCTTTTCACAAGTTCTTTCTCCTGCTCACCCAGCTGGAGCAAAAGTTCAAGCTCTGCCTTTGTGACAGTTTAAATGCAATTGGTGGGGAGGGGGGGCAGGCTGATCTAAGCTTGGGATGAGTCATCTGTGCTCTCCCCCTTTGCTGAAGACAATAGCATGAGGTTTAGAGGGTGTTCTTTTTTAAGAGTGGAAATATTACTCTGCTAACTGGGGCTGTCCTGCTTTGAAGGCATGCTGCGGCGCTGGGATGACAGCCAGAAATATCTGTCTGATAACCCTCATCTCGTGTGTGAGGAGACAGCCAATTACTTAGTCATCTGGTGCATCGATCTGGAGGTGGAAGAGGTGAGACAGTTGGGCTGGCAATGCAGTTGGGACTGTAGCTGGAATCTTGTTAGCTGGGGAGGGATAAAACTGGCCTGGCTGCCAGCTCCTCGCTGAGCGGGAGGGACTGCGTTGYGCCTTTGCTGCGGGAAGCAGGGCTCCGAGAGCCTGTGTCCAGCTGGCCCTGTTGTGACAGGCTGTTTTTTTTCCTGTCAGAAATGCCAAGCGCTTCCCTGCAGTGGACTTGCCTGGCATGGCTCCAGGCCAGCTGGGATCTGCTCTCCAGCTCCCCTGAGTGAAAGGGGCCAGGGATGACCTGACCCTCACGACTCAGGGATCCTGCTGGAACCTGGTGTATCCTCCCCTGCCGAGGGGCACATAAGTGTGTGTCTTCAGGGCAAGCGAACTGTGGCTCTTTATCTGCCCTTTCTCTCTCCACTGCAGAAACATGCCCTGATGGAGCAGGTGGCCCATCAGACTATCGTCATGCAGTTCATCCTGGAGCTGGCCAAGAGCTTGAAGGTGGATCCCAGAGCTTGCTTCCGGCAGTTCTTCACAAAGATCAAGGTGAGATTGGAGCTCTCCCCATTGGGGCAAGCTGCTTCCTGGTTCCTTGGGGTGCTGCTGGTGACACTTAGTCCTGTGTGCTGCAGTGGGTCTTGGCACAGTGTCTTTCAGTGTTTGCTCCYCCCACAGTGATGCTGGTGGTAAATGCGGCTCCCTCCCTCCAGCCAGTCCTTTTTTTTTTCCAGCCAGGCTTGAGGAAATGGTTGGGCTCGTGGCCCTGGGGGAGGTGGAGTGAAGCTGCAGGGATGCAGCTGCATGGGAGCTCTCTCTCTAGGACAGGCAGGGGCTGTGGGCCCGAAGCAGTTTCTCCAGGGGCTGGGACCTGGGCGCTGTCTCCTAACCTGCTGCTCCTCCCTGCTCGCTCCAGACAGCTGACCAGCAGTACATGGAGGGCTTTAACGACGAGCTGGAAGCCTTCAAGGAGAGGGTGCGGGGACGAGCCAAGGTGCGCATAGAGAAGGCTATGAAAGAATATGAAGAAGAAGAGCGGCAGAAACGGCTGGGCCCTGGTGGGCTCGACCCTGTGGAGGTGTACGAGTCCCTCCCTCCTGTGAGTATTGTGCTGTGGTGTGGAGATAAACTGATGCAGAAAAGTCTCTTGCTTGGCCTGTGCAAGACACACAGGTGACTTGTGGCAGACCCTGTATTTAGTCTCTGCTGCTGTAAAAGTGTGAGCTGGGACACAAGACAGACTCTGTGGGGCAGTCTGAGCACCAGCGCTGCCTCTGCTGCTCTCCCAGCTGCATGTCGTAGCTGCGTGGGGTTGAGCTGTGCTGTTCTGATGTTGCAGCAGGGCTGGTAACCTGTCTGCTCAGGAATGAAAGTAGTAGAGACGTTACTAACCCGTCTTCCTCTGTTCTGGCCTTGCAGGAGCTGCAGAAATGCTTTGATGTGAAGGATGTTCAGATGTTACAAGACACTATCAGCAAAATGGACCCAACCGTGAGTATTCCCTAGTCTAGAGAGCTGCGCTTCCAGCAGCGTGGGGGCTGCAGGGGCGCTGCCACAGCAGGGGAAAGCAGGCGTGCAGACGTGCGCGGCTCCCGGCTCGCCCCTGCGGCCCTCTCCGGGGCGGGCGCTGGGCTGGCAGAGGGCGGTGGCCGGAGCGAAGGGCAGCGGAGCAGGTGGAGCGCGGAGCAAGCCGTGGGAAGTGCGAGTGCCTTGCTGATACCTTTGTGTCTTTCCCAGGAAGCCAAGTACCACATGCAGCGATGCATCGACTCTGGGCTCTGGGTGCCCAATGCCAAGACAGCGGAGGGGGCCGAGAAGGGAGGAGACGGGGCCGAGGCCGTCTATGAAGAAATCAAGAAGGAGAGCGGTGATGAGGAGAAAGGGAACCCGTGAACACACCGGCTGGAAAAGGCGTAAAGCGGACTCTCTCCTCCCTCCCACGGCCCTGTTCCTTCTCCTCTCTTACCGACTCATCCCTCTGTGAAGACACACGCTTTACACGTTAGACACTTGGTGAATGCGTGAGCTGCTTGCTGGCCGACTAGCCGGCGTTTGGTGTCCACCCAGCCCCCCGCGCTGCCATTCGGGAGCAGATGGAAGCCCCTGCGCTAGGCGGGGGGAGTTCCCTGTCCAATCTTCCATCGGGTGCAAGCTCACAGGGATGTGGCATGGCAGTCTAGGCTTGTAGGTCTTGCGCTGGTCAGTGTAATAGTTACACATGCTGTTGTATCTCTTGGTAACCAGTAAGGCTATTACCTGAATAAAGAGATTGAAGTACCCGCGTGTGTGGTGGAGTTGGCTGAAGCATGAGGGAGGGGTACCGATGAGGCAACGTTTGCGACTTTTGAACAGACTCAAAAAGGAGAAGGGAGGGGCTGGGAGCTTAYTGGAGCTTTCAGTTTCTCCTCACAACTTGTCCAGTTTCTCATGCTGTTTCCATACCCTGTGCCAGGCCCGTTCCCCGGCTCTGGCAGCACAGAAGGCAGGCAGGGACCGAGGTGACCAGGGACCAGGGACAAGAGGATGCTCTTGTCGGTAGGTGGCAGTGACAAATCAGAGCCAGGCCAGCTGTGTGCACAGGGCCTGGCTGGAGGGAGTGGTGGACGGGCTGGAGGGGGCTGTGGGGACATAGGCTGGGGACTGCCTCCCTCCCAAGGGCTGTCCAGGTCCCCCAACACTGGCTTTTTCTAGGCTAAGAGCTTGGATGTTGCAACTGCTCCTCCTGCTCYGTTTCATCTGGGCTGGAGCTGCTGCAGTCATGGGGAAAGAGGTCACTCCCTAGGGAGCAAAGGCTGGGACCAGAGCAAGCTGCAGAAGTAGCTGAAGGGGAAGTGGAGGGGGAAGAGAGGTCACTTCCCTGCAGTGACCTCTTTAATTAAATTTAAATTTAATTAAAGCATCACTCAGTGGCAGAGGTTAAACTTGCTCTGTGGGCACCTCTCCCTCTGGGGTCGTTCTTCTGGGGCTGCGCTTCGAGCTGTGTTTGGCCTGGCTGGGAGGTCCCACCTGSGTCCTCCGGGTCCTGGTGCTGGCGGGAGCCTGCGTTGGGGGGGAGAAGGATGTAGCTCCGTGTGGGGCCCCCGCGGAAGGGGGCTTCCCAGCACCCCGGTACCCGCTGCTGCTGCGGGGAGGTGGTTTTGCAGCTGTGCTCCTCTGCCGGAGCTCCAGCTGCAGCTTAATGCCCATACRGCTGTGCCGCCCGGCAGCGCCCTGCGCCAGCCGTGGTCTGAGGGCTGCAGCCAGCTGTTGCTCACTGCCCTGTCCAGCTGTGCCCCTGGTGTCGGTAAGCAGCGTCGCCTGGCCGTGCCCCCGCCTGCGGCTCGTGTCCGCGCTCGGCTGTGGCTTTAACAGCGCGCCCAGCTGTGCCCCGCCCTCCAGCTGTGCCCCGCCCTCCAGCTGTGGCCCCGCCCCTCCCCGCCCCGCAGCCAATGGGCGCCGCCGCTTGCCCTTCCCTGGGCGGGGCGCCGCGCCGCGCCCCCGCCCACGGGGGTGAAGGGCTGGGGGGCGTGGCCGCGGGGCGGCGGCGGGCCAATGGCCGCGCGCGTCTCTCGGGCCCAATGGGAGGCGGCGTCTCTGCGGGGCGGAGGGAGCCCGAGCAGCGGCCCGGCCGGCGGGGGCGCGGGGCCCGGTACGTGTCGGTGGGGCCGGGCCGCCCCGCTCTGGGGGGCAGGATCTGTGGGGCTAGGGGCCAGGTGTGGGGGGAGGTCACGGTACGGGGGGCTAGGGGGCTGCGGGGTGCGTGTGGGTCAGGGATGTGGG
>NW_028186558.1:9431-41226 GCF_003343005.1 Rhea americana
GACGCGCGGGAGCGCTGGACTTTGGCTCGGCGTCTGCGCTGCCGAGCAGCCGCTCCGAGCTGCGGGCAGCTGCGCGGCCGAAGACCGCCGTGGCCTCGCGGGGGTCCGTCAGCCCCCTCGGAGGGGTCGGRGCTGGGGTCCTGGCCGCTTTCTGCGTCGTGGCGCCAGGAACGCGTGGAAAACAAACGTTGCGGCTTCCAGCCTTTGGTTAGAAACACTGAGCAGGGAGCAAACTAGGGCCGGTGCTGCGTTTTGTTCTTGCTGCCGGCCTCGGCTGAACTCTCTTGATTTCCTGTGGCCACGGCTTAGGGTGGAAGGTCYCTTCGAAAAGGTGTTGCCACGGGCTGTGGCTTGGGGACTGTTGTTCTTGGGGCTGACAGCTTCCATGGTAGGTTGAGGTCACGCTAGGTGACCGCAGATTAAATGGTCCCCACTGGCCTTATGATCTGTGAAACTATGAGTCAACAGCTGACTGCAAAGTGAAACCTGTGCCAGGCAGAAATGAGAGGGCAACAGCCCCCGGGGAGCTGATTTGGCTCTCGCTTGGGATGAAGGTTCAAAATGAGTCCATTTGCTGCAGGGTGGATGGGTGTTGTGTTTTGAGAGCAGAGTAAAAACCCTTTGGCATCTGCTGAGGCCYTTTTTGTATTTCCTCCATGGTGCTGCGGCAGACAGWCCTGTGGCAAATGTTCCTAGAACAGAGAYGCAACCAGAGGCTTGAGGGCTTGGAGTGTGTCTGTGTGTAGAGAAATGCCTCTAATTGAACCTGAAGCTGCTTAAAATCCATTTCAGGTGATGGAAACAGCAAGAGAGACACTGCTTGGGATCAAACCCAGCTTGCTTTCAGTTGTTAGAAGTTACTTATGTTAAAACAGGCTCCTCATAAACGGAAATAAGTCACYCTGGCTTGCACTGGTTTAATATAGTCTGTTTGAAAATTGATTCTGTGTGGTTTCCAGATGCCAGTGGGATACGGATTTAGAAAAGATGCTCTGAAGTACAAGGAAACTCCTGGTCGGAGCAGAGCGAGTGGCTGCGTAGTTTGTATCCAGCCCTTGCCCTTCCCTTCCTCATCTGCCATGTGAACTTTGAGTTCATGCTTGCCTTGTGCCGTTGACCCTGAGCTGAGGGCCTTGGTGGAGCTGAACGGCTGCAGATCTCCAGTGCAGATGGGCTAAATCTCTGCAAACCACATCTTTCAATAGCACAGCTGTGCTGAGGTTGCAAAATAYGGCTGGTAACAGGCTTGCCTCTACTCCCGGGCCTGTGCTTGGAGCCTGAAATTCCCAGGGTTTGCATGGGTGAGAGAAACCGCAGCTGTGGAGGCTGGAGCCTTCGTGCAGCCAAGCCTGGGGTGAAAGCAGGACGGCTCGTGCCCTGCAGCATCAGCGCTCGCCCCATTGCGAAAGGCAGCTGATCTTGCACAGGCAAGGTTGGATCTCCTGCTGCGCCAGGGTCCCTCCAGGCTTCTCCGTAGCAGGAGGGCATGGGGGGGGGTCAGCCTTTTGCTTGGGGAGGTTCAAACCGCTTTGGAAGTGTTGTCTGCCTTCGYGTGTAGCACACAGCACTCGCGCCCTGGGCCCCAAAATCTTCTGAGCCCTTTATCTGTGTCAGCTGCCGACGTGGCAACTCAAATGCTGGAGAAAACCCTCCAAGAGCCTGCTCGCTAGAACCGATTTCAGCAGACTGCTCCCTTTGCTGCTGCCRACGGCAAGCTCGGATGCAAAACAAAAAACCCCCCAAAACCCAAACTTTTAAGGCTTGCTGTGACTTTGGAACTTTGGTCTGGAGGAGCTGAGTGCCCGTGGCTCCTGCTGGCTTGCTCCAGAGCGCAGGGCGCTCGTGGCRCGGGAGCGCGCTGCGACCGAGAAGCGCTGCCTGCTTGTCCAGCTGCGATCCCGAGGCCGGGCCGAGGTGGGGAAGCCAGCCCTTCGGCTGCTCGGTTTCTAGAAATGAGGAAGCGGGGCGCTGGAGAGGAGGAACCGCCGCCTGTTTCGGATTCTGTTCGCCTCATGAGGAGGGATGGGGGAAGTTTGCCAAGGATTGGCTTCGGGATCTTTCTGTGCCTGTGGCCGGAAGTTGAAGTAATTCTGTCACATGCTTTGCTTTGAGAGGATCTGGAGAGGCACTTTCCCTCAGCAGCTGGGCAAGGCACGGGCAGGACCCCCTTCCTTCAGCAGGTTCCCCTGGCTACAGTTGCGTATATGTGAGGAATTCCTAGAAAATTGCTCCTCTTGGTACTTCTCTTCTTCCTTGCCCAAGCCAGAGTAAACACCGCCCAGACTGCATGCTGCCCAGGGCAGAGTCAGGTATTTACTTTCACTGTCTACCCGGACTGAGGCAATCGGGAAAGCTCGAGAGCTTCCTGCTGGGAATGTGGACACCCAGATGAGATGAGCTAGGCCTGCTTATTTGGTCTGCATGATTTCTCCAGCATGTATAGGGTGGGAGGAATCCTTTTGCAGCTGATAATGGAGAAACAGGGAGATAGTCTGCAAAATGGGGATGGATAGGCTTAATGCTTTGGAAGGCACAAAGCTTTCTTCCATTGCCAGTGTTGGGGTTTGCTCTGCAGAGTTATTTGCTTCTGCCTCCAGCAGCGCYGGTTACAGAGTGCCCCACAAAGATGTGTGTGTGAGCGCAGCTCCTGGGCGTCCCGGCTCAGCTGCGGTTCCRCAGGCGGGTGGGCTTAAAAAGCAGTTCGGACTCTTGGCACGGCAGCGGGCAGCAGTAGAAGCGTTGGAGCGCGAAGCCCTCAAAACTGCAGCCTGTTCCATGGTTGCRCTTTGTTTCCCCTGTGTCACGGGAGATGTGTGAAGCTTCGCAGGCTGATCCCACCTCCGCTGCCCGCTCACCAGGAGATAAGCCTGTGAACCTGCAGCGGTCGGTGTCGATAGGATGCTGCAGAGCTGCTGTGCRAGCTGGCCACACTCTCGGGGGATGCGGAGTCTGCAGGACTTCTGTCTCTGCAGAACTCTCTTCTGCTCTGTGTCTGTTTAAAAGATAAACCCTCTGGCTGGCTGTGCAGTAGGTAGGAGCTTGTGAGCTTGCTGTGAGCGCTGAGCAGAGAGGGAGAGTGTAACAGAGGTCTGGCTACCCTCTTTGGGAATTCCCTGCTGACTAGGGTGCTTATCGCTGTCAGAGGAAGCAGAGAGCTGTGTATTGAGGTCTCTGTGTCTTTAGTCAGCAAAGAAAAAGACACTTGGCTGCGTGTTTGATGAGGAATAAGCTCCAAATTTTGCCCTCGGTTCTACAACTTGCACTGCAGCTGGGTCCCTGAGGGAGCAGCACCGAGGGCAGAGCAAGGGGCTGTGGGTTGAGCTAATGGGGTAGGAGTGGTGTTTGCGGTGTGGGGGAGCAAGGAGGAGCTGGAGCCAGGCTCCCGGACCCGTCCGCCGCTGCGGGGCCGGCGTTGGCGCAGAGGAGTTTGGCAGCCGGAGCTCCACGCGAAGGGGATTCATCTTCCCCTGCCTCTGATCGCGCCGCCTCTCAGACAAATCGCTTCCCTGTGCAGGTGACACAACGCCTCCCGCCTCTGCCCGACCTGGGTCGCGCGGTGTGCACTGCCCTGCAGARCATTTGAAGACCGGGACCAAGTTATGCTTCATCTGACAGCGAGGTTCGTAGTCCTATGTGCCTCTGCCGAGCAGAGCCCTGCAGTTGCAGTGGGGAACCTGCCTAGTAGCGAGGTGGAGGGTGCCCTGTCCTGCAGCTGGGGAGAGGTTGCAGTGGGATGCTGCTTGCCCTTGTAGKATTAGTTATTTTTCTCTCTGCTTCTCTTGCTTTCCAGCTGGGGGATCTTCGAGGGCCATCAACATGTCTCTGTGCCACTGCGCCGTGAAGCACAGCAAGTCGGACATGGAGGGCTGCTGCTTCTCGTCGGGCAGCGGCCTGAAGGTGTGCCTGCACTGGAGCCGCGAGGAGGAGCAGGAGCGGTGCCAGACCTACGCGCAGGGTGCGCTGAGCGCGGAAGAAATCTGCATCGATATCGCGCGGAAGATTGGTGAGTCTGCCGGGCCTGGAGCGCTGTCCGCCGAGCGGGCAGCGCTACGCGGGTTTCAGTAGTGCTGCCCGCCTGGGCCCGGAAAGCAGGCCTGCTCYGCAGGGATGGAAGTGGGTTCCCAAATCAGTCAGGTCCTCTGCTGTGAGACTACAGAGATGAACATCCGTACCCGAGCGGCCTCTCCTAGAGCCAGCCCCTACTCAGGAGAAAACCTCGGGTTTTGCCCCAGAACTGAGAAATTTCTGCTGTCCTTTCAATCTCTGAAACCATCTAGACCACTATTTTTCCAATGAATCTGAGATTTTATTCTGCTTTTAGAAAGCAACTTCTTGGCAACTGGCCGTTAACAGTCCTTCCATCAAAATCTAGACATCAGCCTCCCTGTTTGCTCTGGAGTTCCTGAGAAGTGGGGTAGGATGTCTCTTCCCCTGAGGCTCAGGCCAATGGGTCTGTGAGTTATTGGAGCATGACTAGCTGAAGAGCAATTACTTCACCTCTGACTCATCAGCATCCTCATTTAATGAGCGCTCTGCCTCCCTCTCCATAGACTTCTGGCAAGCTGCAAAAATCCTGGGGGAGGAGGGAGGTAGGGCACCTGTGCTTTTGTTCTGCCCTAACTCTGGGTCTGAGAGGGATACTTTACAGTCGTGTTGGCTTGAATTAGGGGCACCTGATGTCCTTTTTAATCTCAGATGCGCTGGAAAAGGCTTTAGCTCTTTTTTAAAGTTTAATTGGCAAACTAGCCTCAGTTTTTATTTCCCATGGGTTTTACTTGACTCTCCTTCCCCTCCCCCTGCTGCAGTATAAGCAACTCATTGCGTTGGTTTATTTGGAATAAAAAGTGCTGAGACTTCTCTGGCCAGCTGGCTTTACCCGAGCCGCCGGAAGGAGAGCAGATACATGTCTCTCTTTAAACAGCACTTTTAAAGACTATCCTGCCTCTGACATTTGTGAGCAGCAAAGCAGTGTTCGGAAGCTAATGAGGAGAAGGAAGTCTCACTCTCTGAACGCAGGGTGTGGGTTACTATCCCTGCTGTTGGGAGCATGGACAGGGTTGTGCTGCCAGCAAAATCTGGTGACTAGGAGGAAAGTGGTGAAAAGAGAGACTTTTTTTTTTTTTTTTCCTCATCAGCTATGAATTTTTGTGAGCTGGACTGCATGTGAAAACCTACTTCCTTGGCACCTCACAGGAATCCTCTTTTCTTTACAGGCATCACACCGCTGTGCTACAGCCTCTTTGCGCTGTATGACACCCAGAGCAGAATCTGGTTCCCACCCAACCACATATTCAAAATCAGCARAGACACCAACCTGAACCTGCTCTTCCGCATGAGGTGAGGGTAGTTGCCTCTGCTCATTCCTCTGCTGCTTTTTGCTGACCTCCTTAGYAGAGATAAGTCATATTAAGCAGCCAAACTCCTTTTGTTGCAGAACAGTGCACCCAGTAGTTTAATAGGGCTGCACTGGAAATACATGGCTTGTTTTTCTGTTCCTGGGTTACCTGTAGCATAGACAGGTGAAAGATTTGCCTAGAAGTGCATGCTAAGGTTGGCATGGGATCAGGGAACTGACCTTTGGGAAGTGAGGAACTCAGCAGGGCTCATCTAAATCAGAATATCTGAAGGATTAAATGAGGAACTGGAAACGTTTGGAGTTCATGCCTGTCGTGCTGAGCGAGAGGTGAGCTATGCAAAGTTTCCTTTCCCTGTTTCCAATACTCCTCTGTCTTTTGACCTCACTTTTATTCCAGTCAGTGCTCCCCACTCTCAGCTCAGTCCCTGCACAGGGCGTTGCCTCCAAAGTGTTTCAGGAGCACCAGCAAACACCTGAGGGGAGAACAGGCCAAGCCCTGTGTGGGGTGAGGGTGCAGTGCTGCAGTCTGGGTTTCGGGGTAGGGGAAGGCTGGTGTATGACTCTAACCAGCAGGCTTCTTGCATCTTTGCAAGATGCTCAGGTTCCACAGGAATGAGGAGGACACCAGTCTTGCTGCTGGATGGAGCAGTATTTTCTCCTAAAATGTTGCCACTGGCCCTCATATTAGCAGAACTCTTTCAGGCTCATTTTTTTCATGGTGTATGAGTCATAGCACAGGTAAAAGTAAAMGGCAGCTAGGGAAAAGCAGAAAACGTGGCCTGGGGATACATTAGCCTGTGCCTGTCTTGTTTTATACAACTTGCAATACCGTCTTCCTCCTGGGGGACTGAAGGGCTCCTGCTAGAAAGCAGAATGCTGAGCAGAGGCCTCTCTGCAGCTACTCATTGCACGAGGGACATCCATCGTGCTCTCTAGGAACACAACTGATGCATCAGAGAACGGTCTCTGGGGTTCTGTGCTGGCCTGCTGYGAGTCTGCCATGCCCAAAGCACCTCTTCTGGAGCCGGTCATGTGCATTGCTGTGGCGCCTGAGCGCTGTCTGAGGAASGCTGGAGTGGCAGCTGGCTGCTGTGACAGCCTTCTGTACCACGARCCTGCCCATATTCAGAGAGAGCGTGGAAAAGCCTTGCCTGTGAACCCTGCTGGCTAGCACCCCGATCTCTGTCGGCTGCTCTTTCTGCCCTGAAGGAGTGGAGACTCATGGTCTGCAGCGCTCTGGCTGYAGATAAGGCATAGTGCTCTGGGCTCTGACTTTCTGGGCCAGAAAGTCCTTTCTACACTGATTTTGAGGATTCATTGTTTTGATGCAGCCTGCTCATTCCTCATGAAGTCAGGCATTCTTTTTCTTTAAGAGTTAGAGARGGATTTTTTCCCTCCTGTTACTCTCTGATTTTGTAACGTGCTGTCAGCCTGGAGGGAAAAAGAATAGCTTGTGTTTGTCTCTCTAAAGCTGCATTTGCCTCCTTCCCATGCACAGCTTGCTGTTGCTGCATCGTTTGTGTGCCCAAACTCAGCTGGAGTAGCGGCCTGCAGGCAGCCGCAGGAAGTGTTCTGTGTACAAGCACTGAAATAGCCTCGTGCGCGTTACCGCAGACGGAGATGTGGCTTTCAGGGTTGAGGGGAGCATGCAAACAACGGGAGTGGAAACATGCTCTGGCCAGAGAACTCTTTTCACGCTGACACTTATTGGATGTGGGTGTATGGCATTCTGAGGGACAGCCCTCACCTAAAGTGTCCTTACAAATGTTTCTCCAAGCGGTGCCCTGCAGTGGTACAAGCTGCTGGGGTTCAGCAGAAAGAAAGCGCAGCGTGGAACAAACCGAGTTTGAGCTGCTAAACTGCTTGCAGGTGGCCTCTGAACAGCTTCATAGGGAGCACTGCTGCTGTAGGGGTGCTTGTAGGTCTGGGTCAATTGTAGCAAGAGTAAATTAGCATTCTGGTTCTGCTGATCAGCACCTACTGKGCCCTTGGGTGCACTTGGCAGCACAACTAACTACAGCCATTTGTAAACTCTGAGTCGGGCCATGGAAAAACTGGAGAATGGCTTAAAAGAGAGATGRTTGTGTGCCTGTGAGCAAGAGCTGGGGCAGGCAACAGCCCTCCTGCATCTGGCAGCATGAGAAAGGGTGGCCTTCTCTGCTTCCCTCCTCTGCAGGTACTACTTTCGGAACTGGCACGGGATGAACGACAAGGAGCCGGCGGTTTATCGCAACGTGCCCCGGCAGAGCGACTCCCCTGACGAGAAGTTGCAAGGGGGAGCCTTGCTAGACAAGTCGTCCTTCGAGTATCTGTTTGAGCAGGTAGCAACCGGGCGTGGGCTGCTGGGTTGGTTGGAGGCTGGTCACCCCTGGAGATGGGAAAATCTGGGATCTCAGACAGCAACTGTCTCGGCTTGGGAGGGAGCCTCAGGGTGATCCAGCTCGAGGGCCAGACTGTGATCAGCCCTTTCTTCAGGATCTGTTTGCCCTACTGTGAGTGCTTTGTTTAAAGGACAAACACAGCTGTAAGGTTACCAGGAGCCTCAAAGCTTTTGTCCTGCTTGAGGCCTCCCTAGGAGGCTGGGAGCTGAAATGGGGGGTTTCCATTGCACCCTGGGGGAGCAGGGAAAAGCACCTGAAGTCTGTACAGGATTTTTTCCCTTTTGTTTAACTCCCTCTCTTTGATAGGGGAAATTTGAATTCATCAATGATGTTGCATCTTTGAAAGACCTCCAGACTGAACAGGAGATCCAAMGGTTCAAGAACGAAAGCTTAGGCATGGCTGTGCTTCATCTCTCTCACATTGCCATCAAAAAAGGCATCTCTCTCGAGGAAGTGGCCAGAAAATACAGGTGACTGCCTGGCTTTGAAGTCTTGGGCAGGGGGCTTTCTACTCTGTGGTTGTCTGAAGGGTTTCTTCTGCTCTGCTAGCAGGCTGCTGCAAGAGAGCAGCAAGAGACAGTGCGGCTACTCCAAGGAGTGAGGAGATGGCAGCCTGAATGGGTTTGTGTCCTAATGCTTCCTCTTTTCAGCCAGTTGTGTGGTGGAGGGAATGGCCTGACCACGGAGGACGAGTAGATGATAGAAGGCGCAGTCAGCATTTGGGACTGCTAACATGGCTAGTGTGCAAAGCCATGGGTGGAACGTGCATCTGGGAGCGTACAGCCCGTTCCGCTTTCATCTCGGGGGGGAGTTTGGCATCGGAGCTGTGTGCGTGAGATGGTGGCTGGGGCACTTCTAATTTGGCGCAGCTTGACTTGCCTTGTAAACCTGCCTGCACCTCTGCGGTCTGACTCGCTGTCTGCCCAGGTCTTTTGCCCTTGTTCCTCTCTGTCCTCTTTGTGAAGCTGGAGCATGAGCAATGAGGAGGTGTTTTGGGCCGTTTTAGGTGATGCAGAGATTGGCTGTGGCCATTCTGCTGAAGACCCTGGCTGTGCAACTCCGCTACGGGTGTCTGAGACTTTTCCTAACCAGTTGCTCCTCCCTTCTACAGTTTCAAGGACTGCATTCCACGTTCCTTCTACCGCCAGATCCAGCAGAACAACTACCTGACCAAGTTCCGCATGAAGAATGTGTTCAAGAAGTTTGTGCAGCGCTTCCAGCGGCACACGGTCAGCACTGGAAAGCTGACGGAGCAGGACATCATGTACAAGTACCTGGCTACCTTGGAGCACCTGGCACCCTGCTTTGGGAGTGAGCTTTTCTCCGTACTCTCCTTGGAGACCTCCTCTGAGGGGGAGAAGGTGCAGTTGTACATCAATGGAGGACATTCACAGCCGGAGCATGGGCACGTGCTGCTCCCCAAGGACCGGCCTGCTACCCATGAAGTCCTTGTCACTGGCACAAATGGTATCCAGTGGCGGCCTGTGCCTGTTGAGGTAGGTTGGTGTGGGAAGAGCAATTTACATCTAAATCTTTGGAAGGTCTCAAAGTCCCACACTGACTTCTTTTCATTAACTTGTGTTCCTGAGCTTTACCACCTTGAGTGGGTGTACAGGTAGATGGATTGCTGGACAAGGCTCAGGGAATCTTGAGGGTTTTTTTTCCTCAGCTCATCCCAGGTTAGCCAGCAGCTGCCATGGGCTAGTGTCTATTCATGCTGTTTCCCAGCTGTAGGAAGGGTTGGGACTGATGCTGTGCGTCTCTGGCTCTGCAGAGCGTTGAGAACTTCTCCCATCGTGGCTATTTTGGGAGGAAGGCCAGAAACAAAGAAGTGGAGTCCAAGGTGCTGAATCAGCCTGCGGAACGGAGCGAGCCAAAGTGGGTACAGTTCTGCGACTTTCGGGAGATCACTCACATCGTGATCAAGGACTGCAGAGTCAGCATCAACCGGCAGGACAACAAGTGCTTGGTGAGTGAGCCCTTTTCTGACTGAGCTGCCCACTGACCAGCGTAATGTACTGCGCTTTCGCGACGGGAAGGAGTGACGGGAGCAAAAGTGGTCTTTCCTAAGGTTAATGCCAACAAGTTGAGTTCTGCTGTGATGTGCTTGCTTTCCTTGCTGGCCAAGGAGGCCCTGCTGTTGCAGCACCCGAGCTGAGCCCYGCAAGGCACGTCCTCCGATCACTTGTTGCTCAGTGGGCTTGAGCGTTCTCCCCCTCAGGCTGGCAAAGGGCAGAGCAATCAGTGGATTTTGGGGGTGCTTACACCCTAGCTTGGTGATTTCTCATGTGGGGACTGATTCCCTCCCTCCCTTCAGGAGCTGGTTCTCCCGTCGTGTGAAAGCGCACTGTCCTTGGTGTCGCTCGTGGATGGCTACTTCCGGCTCACAGCTGACTCCAGCCACTACTTGTGTCACGAAGTGGCACCACCACGGCTCGTGATGAGYATCCTGAATGGCATCCATGGGCCCATGCAGTAAGTGGCTGCTCCTGGGTGGGAGGTAGAGGGTGCACCGGTGTCAAGGGGGATGTGCTATGGCTTTGGGGCTTGTCTGGAGCTGTTCCCCTCCTCCTGCTTCCAGGGAGGAGTTTGTCTTTGCCAAGCTGCGGCGAGAGGAGCACGAGGAGGGTCTGTACATCATCCGCTGGAGCGTTGTTGACTTCAACAGGATGATCCTGTCTGTGGTGAAAAGGAGCCACCAGCAGGTGAGATGGGAGTCTGGGTGTGCCGTGACACACTGGGCACAAGCCCGTCAGCGGTCCTTCGGGCTCCGTCTCTGACACCTGGCCCAGGCCTCACCTGGAAGGAGTTCCCCTAGGGGGAAGACTGTAAGCTGAAAATTTTGCTGTTTATGGGTTACGTTGTATCTGACCTCGGTAGCCCACGTATGCCAGCAGTGTCCTCCCATGCAGGAGGAGTGGGGTGGCAGGGCAACACCCCTCTGTGTTGTGCTCTGTTTGCTGTTACATCTCCTCAGTCTTGCTTGCCTTACACAAGCAGCAGCAGATCACCTCCAGGGCAGGCGGAAAGGCTCCAGCTGCCGAGTGTGGCTGCGTGCCAGTAAAGAGGCAGGGCAGAGCAGCACGCCTGGGGGCAGCGAGCTCCAGCAGGTGTTAGTCTCCTTAGGAGTGAGCTGGCCTGCGGCCGGTCTGAGCTGCCGGCCCTCTGGGTGATCAGAAGGTAGCTGCAAAGGACTGCCCTTCTGCTCGAGTTGTCCTCTGGGCCAGAGCACTGCCTCCAGCGCTAGCCAGATCGGTGTTGTGGTTTCCGTTGCCGCAGCAGCGATGCCTGTTCTGACGTTGCTCTGTCTTTCCTAGGGCTCTGGGGTGCAGGGTGCCCTCAAGTACCGGCAGTTCCGCATCCAGAAGAAAGGCAGCTCCTTTGTGCTGGAGGGGTGGGACCGGGAGTTCTCCACCTTGCGGGAGCTCTTGGATGTACTCAAGGGCTGCACACTCAAGTCTGGCGATGAGAGCTTCACTGTGAAGAGGTGTTGTCCACCCAAACCAGGAGGTAGAAGAAGGGCTCTTTTTCCCTCTGTCAAACTGGGGGAACAAGGGCGTCTGGCAGTTTCTGGGTTCTAGCATAGATCTGTTCTCCCTTGCAGAGATTTCAGACCTGCTAATCACACGGAAGGTGAAGGATAGCACAAAGCAGATTCTCAGCCTGACCCAGCTCAGCTTCCACCAGATCCGCAAGAACGAGATCACCCAGGTTGTGTGCTCTGCCTTCCCTGGCAGCAGGGCTTAAGGGGTACTGTGTGTAAATATGTTGGCTGGAGAAACTTGCTATCGTGATCAGGGGATGCTACCAAGCCCCTGCCACCGCTGGTGCAAGGAGGGAAGATGCCTAGAGCAGTTACTGGCTTTGGTTTGGCACTTTTGTTTAGTTCAAGGATTGATTCCTTCCTTCTCCAAGGGGAGGAGGTAGCACTGTCAGGGCATGGCAGGAGACAGTTTCTTCCCTGCTGACTTCACCAGTGTGCAAAGGTGCCACAGAGTTGACAGAGGGAAGAAGGGAGAGTTGGCCTGAGAGTGCAAGGCTGAAAATACCCTCCCTGAGATAGTGCCRTGTGTGACATCTGTGCTCTTCCTTGTGTGCCTGCAGCGAGCCCACCTGGGGCAGGGCACCCGCACTAACATCTACGACGGGGTGCTGAACGTCTGCGGGACCGCTGGGGCTGATGATGAGGCTGAGTACTTCTCCACTGAGCAGAACAACAACAGCCGGGAGATGCACGTGGTCCTCAAAGTCCTGGACCCCAGCCACAGAGACATTGCCTTGGTGAGCATAGGCCCTGGGCCAGGCAGGGGGAAAGGAGGTGGAATGGAGGCTAAAATGGCCCCGAGCTGCTCTCTGTGCTTTGGGCAGCTCGCAGGAGGTCCTTGGCCATGCAGAGACAAGCTGCCGTTGTGACATCCCCACTCCTCTCTCCGCAGGCATTTTTTGAGACCGCCAGCCTRATGAGCCAAGTGTCGCACGTCCACCTGGCTTTCGTGCACGGAGTCTGCGTGCGAGGCTCYGAGAGTGAGTACTGGGCACTCGTCCCCTTCTTGACTGCTGCAGCTGCCTCCACCTGTTGCAGCAGCTGGCCTGGCCCCTTGCCTTGTGCTGCCACCTCTGTGATACCTTTTCCTTGCCRCTGAGCTCGTGGCTGTGCCGGCTGCTGCCAACTCCTAGCCCRTGGGCAATGCTCTTGGTGTCCTCCTGTGCAGTGCCAAGGGGCCAGGCTCCTGGGCTGCTGCTTGAGAACCTCCCCTCCTCTGTGTTCCCAGATATCATGGTGGAAGAGTTCGTGGAACATGGTCCTCTGGATGTGTTGCTGCGGAAGGAGAAAGGCCGAGTCACTGTGGGCTGGAAAATCACCGTGGCCAAACAACTGGCCAGTGCCCTGAGCTACCTGGTAATGGKCTGGGTCTGGGAGTGGGGCATTTTCTGGGAATAAGATGGTTCCTGTGCACCTGGAGGCCACCTCCAAGCACCTTCTCTTTTGCTCCCATCCACTGTAATGCCCCATACAATGTCCCCAGCTGTGGCTCTGGGTCTGGATGGCAGCGAGATCTGTCACGACCTTTTTCTGCTCTCCAAGCAGAGGTCAGCATTTTTAGCATAACTGCCTGCACCTCACAAGACCTAGTCCTYGCTCGTTCTTTTCTGGAGCTGAGTTGACCCTTTCTGGGTAGGGTGTGTGAACTTCAAACCCTGAATGTTGATGCTGCTCTGCAGCTTCGGATGGGGCTGTGCAGGCTGGGAAGAGCCACGAGTCAGAACACTGCCCTCGCTGTGCACTGGGCTTCTGGCCAGCAGCACTTGGTACTTGGTAGCTGCTTGTGAAGACATGCCATCCCAACACTGGGTAATCCTCATGCTCCTTTTTACCTCCTGGGTTCCCTTTGTGCAAGGGGACAGTGAGACATGGAAGTGACCCGTAGATCCAAAACTTGGGTAACTAGAGTCAAGAGTCCTGAATTTTTATTTTCTTGTGCAACCCATAGACCGGACATGGTTCAAGGTGTCTGTGGGATCTGTGGGGTCTCTCTGAGGAACAGTGCTCTTCACGTCTCCTTGTTTTTCACAGGAGGACAAAAACCTGGTGCATGGCAACGTGTGTGCGAAGAACATCCTGTTGGCCAGAAAGGGCTTAGAAGACGGGTCACTKCCCTTTGTGAAACTCAGCGATCCTGGAGTCAGTTTTACCGTGCTCTCTCGAGAAGGTATGCTCTCGTCTCATAGTGCTCACAGGGATTTCCTTGAATTGAGCAGGGCTGGGCCTGGGCTTGTGTCCAGCTCCTGTAACTTCTGAGCTAGAAGTCCAGGTGCTTTTTCACCTCCTGCAGCCTGGGTAGCTAATGAATAGCGTGGGTTATGCCTGAGCTCTTTTGGCATGGATCCTCTGCCTTCCTTTCAAGCTTTAGTTTCGCAATATCTGGCATACTTTGGTGTGGAGGAGGTTTGGGATGTGCCTCCAAAAGTAAGCATGCARACTCCGTAACGGTGGCTGGTCTTGGCCTGTTGCTCTTCTCCTGAAAGCTGCCGTCAGAGATGGCTGTGCTGCAGCTTCCCACTGCCTCTTCCCATGGGCTGCAGTCCTACAGGGGGCTTTTCCCCATATTTATGGGGTCGTGCCCTGTTCCAGTGTTATCCTGTCTGCAGCACCTCACTGCGCCTTCTCTCTCCCAAAGAGCGCGTGGACCGGATCCCATGGATCGCTCCAGAGTGCGTCCAGGACGTGGGAAACCTCAGCACTGCGGCTGACAAGTGGAGCTTTGGCACCACGCTGCTGGAGATCTGCTTCGACGCGGATGTCCCGCTCAAGGAGCGCACTCCTTCGGAGGTAACCAGTGTCTTCTCTCCTTCCTCTGTGAGCTGTTGCCTGGACCCTCAATTCTGGGACAAGCTGACCACTGTCCATTTAATGACAGGAGCAGATCTGGAGTAGGCGCAGGGCTGTAGCCCATGGATGAGTTGCTTTCATTTGGTCTCAGGGCCTTGTTCAGCAGCTGGAGGGTGTTTGAGACCTGCCTTTCTTTCCTCTCTCAGAAAGAGCGCTTCTATGAGAAGAGGCATCGCCTGCCCGAGCCCTCCTGCAAGGAGCTGGCCACCCTCATCTGTCAGTGCCTGAACTACGCTCCTGGCGAGCGGCCCTCCTTCCGGACCATTCTCCGGGACCTCACCCAGCTCCAGCCRCACAGTAAGGCCCTGTCCTGCCCTTTGCAGCCAGCCCAGCTTTGCCCCAGGCAGCTGGTTTGGGTGTTGGGAGCCTTCTCCTTCCCAGAGGAGTTTCTCTGTAGTCTTTTTCCCTGCCTAAGAAGACAGGCTACCCTGAGATGAGAAGCAGTAATGCAGGTGGCAACCCTCCTGTCTCTGCTGTTACTTGATTTTTCCTTCCTGGAGTCTGATGGTTCAGATGGAGCTAGCTCTCTGCCCACATGCTTGTTTACATCATCCCTTTCATCCTCTCTGTTTTTTGTTCTCGGGGGTGCCTTGCRCTGATGTTCTTTTGGTCAGAGCAGAGCTAGGTCAAGGAGACCCAATCACTGCTGCTCCTCAGCTGCAGGGTGGGAGCRCACATGTGCAGAGTGTCTGTGCTGCGGGGCCACTTCAGCTGTTCTCTTGATCTCCTTGATTTGCAGACCTTGTAGACATCACCTCCGTGAACCCTGACTTCCCAGTGTCAGACCCCACAGTCTTTCAGAAACGCTACCTGAAAAAGATCCGAGAGCTGGGGGAGGTAAGTGGCCCCTGCTGCCCTGTGAGAGCCAGTTTGACTTGAGGCATGATAAACCCCAAAGGAGCGAGCTGATAAAGACACCARGGGCAATTTAGTCCTTTTGGATAGGATGAGAAGGGCAGAGGAGCTCAGAGCTTGTGGGGAGGATGTTCTCATAGCATGACAGTGCAGGATTTTCAGCCTGCGGTGCCTTGCACTGCTGCGTGATTGATCTGCTCCTGTTGCTCCTGGATGAAATGGGCTCTTTCTACACTGATTCCCCCAAAATCTGCATMTCGACTAGGGGCTAACAAAGTCCTTATTTTCAAGCTGTTTTCTCTGAGGACTTTCCCCCTGTCTGAGAAGTCTGTTTGCCCCTAGCAAGCATGGAGAGGTTGCTTCTGGCATGGGGAGAGTGGGCTGGAGAGCAGCCCTGCCTTTGGTAGGGTCCCAAAGGCTGTGTCTGCTTTCTCCCAGGGTCATTTTGGCAAGGTGAGCCTGTATTGTTACGACCCCACTAAYGACGGAACTGGGGAAATGGTGGCTGTGAAGTCTCTCAAGTCTGGCTGCAGCCAGCAGCTTCTGACCAGCTGGAAGAGGGAGATCGAGATCCTCAAGACGCTCTACCACGAGAACATCGTCAAGTACAAGGGCTGCTGCAGCGAGCAGGGTAAGGCCGTCCCTCTGCTGCCAGGGGCATGTGGCTGCTTTGCTGGATTCACAGTGCAGCGGCCGTGGCGCTGAGCACGCGCCATCCCGTGCGGCTCTTCTCAGCCGGCTGCGCCCCACTCAAGGACCTGTGAATTTGCTGTCCCAGAGGGGCATGTTTCGGAGTGTGCCATCAACACCCCTCTCCCTGCAGGGAGAGCTCTTGCAGGGCTGGTGGTGCTTTGTGCTGTCGGGTTGAACACAAACAGCAGAGCCTAAACTTGCTTTGTCTGYTGCTGGGGGCGATCCCCATTGCCCTGACGCTGGATACTGCTGGAGAGATGCCCAAAACGCAGAGTTTGCTTCTGGCGGGAGAAGGCTGGGGTTTGGGATGCCCCTGCATCTCTCTGTGAGAGCCCCACCACTCACATATCGTTTGCCTCCTGCTCTCCTGCCAGGGGAGAAGATTGTGCAGCTGATCATGGAGTACGTGCCRCTGGGCAGCCTGCGAGACTACTTGCCCAAACACAATGTCAGCCTGGCCCATATCCTGCTCTTTGCCCAGCAGATCTGTGAGGTAAAGGCGTAACCTTTTCTGCAGTCCTTGCACAGTGTGGTGGAGCAGGGCAGAGAGTCAAGATGGGTCAGGAAAGCCTTGTGAAAAGGAAAGAACAACAGGGCAGCATTGGAGGGAAGGAGCAGTGAGGGCTGGGACTCCTGCGTTCTCCATGTGAATCTCTGCTTTGCTCTCCCCAGAACGGGTCTAACCCTTGTCTTCCTCCCTTGCAGGGCATGGCCTATCTGCACTCCCTCCACTACATCCACAGGGACCTTGCTGCCCGGAACGTGTTGCTGGAGAATGAGAACGTGGTGAAGATCGGAGACTTTGGCCTGGCCAAGGCCATCCCTGAAGGCCAYGAGTACTACCGTGTCTGCGAGGATGGAGACAGCCCTGTCTTCTGGTGAGCACAGCCAGCGYGTCCCTGCTGCCAGCATGAGGCAGCAGCCACGTGGGGTGGAGTGATGAGGTCTGGGGTGAGCGGAGGAGGGGACGGATCTCGATGTGGCGCTGGGACGTGTGCTGGGGACCAAGTGAACGCTCCAGGCTCTGGCGTGCTGGTGCTCTCTCGTGACTGCCCTGTCTTGACCGTGCCGGCCGTCYCTGCGCAGGTACGCCATGGAGTGCCTAAAGGAGTGCAAGTTCTACTACGCGTCCGACGTCTGGTCCTTCGGGGTGACGCTCTACGAGCTCCTCACGCGCTGTGACTCCAGCCAGAGCCCTCCYGTGGTGAGCCCCGAGTCCCGCTGGGGGCTAGTGGCCCCCCACCGCCGCGAGCGTTGGGGCCTGTGAAGCCGGTGGCGGAGCCTGACCCTCCCTTCTCTTGCAGAAATTCATTGAGATGATTGGGGCGACTCAGGGGCAGATGACGGTCCTGAGGCTGATCGAGCTGCTGGACAGAGGGAAGAGGCTGCCCAGCCCGAAGGACTGTCCTTGCGAGGTGGGTAGTCCCTGCTCGGCTCCGCCTGCTGCCCTTGGCCACCTGCTGTGTGGTCATCTCCCAACCCAACGGGCCTTGAAGCATCCCTGCGCCCCGGCCAGCTGGAGCGTCGGCGGCTCAGGGAAGAGGTCGTTCCAGTGAGGCACCGAAGTGACAAATGTGTTCTGGGAGGCAGAAAAATGAAAGGCCCTGCGTAGCGGCGGGGAGGAGGGAGGAGAGGTGAGGCAGGGGGGGCCGAATGCAGCGTAGAGCCTCCTCTGTGCTTCCTCGGGGCCAGGAGGTGAGGATCCCCCTTTCCCCATCACGGCTGGGGAGACTTTTGGCAACACCTCAGTCTGTCCGTGAGACTCCCCTGCGCAGTGGGGTTTGCCTGGGATGTTCAGCCAGAAGGCCACTTGACCTCCCTGGGGTGAGGGATGGAGCTGCCTCTTGTCTCTAAAGATCACGTGGCTGCATCCTGACCCGGTGAAAGGCAAAGAAGGCTTTAATATGGATTTAAGTGGAGCTGTGGTTCAAACTAAATTGCTGTAATTGTCTTGTTTATCTGGATAATAGCCCTGTCTTGYACTGAGCCTGTGATTTTTGCAGCTGGCGGAGGAGGCCGTTAAGCCAAGAGGGTGGTGATGTCTTCTGTTATTTTGGCCAGAGCCTGGCCTGCTTCTGATCTTTCTCTTTCTCTAGATCTACCGCCTGATGAAAAACTGCTGGGAAGCTGAAGCGTCCTTCCGCCCAGCCTTCCACAACCTCGTCCCCATCCTCAAGGCCTTCCACGAGAAGTACAGGGCTCAGGCCCCCTCCGTCTTCAGCGTCTGCTGAGTGGGATGCTGCGAAACTCGCTGGAGGAAGGAGCGCAGCYGGGCCTGGGTGCCGGAGCAGAGGGACTCTGCATGCACGAGCCCTGGGATGGGGATGACCTGCACGGATGAACTGGGGAGYGCCGGGACCCGATCGCCTGCCGCTGCCTGCTCTCCCGGCCTGCGCTGGGGCCTGGAGAGCTGCGTCCCCCGTYGGCCTCTCCTCGTCCATAAATTTCACGGAAGGAGCTGCAGAGGACAAGACTTCAGCTGCTGCTCCTGAGCTCCAGACCTGTTGCTTTGGCCTGGGTTTTTTAGCTCTCCGGTCGCTGGGCGGATTTCGGTGCAGGAAAAGAATATTCCGGTTGCTGCTGTGGATGGTGAAGGCTGCAAGGAGAGGCAGCAGCTGGGGCAGAAACGCCTCCCCCGTGGGACTCTGAAACGCCGGACTGCGGCTGTAGAGTGGACGTTAAAGGAGGTGTTACGGGGACCCGGCTCCTGCGGAAAGAGCCGCTCTGTCCTCGGAGCCAGGCGGGCTTCACTGCGTCACGGAGGGCTGCCAGGAGGAGGAGGATGTGCCCGCAGCCCCCGGGGCAGCGGAGGTCCATCGGACTGCGCGGAAAGGAGGACTGACGGACGCCGGCCTGCCCTGGGGACTTCTCCTGGCGAGCGACYGCTGTGGTTTCGCCTCCTGGTGCTGCTGGAAGCGCGGCGCCGGCTCCCCTCGGTGCCTCCCGTCCTGTTCCCGTGGCCGCCCCGGGAGAGGGGAGGAGGGACGTGCCCGTCCCACGCGAGCCTGCCGTGGTGCCGGGCGGCCGCCTCCGTCCCTGCTGTGCCTCTGCTGCCCCGCGCCGCGCTGCGCCGCCTCTCCGTGCGCCTCCCAGGGCGGYCGGCCGGCCCCTTCCCCCTGCCGCCCCTTCCCTGCTCGGCGCCAAGCCCGACACTGTGAATGAGACCGCAGCGGCGAGCTGGGGGGAGAATTTATGGCCTTAAACCAAATCCAGGCTGTGCGACTGGAACTGCCTCCTCTCCCTTCGCTTCGGCGCCGCTCGCCCGCCTGCGGGGTGGAGGTGCCGGCGCGGGAGCCGCGCGCGGCGGCTTTGCAGCCCCTTCCCGGGCCTGGCGGTGCCGTCCAGGCTCCGCGAGCCGCTCGCCTTCCTCACCGCCGTGCCTGGATCCTCTTTCCTGCAGGAAGCGGGGCTGCCTGGCTCCTTCCCGCGCCGGGGCAGGCGGCTTTTAGCAAAATAATTTGTCACTTTATCGCAGTTTGGTGTCTCCGCTGCATTTCCTCTCCCCCACGGCTCGGGGAAGCCTCCCTGGGGCTGCTACGGTGCCTCCCCGCCCGCCTCCCTCGTGGCCGGGTTTCCGCTCCCCTTCCCCGCTCCTGTTTCGAGGAGCGGCAGAGGCGGATCCGTGCCAGGGTGGCGGGAGGGACTTTCCCCCTCCTCCCCCTTTATTTATTGCCTGCTGTCGTGTGTGGGGCCCGTGTGGTGTGCCGTGGCCCTGCTGCTCCGGGCCGTGGGGCCGGGTTCCCCCGGCGCCCGTGGGGAGACGGCGGCCTCCGGGCTCCGCTCCCAATAAAGGATGTAACGGCCCCCGTCTCCTCTTGGCATCCGGCGTGGGGCGCCCCGTGTGCCCTGGGGCACGAGCTATAGGGCAAGGGGGGGGTCAGGTTTGCCGTGGGGCTGGAGTCGCTATAGGGCAAGGGCGGGCTCGGGGTCACTGTGGGGCAGGGGGTGCTTGGGGATGCTATAGGGCAAGGGCTGGGTGTGCAGTTGCCATAGGGCAAGGGGGGGTCACTGGGGTTGCCAGGGGGCAAAGGGCGTCCTTGGGGTTGCTATAAGGCAAGGGGCTACCGAGGTCACTGCAGGGCAGGGGGGGTCGCTCGGGGGCGTGTCCTCGGAGGGGGCGGGGTCCCAATAAGCCAATAAGGACGGAGGGGCGGTGCTAAGCGAGGCTCGTCCCGTTTCGACCAATCAGGAGGCGCTATGCTAATGAGGGGCCGGCGGGCTCGCACTGCCCAATCGTCGGTGCTGGTGCTGGCGGATTGTTTTTTTCGCTCTGTCTAATGAACGTCCAGGATGCTGCCGCGTGGGCGCGGCCGCGGCGGGCCAATCGGCCGGCGGCGTGTTGGCGCCGCTCTCTCCGCCGCCTGCCTCTCGATGGTCCCAGGAGGCGGCGGGAGCCGAAGATGGCGGCGGCGGCGGTGTCGGCGGCGGGCGCCGTGGTGGTGCCGAGCCCGGAGCTGCCGGGCCCGGGCCCGGGCCGCGCTCCCGAGGAGGAGCTGCCGGCGCTTGACCCGGCCGAGGTGCGGAGCCGCCTGGAGCGCAGCGCCCGGCAGTTCCGCAACCGCCGCAAGGTGCTGATCCGCGGGCTGCCGGCCGACGTGAGCAACCAGGTGCGGGCCGGGGCCGGGGGCTGAGGCGGAAGAGAGGCCCCGGGACCGGGGCGACGGCCGATCCTGGGGGCCCATGAGCTCGGGGCTGAGGTGGGAGGGTCCATGGGGCCGGGGGCTGGTGTGTGTGTGTGTGGGGGGGTCTGTGGGGCTAAGCCTGGGGCTGAGGCGGGGGGGTTGTCTGTGGTGGGGCGGAGAAAGGGGTTGAGGTTTGGGGCCAGTGGGGCCTGAGGAGGGGACGAGGTCTGGGCCTGGGGGGGGCGGGTCAGTGGGGCTGAGCCTGGGCCCGAGGAGGGGACGAGGTCTGGGCCTAAGAGGGGGTCAGCAGGGCCGGGAGCTAAGCCAGGTGCTGAGTGGAGGGTTGAGGCCTCATGATGAGCCCCTAGGATTGGAGAGGGCCTGGGGGGCGGGCAGGGGGACTGGCAAGGTTGGAGACCTGGGGAAGGGGGTGTCAGTTTGGGGGAATGTGGGGGGCAGCAGGATGGGGCGGCTGCCTCTCGCTGGGTGAGACGCACGTGCCGGGAGGTGAATCTGGAAACCGGCAGGGCCGCAGAGTCCCGTAGCAGCAGCGGATCCTGTGTTGAGGCCTCTGGCAATCCCGCAGAGCTCTTTGAACTCTGCCCTGGCCACTGGCTTTGAGCTGCTGCGTCCCCAACTCTTCACGCTTCCTGCTTCGTTAGTTTAATCCTCTAGCAACGAGACTGTTTCCTTTTCCCCCTGAGCCGGTGCTGGGTGATGTAACCTTGCAGCTGTGTGGTCTGTTTACGTTCGGCGATAGCACGCTGCTCGGTTTGCCTCTCTGACTGTTGTTTCTTGGCTGAGATGCGAGCCTTGGTCCTTCCCACGCCCGCGAAAGCCAAGATTTGCAGCCTCCAGCCTTCGCGAGTGCCAGCTGACCTTTTCTCATGTGCCCTGCCRCTCCCCTTCGGCCTCGCTCTTCCTCCTTGCAGTGGCTCAGTCAGTGCCTGCTGGAAGGAGCAGGGCGTTGATACAGCTCAGAAGTGTTTAATATTCCCGGTGTYGGGGAGGTTACAGCCGTTACCTGAGCCAAAGGGGAAGCAGGGGGCCAAGGGCTCCCCAGCAGCGCGGCTGTGCGAGCTGCCTCCCCCCACGTCCGACTCTTCCGCAGCGAGCTCCTCTCCAGGCGCGCTGCTCTCCCTCCCGTCGCCTTGTCCTTTCCTGGAGCCCTTCCTGGTGTGTCCYGCCGCAAACAGTGGGGCGGAAAGTCTCAATCTATCTTTTGTACTGCACCAACTGCTTTGGCGTCCGTTATATCTAACTAAAGTCAGGGTTTTTGAATCTGAATTTGAGGTTATGCCTGGGAAGTGCTGAGCGCGTTACTGTGCGGGAAGTCTGTCTCTGATGCCCCACAGCTTGGTCCTCTCCTGCTACCAAAGGTCTTGAGGGAGGAACAGGCTCCCGTTAGTGCTCAAACAGGATTACCTGGTTCTGAGCAGGCCTCTGGGAAGCAGCTAGCCACGAGCCACGTTTAACACGTCCTGAGCATCCTCCTCGAACGAACCTTGAAAGGGATAGCAGCTGCTCCTTTCTTTAGCAAAAGCTCACAGCCTAGCAAAAAACATCCATTTTGCAGTCAGAAATTTTAATGAGCTTGATCTGAGCTATTAAAAACCTGATGAATATTTGCATTTATCCCTCAAAGGTTGGAGCACTCATATCTTATAGCAGATGTTGCTTGCTTTTTTCTGACACAGCTTATGCTCCTGGTGGGCTCTCGTGTGAGGAGCTTGGATGAGGTTTGGGAGGGCAGTGGGGATTTGCAGAAATCCTCGTGAACTCTATTCCCGGGGTATCTCTGGCGCTTTGCTCGTGGCTGCAGGGTGCCGCAGTCCAGACACAGCTCTGCTTCCACTTTCTCTGTGGTGTTTCTCCGAGGGATGCAGCACCATGGCTGGAGTAGGGACCTGGCATCAGGGTTTTTGGATTCTTCTTTTAGCTGCGCCGTTTCCTGTGAATTCAGCGCTGAAGTAATTTCCCTATCTGCRCCTCTTTCTCTCCGCTCTGTGAAATGGAGTTAATTGTCTGCTGGCGGTGGCTGAGAGGCTCGAGGCCCATAAATCACTTTACAGTGCTTAGATGAGGACAAAGTCTCGAGCGAGACACGGCGCGAAGGTGCCGCCTCGGGCTGCGGCGCCGGCGGCGTGCTGAAGGGCTGGTTCGAAGATGCTGCTCTGGAAGGAGCCGCCTGCGACTGCGGAGTGGTGCGCTGCCTGGCAGTTGCCGGGTCCGCCTTGGGAAATAAGCTGTCGATAGCGTGGAGCCTTCCAGCTGACGGCTCTAGGTATTGCTGAAGGGTGTTAAACCGGGGACCACGGCGGTGACACTGCTCCTTTTGGGAAGTTGCCTTTGGGCGCTCTGAAGAGGCAGAGAAACATTGATTCAAAAAGCTGTTTTTCAGCACGTGGCGTAGCGTTGATTTCTAAAGGYGATTAGGACCAGGAGGTGCCGATTTTGGATCAAGTGTGCCTGGCTTCCTTACTCCCAGCGCGTTTGGGAGCAGAGCAGATGAAAGCACACCTTCGGGGTGTCTTGCGAGAACCCCCGTGTCCCAGGTGACTTTTCTTACCGATAAACTCTGCGCAGACCGCAGTTCAAACAGCCGCAAGGGCTGCCTGAGCCCCTGCTTTCCTGCTAAGCCCGGCACTGTGCGGACCTGCCTTGCCCAGCCCTGGAGCAACGCTCCGCTGGGCTGTGTTTGCTCAGCCGCGAGCCGGTGATTGCGTGAGGACGCGGCGGCAGCGGCGCAGCCAGCCCTGCGGCCTCGGCGTGCGCCGTCTCTCCTGGCCCGCGCCAYGGCCGGGCTGGGGCCAGCTCGCTTCCTGCTGCGCAGCGGGGAAGGAACCGGCTGCGGCTTCTCCGTGGTGATCCGGGCGGCTCTTCCCTGAGGGGTGAGGGCTCAAAAGCGCTCGCTGGAGCGGGATTTCACCGCTCTATGTGGAGTGACAAGTGTTGCTGGGGGGAGTGAGTCTCTGCAGCACGAGATCTGGGTTTACRCTTTCCCTAGGAGGGGGCTGGATACAGAGGGTCCTGCTGCCACTTTGTGCT
This sequence comes from Rhea americana, assembly GCF_003343005.1. Classification (NCBI taxonomy): domain Eukaryota; kingdom Metazoa; phylum Chordata; class Aves; order Rheiformes; family Rheidae; genus Rhea; species Rhea americana. The sequence continues at coordinate 32,778 of NW_028186558.1, forward strand.
TCCTGGTAGCTGACTTTTCTYTTTCTTTCTTTTTTTTTWAAACTCTGTTTATACAGGAAGTTCACGATCTGCTGAGCGACTATGAACTTAAATACTGCTTTGTGGACAAATACAAAGGGACTGGTGAGTAAGCTGCTCTTGCGGAGCGGGCGTCTCCTGTGACRGGAGCTCTGCGCGAAGGCCGTAGCCGGGAGCCCCCAGGACTCAGCCCCCACAGGGCGCTGTGCGGGTGAGCCGGCCCTCTGCGCCCTGCTGCRTCTCCTGGCAGCTCTTTTGCTGCCTGATGTTTTCTCGGGGAAGGCTGGGCCAGCGCTCCGGGAAGCCGCGGTCTCGCCTCGAGCGTGTGCCTGAGCACCTGTAGCGCTTCGATCTTGTTCTGTACAAATGCTGCGCGTGTCCCGGTCTTACTGTGCCTTGTGTATGGTCTTTTCTTCAGTTTTGCACATTGGATCCTATTTGTGAGGTGGCTAGTGTCGTCAGTCGGAAAATTAGAAGCTGTGGGGCTTAGAGCCCCAGGAGACTTTGTACGTGCAGCATGGGATTGCATTGCTTTACGAAACCACGGGGATGCTTTTCCTGTTCGCCGCTGAACTGTGGGTTCTCGGCCGAGTCGCTGGCGCCCTCCCGGCGGCCCCCTCAGGGCTGCGCCCGCGACGCTCCTCCGAGCGCATCGCCAGCCTCTCGCGCTCGAAAGTTCTCGTGGACAGAAAAAGCTTCTGGAGTTGCATGAGGTTGCTGTCGTGCTGGGCGCTCGTCYGTCCGGCTGAATGCTGTGAGGGGAGGGCGGCTGGGACAAAGGACGGAGGCCGTTGGTGGCAGCTCTGCGGCGGAGGGACTGTCCCAGGCCCCGTTGTTTCCCCAGAGGCCCAGGGGCATGCGGTTCTGGGGAAGGGCCACCTGACACRTTGCATGAGTCTTCACTTTAAACAGTTCTCCAAGTCTGAGAGTTGTCATGTCCCATTTAACCAGCCAGCACTAGCAGAGACCTCAGTGGCTTAAACAGTGCTTAGGCTCAGGCTCTGCCTTGTCTGAGAGAAGCATGAGCGCATGAAACGTCTGGGCTTTGGGCACTAACAGTGTGCCGGTGTTGCGGGAGGCCGGAGGGGCTGGTTATCCCCAGTTACCTGGAGCTTAGTGCTCTGTACATCAACCCTGCTCACCGGTCCCCATGGCTGGGCTGGTGGCTTTGCATCTGTGGGCAAAATGAGACTGAGAGTGCAGATTCGAGCGTGAGCAGCCGTGCAGAGATGTGCGGTGGCATTTTGCTGCTGCTTGCGGTGTTTCCTGGTTTAATGCTTTGCTCTGGGCTTGTCTGTTCTTGCAGCGTTTGTCACCCTGCTCAACGGGGAGCAGGCCGAGTCCGCCATCAAGAAATTCCACTTGAGCAAACTCCGGGACAAGGAGATCTCGGTGCAGCTGCAGCCCACGGATGCGCTGCTCTGTATTGCCAACCTGCCGCAGCTCTACACGCAGCAGCAGTTTGAGGAGCTAGTCCGACCCTTTGGGAACCTGGAGCGCTGCTTCCTCGTTTACAGCGAGAAGACAGGACACTCCAAAGGCTACGGCTTTGTAGAATACATGAAGAAAGATTCTGCGGCCAGAGCAAAGTCTGACTTATTGGGCAAGCAGCTAGGCACACGGACTCTGTATGTTCACTGGACGGATGTCAACCAGCTGACGTTAGACCTCATCCATTCCAAGTGCTTGTGCGTGGATAAGCTGCCTCACAACTACACAGACCTCGAGGAGCTGAGGCAGGTCTTCTCCACAGCCTGCGCGCCGACATTTTGCCAGGTGAGTGGTGGGAGGGGGAGGCAGCGCTTTGCCTGGGGCGCAGTCTCCGTTGGCTCTTCCCGTGCTCTCTGCTGAGATCCAGGCACTTAGCGTTTTCACGCCGACGCCTGGGTTGACCGCGTGCTGGGAAGATTGRCAGCCCAAAGAAAGCCGAGCCCTGGGGTCCTGCTGGCTCAGATCAGCACACGAGGACCTCTCGGGCTTTGTGGCCTTTGTGCGTTGGCAGCCAGCGCGCTCTCTTCCCGTTGTGCTAAGCCTCCTTTTCACGGCCTTGTTTTCATGTAGCTGGCGTACGGTCAGGATGGCCAGCTGAAAGGCTTTGCAGTCCTGGAGTATGAGTCAGCAGAGATGGCGGAGATGGTCCAGCAGGCTACAGATGGTTTGCCGCTCGCCGGGAACCACGTCCGAGTCTCCTTCTGCGCCCCCGGCCCTCCTGGGCGCAGCATGTTGGCCGCGCTGATCGCTGCGCAGGCAACGGTGAGGCTTGCGCGTGCAGCTCTTGGAGCAAACCGTATGTTAGCTCCTCCTCACGCCCTCTCCCCAGCTCGGCCTGCTGTCATCCGTGACAGGTCGCAGCGGCTGCTTCTTGAACCTTCCCAGGGTATCCAGCCTAGAACAGGCTGTTGTAGTTCGGCTCACTGGCAGCATGCCCGCTCCGAGCAGACTTCCCCTTGGATCACCTGCAAAGCTCCCTTCTGTTGCCTATAGCTCCTGCTTCTGGGCATCTACTGCATGCTGCAGGGGCCAGCCAGCACGGAGACCCCAGCCTGTAGCGCTTCCAGGTTAAGGATCTGGTGGAAGAAAGTCAGGCGCAAAATATCCTGTTGCTAAGGGGTTCCTGCGTACAGGAGCAGAATTCACAGCAAAACGTTCGTTGCCGCAGAAACTGAGCGGCTGCTCGACGTAGAGAGCCTTGCCTGTCGCGTGCTGTGCTTGTTGGCTTGCCCCTTCAGCCATCGGTGTGCGAGTGGGGAGTGCCACGTCGAGCTGCTCGGGAAGGGTCTGTTTTCCTCCGTGYGCGCTCTGAGCCGAACGCATCCTCACGCCCCAAGGCGCGGACGGCTGATAGCRACGTGATTGCATGGCTGCTGCAGGGCACAGGCTTTCAGCGACTTGGGGGATGTGAGGGCCTCAGYTTTGTTTTGGGTCAGTGATTCCCTCCCTCCCTACGCTCCATCTAAACCCTTGGGTGCAGCCTCACTGAGGGCGTTGGTGTTGAGAGCACAGGGTGAAATCGGCAGGTTTTCCRTGGCCTCTTGTGGTGGAAGCCTCAACCAGGTGTCTGCTCTTAAATTGCTTCCTTTCTTTAAGGCACTGAATCGTGGGAAAGGGCTCCTGCCCGAACCAAATATGCTCCAGATTCTCAACAGTCTGGGAAATCCTGCTTCGCTCCAGCTGCTGCTCAACCCCCTGCTTCATGGAGCTGTTGGAGGAAAACAGGGTAAGGCTGCGTGCCTGGCTCCTGCGCGAAAGAGCAAAGGCGCTCGGCCTCCTCGCTGTGGCAGACAGTTCAATGCGCCTCTCTTCTCTCCAGGGATCCTTGGTGCTGCTCCATCCATGCCGCTCGTCGCCAATCCAGCCCTCTCCACGGCTCTCCTCCAGCTCGCGCTGCAGAACCAAACCCAGGCTCAGCAGGTACGTGGGGGTTTCGCTGCTGCGAGTTTCCCTTGGCTCTGGGGTCAGGAGATGTCTGCTGCTGCTTGAGGTCTTTCAAACTTCACTGCTTTAACGACAAGGTGGTTGTCTTGTTTTGTGCACGTACCCCTTTTTTAAGTACTTTAGCTGTGCCTTTCTGCAGAACAGACTCGTGCCACTGCCAGACTTTTACTGATTGCTGGTTTCCACATTAGTGTGACCTTTTTGCATGGTCAGTGTGAGCACTCCCGATGTCTGCCTTGCCCAGTATCTCCAGTCAGGCTCAGGCACCTCAGTGGTGTCTTCTGAATGTCTTGGTTACTTCTCCCTAGTTACCAGGCACTCAAGTAGAGAAAGGAGTCAGAACTTCTCACCGCTTTAGAAATCTGCCTGGTTTGCTTCTTGCTGTCCCTGCATCTCTTTCTTCATTTCAAACCATAGTGCACCTGGTTTTTCATCTCCTTCCTTTGAGTGACCTCTGTCTTTCTGGTCTTTCTCGCTGTGCTTTCTGCCCCAGAAGGCATTGCTTGGGAACTCCCTGTTACTGCAGAACCAGGTCTGGACACAGCTGCTGCAGAACAAGGAAAACCAAGCCGTATTCCATGTGAGCGGTAGGAGGCAGCCTGTGCGTGCTGTGCCGTGTGCGTGGTGCGGCGGGGCAGTGCCAGGACTCCCCCAGCGCCTGGCCCAGATCCTCTAGGACTAGGCAGTGACCACGGCCAGGCCCAGGCGAGGGAAGCCCTGTGGGAGGATCATTCTGGTACACCGGAGCAGTCCCCTGCCCTGGCTTACAGGGGAGAAGCAAGGTGCTGCTCCAGCATGCTCCTTTTCACCTTGGAGTGCGCAGCTCTGCGCCTGGAGGGCAGAGGCTGCTGGGGAGCTCCGCAGGGGCCTGTGGTCGGTCACGGCTTGGCTGGCTCCTCTCCGAGGGGCGCGGGGGTCCAGCTGAGCAGTCCGTCTGGCTTCCGCCTCTGCCGAGGGGCCTCAGACAAGCTGCTCCCTTCACTTGGCCGGGGCTGCGGAGGTGCTGGGGCGGCGCTGGCTGCCGGGGGCTCGTTGGGTGTGTGAGGAGAGGTGAGCACGTGTCTCTCTTGGACTCGCTCTGGACTTACCAGGTCAGCAGGCATTTCCCGCCCAGGGCTCGTGGGGACCTTTATTCCACCCCTGAATGGCCCAATTTGAAGAAAAGCCGGTGCTGAGCTGGGGAGTAGCTCCCTGATGCTCTTCTCTGTATTTGCTGCTTAAGGAACCGTGAAATTGTAGCCGTCTCCCGTTGGGCTCTCCAGGGAGAGCTTTGAAATGCAAATGTGTCAATAGAGAGACAAGTGGTGGCTGTGGCGTGTTCCTCTTTGTGCTTTGCCGTAACAGTTGAGCCGTGCAGTGTGTGCGTGCCGAGCTTTAGCTAACGGTCACGATCTCGAGTCCGTCGTGTCTGCGTGCTGTCTGCTGGACTGAATGCTTGCTGCCAGGTTTCGTCCGCTCCCCTGAGCAGCCGGCTGGTTCCCACAAGCGCTGCAATTTCTGCCTCCTTCCTCCAGAGTGACCGGGCAATTTATTTTCACTGTCCGGGAACGTATGAACCCCACTTTCTCACGGCTGATCTGTGCCCAGGTCTTGGGAAGGCCTTCGCTCCCTGCTCCAGCCCTTGGCGTGGCAGCGGGGCCTGGAAGGGGAAGCTGTTTGAGCCGTTGGACTATGAGGTGCTTCCTCATGGGACGGCCAGCTGCTGCCTTTGGCCTTGAGCTGTTCTGATGCCTTTGTAGCTTCGGGCCCCACGCTCTGCTCCAAGTTTCTCCTGTGCCATGGACGGCTGGCTTCTTGCAGTGCTCCCGCGGCTTGACTCTGTCCCCAGCGTGCAGCCCCGGTGCTGTGCCCAGAGTTAATCTCCTGCTGTTGTTTGCAGAAGCCTGGGATCCTGGGCGACTCTCCTCTGAGCTCCCTGACGCACGGCGCCCTGGGCTTGGCGAGCGCGCCGGCCCAGCCTGCYGGCCAGCTCCTGGGGGAGCTCCCCTCAGGTAAGAGCTCGATGCCGGGTTGTGACGCAGGGTCCGYCCCGAGGAGCCGTCCCTGCAGCCCCTGCTGCAAGCCGGGTGTCGCTTCTGCTTCCTCTCGAGTATGGGGAAGGAACGCGTGCAGAGATTGCTGGGCTTGGTGCATCTTTGAGACRCAGAGGACGTCTCCCCAGGCAGCAGTCCCTGTGCCATGGGGGTAGGAAAGCCTCGGGGGACCCCTTGAGGTGGGTGGGTAGAGTGGAGGGAGCTGGGGTGGGTTTATCTGTGGCTTGGCGGAGCACAAGCGATGGATGCCAGTGCTAGATGAGGCCGTAGCTGCTCTCTGGGGCAAGGCAGCTTGCATAGCATCAAGGAGAGGGAGAGAGAGGCTGAAAACCCAGGTGGGGCTGGGAGCCGGCACCTGTGAAGCGGTGCCATTGCTGTTTTTCTCTCTCCAGGTGGCCCCTTGGCCGGTGACATGGCACAGGGGCACGTGAAGTCACCTATTTTGCCTTCTGGAAATGTGCCCCTGGCACCTTTCCTGGGACCCGTGGGGGTCGATCGCGAGAGCTCTGTGATGGGCACGCAGGTGCCCCAGCTGCCCCCTGCGACGGTAACGCCGCCTGCCCTGCAGGGTCTCACCACCTCCATTCTGGGATCTGTCATCAGTGGCCTCCAGAAACCAAAGCAGAGCGAGAACGGGCCTCCCGCGTCCGGGGTAAGAAATTGGCTCCGTCAGCAGCCAGGCTGTCCTGCCCCTGCCGTGCCGTGGTGGTTCTGGTGTCTCGGGGTATCCTTCAAGTCGGTGGCACCTCCAGGCTCTGTGCTGCGGTGAACTGTCATAGTCCTCTGCTGTAATTTAATGTTGGTTTCCCTTCCTGCCTCTCGAGGTGCAGTCTGATTCCCTTGACTGTTTTCCTTGTAGGTCTCGCTGCTGGGGGAGCCGCCCAAAGACTTCAAGATCCCTCTCAACCCTTATCTAAACCTGCACAGTCTCCTTCCGGCAAACAGCCTTGGAGGTGGGTGACGGGACGAGGCTGTGCGTGACCAGAGGAATGGGGAAAGGGGCATGTTAGTGCTGTTGGCTGTCCCGTCCTTCTGGGAATGGCTCCTCCAAGCGGAGGAGGAAATCCTTGGGGCTGTGAATTTCCATGGCGGAGCTGCCTCTCCCCAGGGGTGAAGGGTAGGGAGGAGCAGGCCTGTTCAGGGCGGGTTGCCAGCTCCACCCCTGCCTGGCACCCTGCCTCCCTGCTCATGGGTAACGCTGTGCTTGTAGGTGGTGCCAGCAAAGCCTTTAATCTGAAAGCCGGAGTGCTCGGAAACGTCTCCAACCCCAGGATTTCACAGTCCGACCCGTTGCTACCCTCCCCTGGGCTGGCAGGAGACAGCTATGCCTTTGACTACCAGCCGGTGGGTATCCGAGGGTCTGGTGGGGGAGAGTCCTCRGGCTCCTGGAGCTGGAGTGGGATGCCTGGGTGCTCCCTCGTTGCRTAGCCTATAGATGGCCCTCACTGCCTGCAGCACCCAATAATGTCTGTCTGTCTCCTTTCCCGGAAGGACTTGGGATCCCGAATTTATCCCCAGACGAGAGACCACRCTGGGCCCATCGTGGGAGGCTTTGGGCACAGCAGGCACAAGGTAAACCTCCCCAGGCGTTAYGGGGATCTAACCAGCAGAAAGGAGCCCAAAGGAGGGTGGGGAAGCTCGTGAGATGCCAATGCCGGTGCTGGCCATGTCTCTTAGGGCCCTTGTTTGTCCCTGCTTGTAACGTGGAGTTGCTTTTCTTCCAGATCTCAGCAGCAGCGTCACCGGGGTTCGAGCGAGGCGCCTTGGGGCCGCCCCTGCCGCCCTTCTACTCAGGATCTCCCAGTTCGTACTTCACCAGTGGCCTTCAAGCTGGGCTTAAGCAGAGTCACCTGAACAAGGTGAGCTGCTGCTTCAGTCTCCGTTGGCTGAGAGACCTTCCACTGGTGTCCCCTATGCCTGGAAATACTCTGCTCTGGCCTGGTGGGGTGATTGCCCTGGCGAGACCCATGCAGCTGACCATGCAGCTCTTCTCTCTTCTAGGCTGTTGGGATGCCACCGGTGGGCTCTGGAGACAGTATCCTGGGCTTGGGACCAAACAGCCACTCACACAGCTCCCATTCAAAGGTCAGAGCGGAACTGGGCGCCCCCGAGCTCGCCGGCGTCTCTGCGCCGCTTCTCCTGGGCTGACCRCCGCATCTTTCTCTTCCAGACCCCCGTTGGCGGCCAGAAGCGGGCCTTTTCCCACCTGCTGCCATCCCCTGAGCCCAGCCCCGAGGGCTGCTACGTCGGACAGCATTCGCAGGGCCTCGGAGGGCATTACGCAGACTCCTATCTGAAGCGGAAGAGGATATTTTAACCCCCTCCTTGCTGAAGCACTATCTCCCTCATCCAATGTGTAAATCTTGTACAAACTTTTTTTTTTTTTAATGTTAGTCCTTTTTTTTTTCCTTGAGGTTTTTAAAGTGTGTGATGTGAAAGACTTGGCTGCCCTCGGCAAGTGTTGGAGCAGAGGTTTAACCCAATGCTTCCCACCAGAGGACGGGCATCTTCTACCCCGTGGCTCTTTCCAGAGCAGAGATCCCTGCTTCCAAGGGATCCTTCTCAAGGCAGCTSTCTGCTCCGCTGGTGCCCTCCACGAACCTTCCCCTGCCCTTCCAGGGATCTGTCTGCTCCAGCTAGGTTGGTGGGTCCTTCCAAAGGTCCCCTCAGCACCCGGCATTTCCGTGCCTCTCCGGAGGGAGCGCCGTACTCCGAGAGCAGCACCCGGGAGCCGCCTTTCCTGGGGCGCCGGGTCCCGTGCCAGGGCTCTGCAGGGCCAAGGAAACCACGTGCTCCCTGCCTTAACCTGCTGCTTCCGGCGAGGAATGTAAGCGCGCTCCCCCGTCTCCTCCGCCCTGCGGCGCGGGGATCCGCAGAGGCCAGGGCTGAGCTGGGCGTCTTGGCCCCCGACTCTTCCTATACATTTCAGTTGTGTGTGTTTGTGGGTTTTTGTGTGTGTGTGT
>NW_028186558.1:42469-44374 GCF_003343005.1 Rhea americana
CGGGGGCCGGCGGGGCCGGGGCGCCCCGGTGCTGACGCCCGCTCTCCCCGGTGTCCCCCCGTGTCCCCCCCAGGGTGAACGTCGTCTTCGTGGACCGCGCGGGCCGCCGCGTCCCGGTGCGCGGCCGCGTCGGGGACAACGTGCTGCACCTGGCGCAACGGCACGGGCTGGAGCTGGAGGGTCGGTACCGGCACCGGGACAGACGGGGGCCGGGCCGGGATCGGGACCGGGCCGGGGGAAGGGGGCACATGGCCGGGTTGGGACCGGGACCTGGAGCGAGGGGGGATCGGCTGGGCCGGGACCGGGACTGGGGGGCTGATAGAGCTGGTTCGGGACCGGGACCAGGAGGGGCGTGGCCGGGTCGGGACTGGGACCGGGAGGGACGTGACTGCGTTGGGACCGGGACTGGCACCAGCAGGGCCGGGGCCGGGTCGGGACCGGGAGGGACGTGGTTGGGTTGGGACCGGGACCAGGACCAGGACCAGGAAGGATGTGGCCGGGTCGGGACTGGGGCTGGGACCAGCAGGGCCGGGACTGGGTTGGGCCTGGGAGCAGGGAGACGTGGCTGGGTTGGGATTGGGACTGGTGCTGGGGACTGAAGCCAGCTCGGGACAGGGCCGAGGGGGGACAGGGGTGCCCGGGGGGGACAGGGGTGCCCGGGGGGGCCGGGGCCCCGCGGCGGGCCGGGGCCTGCAGTCCTGCAGCCCCGGTGCTGAGCGGGACGCGGGCGCAGGCGCCTGTGAGGCCTCGCTGGCCTGTTCCACCTGCCACGTCTACGTGAGCCAGCCCCACCTGGACCGGCTCCCGGCCCCCGACGAGCGGTAACCGCCCCGCGACCGGCCCCTGCCCGCCACGCTGCCGCCCCCGCGCCCTCCCCCGGGGCCCCAGCAGCCCTGCCGCAGCCCCCGGGGGCCTGCCAGCCCCACTGCGGACCCTCAACATCCCCTGGGACCTGCCAGCCCCACTGCGGACCCTCAACATCCCCTGGGACCTGCCAGCCCCAGCGTGGACCCCCAAGGACCTGCCAGCCCTATTATGGACCCCTGACACTCCCCAGGGACCTGCCAGCCCCACCGTGGACCCCCAACATCCCTTGGGACGTGCCAGCCCCACCGTGGACCCCTGATGCCCCCTGAATCTACCAGCCCCACACAGAGCCCTGTCACCCTCTGTAACCTGCCAGCCCCATCGTAGACCCCAATCATCCCCTGGGACCCACCAGCCCCACACAGATCCCTGCTGCTCCCCATGGACCCACCGACCCCATGGGGGACCTCTGTCACCCTCTGGACTCACCAGCCCTATCATGGACCCCTGGGACCCTCCAGCTCGATCATGGACCCTGCCACCCGCCATGGACCCACCAGCCCTGTATGGACCTCTGTCACCCCCACAGGGACCTGCCAGACCCACATGGACCCCTGCCACCCCCCAGGGACCCACCAGCCCCGCATGGTCTCCTGACACCCACGTAGACCCCCGCCACCCCCCAGGGACCTGCCAGACCCACATGGACCCCCGCCACCCCTCAGGGACCCACCAGCCCCACGTGGTCTCCTGACATCTGCATGGACCCCCGCCACCCCCCAGGGACCCACCAGCCCCACCTTGGACCCCTGTCAGCCCCGACCCCGCGCCGGGGCTGCGGCGGCCCCCGGCCCCCTCGGCGCTCCCCGCTGACGCCGGCTCTGCCCAGGGAGGACGATCTGCTGGACATGGCGCCGCTGCTGCAGGAGAGCTCGCGCCTGGGCTGCCAGATCGTGCTGACGCCGGAGCTGGCGGGGGCCGAGTTCACCCTCCCCAAGGTCACCCGCAACTTCTACGTGGACGGCCACGTCCCCAAGCCCCACTGACGGGGGCGAGGGCCGGCCCGCGCCGGGGGGCCGGATCCCCCCCACCGTGGCC
>NW_028186558.1:45844-47574 GCF_003343005.1 Rhea americana
TGGGAGCACTGGCAATGGGGGATCCAGCCGGGGTGGGACCAGGGTCACTGGCACTAGGAGAACTGGGGAGGTGCTGGGGCTGACCYGGCCAGGGGACCTGGGCTACCAGCACCGGAGGGGGGGGGCACTGGAACGACCCGATTCCCTGACAGCCGGGCTCAGCGGGGCTGCGGAGCCGCCGCCGGGACCCTCGGCCCCCGCCGGGCTTGGCCTCACCTTCCTGCAGGAGTCAGCACGGCTGCTGGAGCCCCCCGGACCCTCCRGCAGCCCCGGACCSKCCGGCAGCCCCGGACCCTCCAGCAGCCCCGGACTGGCCGGCAGCCCTGGACCAGCCGGACCCGCCGGCCCCGACGCCCTGAGCCTCATCAGCCTCCAGTGCCGGCACCTGGCCGGCGGCCCAGGGCACCGGCGGCCCCGCAAGCAGGCGGCCCCGCAGCGGGGGGCCGAGCCCCACGACCCTGCTTTCCGGGGGGTGACGGTGCGCCTGCACCTGCGCCTCTGTCCCCGCAGCCCYGACGGCTACCGGCTCCTCGTCACCGCCCGCCACGGCAGGTACCCGGCCCCAGGCGCCACGGGAAAAGCCCCGGCCGTGCTGCTGGGCTCCGGCGTCCTGGCAAAGCTCAGTTAATCCTACCGATCCGCAGCGAGGCCGTCTGGAAGCAGAGCCAGGAGGGCAGCGCCGGCGGCGCCTTCGCCAGGGAGCTCGGGGCAGCCAGCAGCTCCGAGGAGGACTCGGCACGAGGGGCGAGTAAGGACGGGGACGGGGATGGGACGGGGTGACCGGAGCCCCGCGGGGTCCCGCTCGGCTCGGCAGGAGAGGCGGATTTGCAGGTTTCCCCCTCCGCAGGGAGCCGGCGCTGCGCCTCCTGCAAGACGCGGCGGACGCCGCTGTGGCGGATCGCCGAGGCCGGGACGCGGCTCTGCAACGCCTGCGGCATCCGGTGAGCCCGGCGGCGCGTGGGAGCGGCGCCCTCGGTGCCGCGGGGCCTCGCCGCCCTGACGCCCTCCCGCCCCGTTCCCGCAGGTACAAGAAGTACCGGCTGCGGTGCCGGCGCTGCTGGAATATTCCCCGGAGGAGCGGGAAGCCTCGCTCACGCTGCTCCAGCTGCGGGGAGCCGCTGCGGGCGCCGGGAGCCCAGCCGCGGGGCGGGAGCGGGTGACGCCGGCAGAGCGGGATGCCGCCGTGCGGCGCCCCGGCTCCGCTTCCCTGCGCACGAGGCGCCGGGATCGCGGCACCACGGGAAGGGGTGAATGAACCGGAGGGTGGGGAGAAGCTCCCCGGTGCTTCCTGGGGGACGGGAAAAGGCCACGCTGTGGCCGGAGCCCCCGCTGGCCTCCCCCATCCCCACCTGCTCCCTGCTCCCGTCTCCCAGCACCTTTCCCGCTCCCCAACCAGCTCCCGCCCTTCCCGCCATGGAGCAGACACCGAGCGAGGGGCTTCCCGGCACAGGCGCTTTGTTGCTGGCTGTGTGCGGCTCGGCACTGTCCCGGTATCGTCCGATCCCTCCGGCCGCTGGAGCGGGAGGCGCCGGCCGGAGCGATCTCGGGATGGCATCCCACGCGCGGGAGGTCTCCGTCGCCCTGGTGCTTTGCTCCACGTGGTCCCACGGGGAGCAGGGCTGTAGCCGGGGCCCCTCAGGCCCTTCCCATCCCGAGTCCTTTCCCACCCCTGTGGGGCACTGCTGGGGGGCGGCCCAGGTAACGCTGCCCCCTGCTAGGGCTGGGCCGCC
>NW_028186558.1:48475-50045 GCF_003343005.1 Rhea americana
GGCGTCAGCACTCCCGGGGCAAACCCTGAGCTGCCCGGGCCCAGGCGTCGGGGTCCCACTCACAGGAGATGCTGAGCGTGGCCGGGGCCGAGCTCTTCCGCAGCGTCTGGTTGCCCACRGCCAACTCGGCTTCGCAGACGAACTCCAGCCCGTCGTCTTCCTCGTGAGCCGTCAGCTCCAGGCGGACGCGTCCCTCCGTCCCGGACTCCTGCACCCCGCGGCTGCTGCGGAGCCRCAGCTGCAGCCCCGGGGGCTGGCTGGGCGCCGCGGAGCACTCGACGGCCACCGACTCGTGCAGGGAGGCGTTGGGCTCGAGGACGGCCAGCCGCGGGTCCGGGAAGCCTGCGGCGGGCGGCAGCGCCGTCGTCCCGGCTCCCGGGCACTGCGTCCTGCCGGCCGCGGCTCCCGTCCCGATTCCCAGGTGATGCATCCCGCCACCACCCTTGGCCCCCTATCCCGGCTCCCGCGCTGGCGCTGCACCCCGGGATTGGCGCCGGCACTCACGGTACGCTGCCAGGGCGAGGGCGGCCGTCTTCCTCTGGCCAAAGCAGGTGAAGTAGCAGAGGAGCTGGACGTGGGGCTCGGTGATGTTGTGCAGCTGCACCGCCAGCCAGCCGGGGCCCTGGTGCTGGTGGCCCTTGGCCAGCGAGGTCTCCAGGCCGCCATCCGCCGCTGCAGGCGGGCACGTGGTGGAGCAGTTGATCAGGGCGTCCTCGCCGTAGGGCACCGCCGACGGCCCCGCCACCGCCACCGTGAAGGAGCTGCCGGCGGCTCCTGGCGCCGTGCGGCCTGCGGGGAGGCGTCAGGGCGTGGGGTTAGGGGTGCACAGCAAGGTATGGCATGGCACGGCATGGCATGGCATAGTGCGGCACGGCACGGTAAGGATCCGACAGAACTGGCCTGGCGTATCCCAGCGGACCCAGGCTGGGACACGTGGCATGGACCCGATAGAGCTGGGCTGGGATGTGCAACATGGACCCAATGGAGCTGGGCTGGGATATGCAGCACGGTCCTGATGGAGCGGGCTGGGGTGCATGGCATGGACCCGATGGAGCTGGGCTGGGATATGTGGCACGGTCCTGATGGAGCAGACTGGGATATGCGGCACAGTCCTGATGGAGCGGGCTGGGGTGCATGGCATGGACCCGATGGAGCTGGGCTGGGATATACAGCACGGTCCTGATGGAGCAGGCTGGGATATGTTTCACTGTCCCAATGGATGGAGTGGGCCAAGGTGCATGGCTTAGACCTGATGGAGCCGGGCTGGGATATGTGGCACGGTCCYGATGGAGCAGGCTGGGGTGCACGGCACATCCCTGCAAGCAGAGCTGGGGCACACGGCATGGACCTGTCAGAGCCGGGCTGTGGCCCACAGCACACGCCGACGGCTGCGTCGGGAGGCATGGCCTGTCCCGAGGAGCTGGGCTGGGACACGTGGCATGTCCCGATGGAGCTGGCTCAGTGTGCACGGCATGTCCCCAGGGAGCTGAGCTGCAGTGCATGGCCCTATCCCAGGGGAGCTGAGCTGGGGTGCGTGGAAAGATCCTGCAGAGCCAGGACGGGGAGCACA
>NW_028186558.1:50385-59949 GCF_003343005.1 Rhea americana
GGAGCTGAGCTGGGACGCATGGTGCATCCCTGGGGAGCTGGGCCAGGCTGTGTGGCACGGATCCCAGCAGACCTGCAGCACGCAGCCCTGACCCGACGGATCCGAGACAGGCATGGCAGCCTGACGGCTCCAGCACTCACCGAACAAGGCCAGGAGCATCGCGGTGAGGGGCAGGGCCGCGCAGCCACGCCGGGGCATCGCCGCGCCAGGGCGGGAAGCGACACCGGGAGCGGGAGCGGGGCCGGCTCAGGGCATCCCGCACCTCCCGGCTCTGGCGTGGTTCTGGCCTCGCTCCCCCAGCTGCGCCAGCAGGCAAATGGCGCTGGGGCCGCCAGGAAGGAAGCGGGGTTGGCAGCGGCCCCAACCCCGGCTCCGGCGCGCATGCTCGGCGCGGGCGCCCGCCGGCTCTGGGGATCCCCCAGCACACGAGCTCTCGCYGGCTCCGGGGATCCCACTGGCCTCGACCGCGATGCAGCTCCGTGCCATGGCCAGAGCAGTGTCCAAACTCTCTCCCAGGCAGGACRCAGCCGCAGCCCCCTGGGATCCATCCCCAAATCCCCATCCTGGGAGCAGCCCAGTCACGAAAGCCTCTCGGGTGGGAAAACTCATGGAGGGGCGTTTAATGGGCAGTGGGATTCGCTGCCACTGACACAGGGAAGTGCGGAGACCTCGGACACCTCCGCCGAGGAACAGAGTCCGACCTTAGCACCCAGAAGCGCCGCTGGCGCCAAGTCCGTGCGCGGGATCGCCGGGGCCCCGACGCGGGGCGACGCCAGCGCCCGGCCATCACCCGCCGCTGCCGGCCACGTCCCCGGCCCCGCCGGCACCGGCCGTCTGTAGTGTTTGCTTCCAGTCTCGCCCGGGGCGGCTGCGGGAACGCCAGTCCCGCGGGATGTCCCTGGCGCGCGCCGGCGCCTCGTCCGAATGTCACCCTGTCACCGCAGAGGGGGCACCGGCCCCTCCGGCGGCTCCGTTCCGCTAGGGCTGGGCCGCCGGCGCCGACCCGTTGGAAGCGGCTGCCTTCGCCGCCGGCGGGCGCCCGGCCAGGGGCTGCATCTCCAGCTGCCGCTGCTTCTCCTGCAGCTTGTACTGCCGGATCTTCTTCTTGCGGTAGTAGATGCCGTAGGTKGCCCCGGCGATGCCCACGGCGGCCAGCGCGGCCAGGGTCAGCAGCACRGCCAGCAGCACGGGGGGGTCGTGGTCTRCAGGAGAAGGGGGGAAGTCAGGGGAGCTGCCCAGTGCCTCTGGCCCCATTGCATCCCGCCCCGGTGCATCCTGCCCCATTGCATCCCGCCCTGGTGCCTCTGGCCCCATTGCATCCCGCCCTGGTGCATCCTGCCCCATTGCATACCGCCCTGGCACATGGGCTCTGATGCACCCTGCCCCAGTGCATCCCATGCACATCCTGCCATGGTGCATTCCCCCACTGCATCCCACCCGGCACATCACAGCTGCATCCCGCCTCAGTGCATCCCACCTGCATCCTGCTTGAATCCCTCCCTGCTGAATCCTGGCCACGTCACCTTGGCGCATCCCGCCCCAGTTTATCCCACCCCAGYGCATCCCACTCACAGCACCCAACCCCAGTACATCACATCTTGGGGCATCCTGCCCTGGCGCATCCCGCCGGGCTCTGGCAGCACTCACACTCCACCAGCACCTCCACCACGCGCTCGACGTCGCCCAGCCTGTTGGAAGCCCGGCAGTGGTAGGTGCCGGCGTGGGATCGCGCCGCCGGCTGCGGCTCCCCCACGGGGAAGGGCCGCCCCTGCCGGGCGCACTCCACGCGGGGCGGCGGGTTGCCGCGGGCCGAGCAGYGCAGCGCCGCCTCCTGCCCCTCGGTCCAGCTCTGCCGTGGGGGGCAGCCCGCCTCGTCCATGCGTGGCCCGTCTGCAGGTGGAAAAGGGGAAAGGGGGAGGGCGTCAGCACCCAGCTAGCCGCGCCGTGGGACGCTGGGTCCCTTGCAGAGCGGGGGGCCAAGGGGCGGGGTGCTCACAGGCCACGGCGAGCYGGACAGACTTGCTGGCCTTGGGGGCCTTGCTGGTGCCGGGCAGTACGGCCTCGCAGGTGAGCTCCAGCCCGTCGTCCTCCTCGCGGGCCGTCCGCACCCAGCGCAGCGGCGAGGGGCTCCAGTGCGTCAGCGGGTGGCTGGCGCTGGGCTGCAGCCGCAGTCGCAGCTCGGGCGAGTGCCCAGTGGGCAGCTCGCACTGCACCACCACCTCCTCGCCCGCCGACACGCTGGTCATGTTCACGTCCAGCTGCGGGGCCGGGAAACCTGAGAGAAACGGGGATCGGTGCTGCGAGGAGCCCGCGATGCCCGACGGGAGCAGCAGCGGAGCGGGGCTGTGCCCGGACACTCACTGTGGACGTGGACCGTGGCCTGCGCCTCGCGCTTCCTGGGCCCCACGTGCCCGGTGCAGAGCAGCTTGGAGGCTCCCTGCCGTGGCACGGTGAGCTTGGCCACGGCGCGGTGCCCGTCCTCCGAGACGGAGGCTGGCAGCGGCCGTCCGTCCAGGGAAAGCGCGAAGTGCGCCTCCGGGAAGAAGGAGCGGATGGTGCAGGTGACGTTGGCCGTCTCGTTGACTTCCAGGTGGATTTCGGGTTCCAGCTCAGGGTCTGCCGGGAAATCTGGAGCCGGGGAGGAAGGTCCCGGGGTGAGACAGCCGGGAGCCAGGGTGGGAGCTGRGGGACGCGGGATGTTGGGGGACGCGGGATGCCGGGAGCTGCCGTGGGAGCCAGGGAATGCAAGACACCAGGGGACACGGGCTGTTGAAGGACGACAGGGGACATGGGATGCTGTGGGACGAGGAATGTCAGGAGCTGCTGTGGGACGAGGAATGTCAGGAGCTGCTCTGGGACACCAGGGACGCAGGACACAGGATGCCGGGAGCTGGGTGCTGAGGGATGTGGGATGCCAGGAGCTGCAGCAGGAGCCAGGGGCTGCGGGATGCTGGGGGACGTGGGATGCTGGGAGCCACTATGGGAACTGGGGGAGGCAGGAGCCCAGGGAACGTGGGACACTGGATGCTGGGAGCTGCTGCAGGACGCTGGGGGTTGCTGATGCCAGGGAATATGAGACGCTGGGGGATGCTGCAGGATGCCGGGGGATACGGGATGCTGGGGAATGTTGCAGGATGCCAGGGAGCCCGGGCAGCTGGCACTCACCGTAGACGGCCAGTGGCATGGGGACGGCAGTGCTGCTCATGTGGAGCTTGTGGGGCTCCAGGTTGAGCTGCGCCCGGCAGGTGATGTTCTGCCCATGGTGCCAGCGCTGCGCCGTGATCTTGTGGGTCACCAGCACCTGCTGGGGGCTGGGGCGGGTGTCATGCTCAAAGGTCTGGGTGTGCAGTGTCTCGGCGCCCTGGCCCAGGGTGACGGTGAGGTTCCTGACCGGAGCCACCGAGGGTACGCTGCACGTCACGTTGTGGCTCTTGCCCTCCTCCAGCCACTGCTCCAGCTCCAGCCGCGGCTGCTCCGGGGCGCCTGCGGGAGAGCAACCAGAAGGGGATGGCATCCCGGGACGGCGGCCGTGCTCCCTCACCCCAGCCGCCGCCGCCAGCCTTACGGTAGGCGACGAGTTCGACCGACACGGTCTTCCGCACGCCGGCACACTTGTAGAAGCAGAGGACTCTGGAGTGCCACTCGGTGACGTTGCTGAGCTCCACCGAGGTCTGGCCGGGGCTGAACTGGACGTTGTGCTTGAGGATGGAGGTCTCCAGGTCACCCACGGTGTTGGAGTCCGGGCACGTGGTCTTGCAGGTGAGGCGGATGGAGCCGCCGTACTCCACCACCGGCGCCGCCGGCTCGATGGACACCTCGAAGGAGGCRTGCGGCCGCCCTGCAGGGCGAGGGGACGGGCTGGRGACGGGCGGCCGCTTCCAGCTCTCGCCTCTGCCCGCGCCGGTGGCGAGGAGGAGCTGCCGCGGGGCTGCAGGAAGGGCAGCCGCCGGCGGCTGGATTGCGGCTGGATTGCAGCCAGAAATCCCCACTGCTCCGGAGGGGACAGCGCTCCAGAGTGTGGGATGGGATCCCCCCCCCGCGGCGGTGGCAGCTGTCCCCAGCTGCCAGCTGCCAGAGCCCCCGCTCCTGCCTTGCCCTTTCCGGGAAAGCAGGCGGATTCTGCAGCAAGGGGCGGCTGGGAAGGGGGGGACCCGGAGCTGCYGGCCCCGGAGGAAGCCCCGGCCGCACGCTGGCCCCAATTTGTCAGAGGAGGGGGATCCCTGAGGGCAGCAGCGCAGTTCCTCTCCTGCCGGCTGGGGAAAAGCCCTGCCCTTTTCCCAGAATAGGCGCCCTCAGGAAAAGGGACGATTGCTCCGGGTGGCTGGAATCCACAGGGTTTCGCAAGGCTGCCTGCACATCCCGGCGGCGCCGGAGCGGCTCAGCCCCGGCTCCCGCCGAGCCCCGCGGAGCCGGCACCTCGCGTCTCCCGGGAATCGGGGCGCCGGGAGCCGGATCTCAACGACGCCCCAGGCGCCACGGCCTCGCCCGGGTGCTCGCCAGTGGGAAGCCCCTGTGGTCCCAGAGGGAAAGTCCTGCCCGTGTCCCGGGTTGGCTCGGCACGGCTTGGCACGGCTTGGCACGGCTTGGCACGGCTCGGGAGGGCATGGCACAGCCCAGGATGGCTCAGCACGGCCAGGGATGGCTTGGTTCGGGATGGCTCGGCACGGCAGCCCAGCAGGAGGGCGCAGAGCCCCAGGCACAGCCGGACGCCCACAGCAACAGCCGGAGCAACACCCGGACAGTGACGCACCCCCAGTGACAGCGACGCTGTCGCAGCGACGTGCTCGAACCCAGTGACCCAGGGCCAGGGGCGCAGAACCGCAGACGCTCTCCTCTCTGGTCCCCCCACCCCGCGCACCCCGGGGCCAAGAGGGGGACCCGCGGGGGCGGGGGGGGCACTGGGTGCCGCGGTCGCCTGCGCTCGCTGCCACGGCCCCCGGGTCCCCCCGCACCGCCCTGTGTCCCCCGTGTCCCGCGGCCCCCCGTGCCCCCCCGAATCCCCCACGTCCCCTCACCCGCAAGGGCGCACAGGGCGCACAGGACCAGCAGCAGCGCGGAGGGGCGCATGGCACCGGCACCGGCTCCACTCAAATCCGATCGGTCCGGTTCGGCTCCTCCCGGTTCGATTCGGCCCCTCTCGGCCCTGTTCGGCTCCTCCCGGTTCGGCTCGGCCCCGCCCGGTTCGGTTTGGCTCCGCTCAGCTCCGCCCGGTTCGGTTCAGCCCGGCTCCGGCTCCGGCTCTGGCTCCGGCTCCGTTCAACTCAGCGCGGCTCCTCCCGGCTCGGAGTGACTCGGCTCAGCCTGGCCCCGCTCGGAAAGGTCCAGTTCGGTTCCGCTCGGTTCGGTCCCGCCCGGTTCAGCTTAGCTCGGCTCGCTTCAGTGCGGCTCGATTCGGTCCCGCTCGGCTCGGCTCGGTTCGGTGCGGCGTGGTTCGATCCCACTCAGTTCAGCGCGGCTCGGCTCGGCTCGGTCCCGTTCAGCCCCGCTCGTCCCGGCTCGCCCCGTGCGGGCGGCGGCGGCGCTTTATGAGCTCGGCGCGGCCCCGCCGCCCCCCCGGGGAATTCCGGCCGCGCCGCGGGGACTTCGCCGCGGCCTTCCCCAGCCCCCCCCGCTCCGGCCCCGCTCGGCCCGGCCCCTCCGGCCCCCCTCCGCCCCCGAAGCGCAGCCCCCACACGCAGCAAGCAGCGGGCTGCCTTGGCCGGGGGGTGCCCCCGACCCGGCCATGGGGCTGCCCCATTGGCCCCCCCAGCCGTGGGGTTGCCCCACTGCCCCCCCCCCACCGGCCATGGGGCTGCCCCACTGCCCCCTGGCCACTGGGCAGACCCCTGCCGTCCTGCCCCACCACCCATAGGTCCCCCTGCCCCATGGACGGGGGGCAGCCCCTCTGCCCCCCCGACAACCTGCCCCACTGCCCTCCTCTGCGAGGATGGGGCAGCCCCACTGCCCACCAGCTATGGGGCARCCCCACGGTGGGGTCTGGCCCTGATCCAGCACAGGACCCCCCTCCCCGGGAACGGGATGGCTCCTCAGTGGGGTCTGGGACCCCCCGGGGACGGGGCAGCCCCATGGCGGAGTATGGGACCCCCGGAGACAGGGCGGCCCCACGGCAGTGTCCCTCTTGGGGGCCGAGCTGGCAGCCCCCATCCCGCGGCACGTGCTCGCGGGGACGTGAGCAGCCCGAGGAATGCGGGGGCTCGTTGACTTCATCCGAAGGCGGCGCGGGAGCCAGCCACGCGCTCCGGAGCGCCGCGCTTCCTCTTTTCTACTCGCGTTTCGTGAAGTGAGGTGGTTTTTCCGGTAAATTGGATTAGCGGGGTGGGAAGCAGCCAGCGGCACCGGGAGGGCGGAGGGCCGGGCCCTGCGGTGCCCCGGTGCTGCCCGGACCTGTTGGCTCCCGGCTTTTCCTTGGCCTCAGGCGGAGCGCAGGAATGTCCCCGCGCGGGATGCCGCCCCGCGGCCGCAGCCCAAGGGAAACTTCCCGGTTGGAAGCGCCTCGTCCGAGGGACGCGGAGCCCAGCCCGCAGCGCAGGGAGCCGCTCCGCCAGCCCCGGGAAGCCCTCGGTCTCCGTCGGAGCAGGGATCCGGGCTTTCCGCGTCCCCCTCGCCGTCCCCGCGGCAGGGCCGTCGTCGTCGGCACCTCCTGCCCTTCCTCGCGCGCGCGGGCAGCTCCAGGCTTCCGGCGCAGGAAAGTCCAGCTCAGACGCTCAGGGCGGTTTCACTTCTGCATCCCGCCCGAGCCGCCGCGCTCGGCTGTTCCGCCTTCGTGGGAACGGCGCCGGGGCGCCAGGTTCCTCCCTCCCGCGCCCGGGGCTGGGGCGACACCTGCGCCGAGCTGCCCAGGGCTCAGCTCGGCTCCCCCGGGCTCCGGCGCCCGCGGCGCTTCCCGGGGCCGGCCCCTCGTCCTTGCTCCTGCTGCCGCAGGAACCGCTTATCTCGCCGCGTGCGCTCCTCCGTCCCCTCGGCCTTCCCGGGGCCTTGACTCCGGGCGCTCGCCAGGCTCCGGAGCCGCGGCGCCAGCCTGGGGCGTGCAAAGGCCAAGTCCTGCGGCTGCTGCCTCGTCAGCGCCGCGGAGGGGACGGGGACATAGGGGACGGGGACACAGGGGACGGGGTGCGAAGGGACGGGGAACGGCCCCGGCCCTGCTGCTTCCACTTCCCTCCTTCCRCCTCTGCACCGCTGCGGAGCGGGGGAAATCGCCGAGGAGCTGGCGCTGAGCCGGCACCGACGGCCTCTCGCCCCGGGCAGGCGAGTCCCGGAGCGGCCCGGGAGCGAGGAGCCCGTTTGCATGGGGGAACCGGCTGCAGGGAGCCCCGCGACGCTCGTCCGCAGCRCCCAGGAGCGGAGCCGCACCGGTCCGCGCTCGGGGAGGATTTTACCCTCTGCAAAGAGCTGCGGGATTCCCCCCACACACGCTCCTGGATCGGTGCCCGGAGAGCGGCTCGGAGGGGGGGGACGGAGCAGCTTGTCGCTCCCTGCTGCGAGCGGCACCGCTGCTGGGAAACGGCGCGGTTCCCCACGCTTGTGGGGACCGCCGGGACACCCCCTCCCCGCGCAGCCCCGCCGGCTAGCGGAGCACCGGCTCGCTACTCCACCCCGTCTGCCGCCTTCCTCGGCCCCAGGTTTCCGACTTGGGCTCAGGGTGGGGAAACTCAGGAAATTCCTGGTTGACCCTCCTCTGCCACACTTCCACCCTCTCTTGCAAGGAGCAGGAGCTGCCTCCCTCGCGCAGGCAGCACGTTCACGGGTGCAGGACACTATCTCGGAGCAGGACACATCCTGGAGCACAACACGTGCCAGAACAGGACCCGGCCCTGGCCGGAGCAGACCTGGCCCCGGAGCGGGGCGCAGCCCAGCACCTCGAGGCCCGCGGGGTTGTCAGSCCCRTGCTCGCCCTGYGCAAAGGACCGGAAAAGGCAGCTGCGGCCGCGGGGACGCTGGCAGCGCCGGGCCAGCCACGTGYGGGCACTGGCCCCACTTGCCGGAAAAGCTGCCTCTGGAAAGGGGCTCTCGAGCCGCTCCCTTCCTGCTCYGCTGGCCCTGGATGCACCAGGACTTGGGCTGAATCCTCCGGGCAGCAGCGGCCTCGCAATTCCCCCCCCCCCCAGCATCTCTCCTTCCTGCCGCTGGCAGCTCCTGCTGCTCAGCCACGCGATTGCCAGGAAATGGTCTGCTCTGGCCCTGCCCGGACCTGCCCCAGGGTTTCCCCCACGCGCTCGAGTTGAAGCGGTGCCCGGAGGCGGAGGGGCGGGCGGAGAGGGAGGCCAAGCCCTCGCTTCCCACGGCCGCSCCGGCGCCGCCCTTGCACGAGCGCGTGCAACGGGCACGGGGAGAAACGCGGCGGCTCCGGCACCCCCGGCCACGTGGGAACTGCCCCACGCGGAGGCCGTTAACTGCCCCGGGGACGGTGCGTCGAGGAGCCGGGAGTCCGGACCATCCCCGAGCGAGTGGGGACGTGAGGGCAGGCGGCGCCGCGGCGGGGCGAGCGGAGAAGACACGGYGAAGACACGGATTTTCTTGTAGGAGAAAACCTCTTTTCGGCTTGCGTGTACAGCCCCGAGCGCGCGGCCGGGCAGCCTCGGCGCGGGCGGCGCTAGCCCGGCCGGCCCCCGTCCTGCATCGGTCTCCATCCGYGGGTGTGGGTCAGGTACCAGATGGTGACGACGGCGACCAGCGCCACGGCCACGGCCAGCGCCACGACCACGGGCACCAGCGGGCTGCGGGGGGACCCTGCGGGGAGAGGACGGGGCTGAGCCGGGGAGCGCGGCGCGGCGCCTCGCCGCCGGCTCCCGCGGCGCCTCACCTCGGAAGAGGACGTCCGCCTGGGCCGAGCCGGCTCCGTAGCTGTTGCTGGCCAGGCAGCGGTAGGTGCCGGCGTGCTGGCGCTGGGCCTCCCGCACGGCCACGGTGGCCCCGCCGTCCCGCAGCTCCAGGCTGGCGTTGGAGGGCAGCTCCCAGCGGAGCCGCGGCGGCGGGTTGCCCCCGGCCCGGCACGTCACCGTGAGGTTGTCGCCGGCGGMGAAGGCGGCCGGGGCGGCCGAGACGTGCACGTCGTAGGGCGCAGCTGCGGGGAGCGGGCGGCAGTGGCACGGGGGTCCCGGCCGCTCCCGTCCCTCCCCGCGCGGCGGGACCGGCGGCAAAGCCAGGAAGGCTGCAACCTCCCCCATACCCCCCCTCCCCAAGCGAAGGGGGCCCAGGTGTCCGGGCGTGCCGGTTTCCCAACCCCGAGGACGGAGGGAGGAAGGGGAGGACCGAGGCGCCCCGGCTCACCCCAGACCTGCAGCGCGATCGTGGCGCTGGCGTTGAGCCTGCGCCGGCCCAGGCGCAGCACGGCCTCGCAGGCCACCACGTCGCCGTCCTGCTCCCGGCGCGCCGTGAAGCTGTGCACCACCGAGGTGCGGCCGCGGCTGGTGTTCAGCGGGATCCCGTGGGCGCTGAGCGCCAGCGTGAGGTCCGGCAGGCCCGAGGGCGAGAGCTGGCTGGAGACGTTGCAGGCGACGTGCGCCTCTCTGCCCGCCACGATCTCATTGCTCGGGTAGATCTGCAGCAGCAAGAGCCCTGTGCGAG
>NW_028186558.1:60167-62067 GCF_003343005.1 Rhea americana
GGACCCCGGCAGGCAGAGCCGGCAGCCAGCCCCGCCGGCCGAGCGCGGCTCTGCCGTCCGCCGGCGCCGCCGGGGCGCAGCCCTCACTGTAGCCGTGGAGCGTGGTGGCGGTGACGTCCCGCTCCGTCCCGAAGACGCCGAAGCACTGGAGCTCCAGGTGCCAGTCGGAGACGTTGGGGATGCTGAGGGACACCCAGCCGGGGCCCTGCGTCAGCAGCTTCGGCACGGAGACCTCCCAGCTCAGCTTGCTGTAGTTGAGGCAGGAGCTGGTGCAGTTGAGGACGATGGAGCTGCCGAGCTCCACCGCCGGCTCCTCGGGGGAGATGGCCACTCTGCAGGGGCTGGGACGCCCTGGGAGCCGCGGAGAAGGCAGCGGGTTAGGGCAGGATCGAGGCTCCCCGGGGCAGAGGGCTGAGCCGCGTCCGCGAGGCGCAGAGCGGGAGCCGCCCGGGCGAGCGGCAGCCCCTCTCCCGGCAGGGCGCAGGCGGCAGGATGCCGCGTCCCCGGCAGCCAGGGCCTGCCCAGGATGTGCTGCCACGAACGGCCGCTTCCACGCGGGAGCTGAGTGCGGTCCCGCGCGGCCCCCGGCCCGGGGAGCTCAGCCCCGGCCCCGCTGCGTCCCCCAAAGCCGCCGGCACCGGCTCCCCGACCCGCTGCTCCGGCTGCTTCCGGCAGCGCCACTTTCCCACGGTCTGCCGAGCCCTGCGGTTTTCCACCTGCAGCCGGGCAAGACCCCGGGGCTGGGGCCGGGCTCCGCGTCCCCAATGCCGGCCGCAGGGACGCGGCCGCTGGTGGGAGCCTGGCTTCCGTTCCGCTCCCCAGCTTCCTCCCGGCAGCCCGGGCGCGGTGGGAAGCAGCAGGAACTGCTGGGAACTTGGGGAAAGGGAAGCCCCCAGCTCCCCYACCTGCCTGACTCACCTCCAGGCAAGAGGAGGCAGAGCAGAGACAGCGCGTGCCAGCTCTGGAGAAGGGCCATTCCCGCTGGGGCCTGAGCCGGCAGCGCCGAGGCTGTTGACAGAGCAAGTGCAGAGCTGCTGACACCCGCGAGCGGGGGCCGGGACCAGCTCTTACCACATTTCCTCCCTTTTCTCTGCAATCGCTTCCCGCGTGGTGCCCCAGAGCTCCCTCCCCGTCTCCCGGGCGTCTCCCGCCCGGGGGAGACGCTGCCCCCTTCGCACAAAGGCCAGTAGCGAGCCGAAGGTGCCAGCCTCTTCCCGCGCRCGCCGCTGCTCCGCTCGCTCCCGGCGGGCCGACGACGTTTTCAGCGCGTACCCACCCTTGCACCTGCTCTCGGCGCAGTTACGAAGGAGAAGCCGYGCGTGCCCTCGGGTCCCCAGCAGACAGGAGCTCTCCGGAGCGGCGGCGATTCCGGCTCAGGCACAAGCCCGGCCCCYGCGGAGCCGGCAGGGCCGTAAGCTGTGCGGCGCCCGCGCTGCGCAGACCGTCCCAGCCCCTGGAAGGCAGCAGAGCTCTGCCCACCCCCTGCAACGACGTGCTTGGACTCCGCTGATTGTTCTGCGGCAGGATGTGCATCGTGTTTATCGTCCCTTTCCTCATCAAGGCAGTGAGGACTTCCAGGGCCGAGCCGTGACCAGAAAATGTGGTTCTTTTCCTGGCCTGACTCTCTGCCAAGGCCCTTTTGAAATCGCCGCGCGCCAGAGTAAGACGGCCAGAGGTGCCCGGCGCTTCGGCGGGGGGCAGCAGCTCTCCCGCTTGCAGCAGGGAAGAGGCAGGGCTGCCTGGCTCCGTCCTTCCCAGGGGAGCCGCGGACCCCTCTGCCACAGCCGCTCTTCTCGGAGCGCAGCGGCCTGCGCCCGTCTCCCGGCCCCGGYGGCTGCATGGAGCTCGGGAGGAAGCAGGCGCCGCGAGAGCAAGTGCCGCACAGTAAGAGCCGACAGCC
>NW_028186558.1:62206-65464 GCF_003343005.1 Rhea americana
GCGCCGAGCGAGCCGCGTGCCCTGCCAGGGGCCGCGGCCGCCCGCCGGTGCTACGGGAAGTCACTGTAGGGCATGGAGAAGGGGTAGAGCGGCGAGTAGCGAGTGTCGTGCCACAGCAGCTTCTTCTCCAGGAAGGCCACRGTGTCCAGCGTCAGCACCAGCGTGTGGTGCTTCAGCATGCTGTGCACGTTGAGACCTGCGGGGACGCGGAGCAGGTCGGGGCGGCTGCCGCCCGTCCCTCCCTCGGAGCGGCCCCGCAGGCAGCAGCATCTCCGCGCCAGGGCGGGGAACCCGGAGGGGAAGCTGCGAGTTGAGGAGAGCCGAGAGGGGAACAGCCCCGTCCGCTGTGGAGCTCTCACCTAGCGCGGGAATCAGGGTGATGGTTTTCAGGCTGGCTGCAGCATTTTCGATGTTCTCGGGCATCTCGTTGCTGGATGAGAGGTGAAGGAGGTAAATGACGAGCTGGGAAACTCTCAGAAGCGAGCAGGGTGGAGGGAAGGGAGGTGCCGCCCTTCCCCAGGGCTTCCCTCGCTGACGGGGAGCCGCTGCCGCTGCTCTCCCGGGCGGCACCACGCCGCGGGCCGGACCCCGTCCCAACGCTTCACACTCACACGTCAACGATGAGCACGGACTGGCCCCAGTGCCGGTACCGGGCGAGCTCCACCAGGTACTGGGGGTCCGCAGTTGGCATCTCCAGGCAGTCGACGATGTGCAGGTTGTCCTGGAAGCAGGAACGCCTTGGAAGCAAAACGCCCCTGCCTGCCCCAGAGCCTCCCGGTTCCCCTTTCCATTTCGAGGGGGGTTCTCGTGTCTCCAGCTCCACAAACGAGCCGCAGGCAGGGCCGAAGGCACCACGGGGGTCTCGCCCTGGGGCAGGGGATCGGGCTGGACGGTGCCGGCCGCCAAACCCAACCCGGGCGGCGGAGACAAGGGAGAAGCCAAACCCAACCCGGGCGGCGGAGACAGGGAGAAGAGGACGCGCGGCGCCGCCGCGTACCTGCATCAGCTTGACTGTCAGCGCCACCTTGAGCCCCATCGCTCGCACCTTCATGGGCAGCATGTAGAAATAGCTGGTGGGGCCCCGCGGGCCGTGGGCGATGCCCCCTGCGAGGGATCGCAGCGTGGGTCAGCCTGACCCACGGACTGCGCGTGCAGAGGGGAAACCCGCTGCAGGCCCGGCCCGGCCCGGCCCGGTCCGGCGGCCACTCACCGCCGCGCCACAGCGGCGAGCGGATGCTGCCCTGCCGCGACCGCCCGGAGCCCTTCTGCCGCCACGGCTTGCGGCCGCCGCCTCGCACTTCCGCCCGCGTCTTCACCTTGGCGTAGCTCTGGAAGGGGACGGAGCGCGCTCAGCTCGCGCGCCCGAACCCTCTCAGYGCCGCGAGGAGCCCCGCGCTCCCCGCCCCGGCGGCGGGCCCGGGAGCGCCGGCCTCTGCCGTGGCAGCAGGGCTTTTGTCGCTCCCCCGGCCGCCTTCTCCCCRCGCTCACGATCCGCTTGAAGTTCTTCTGCCACATGGCGACCGTGTGCAGGATGTCGAGCCTGCGGGGAAGGGGAGCGCGTCAGCGAGCAGCCCCAGTCCGGCACCCCGGAGCCGAGGGCACGAGACGGCCCCTCTGCCTCGCCCCGGGCAGCTCCCCACAGCACGCCTCCACGGGCAGCCCGGCAGCTGCGGCTGCACGAGGGCTTCCTCCCGCTCCCTCGTCCCGAGGGCCCGCCGGCCCCGCCGCTACCTGGGGTTCACGGCGAAGACGTCGGGGTGCAGGTCGGCCAGGCCCAGGTGTGTGTCGTCAGGGTGCCGCAGCGACTCCACCCAGGCCTGCGCGGGGCTGCGGTGCGAGGGCACGGCGGCGGCGCAGGCCCGCAGCACRGGCGGCCGCGGCCTCTCCAGGAACAGCCTCTCTGCGGGGCACACAGCGGCCGGGAAACGCCTTTGCAGCCCCCACCGCGCTCATCCCTGTGCTCCAAGGGCGCGACGGATCCTGCCGCCCCCTCCCCAGGGACACCCCGGTCCCCCTCGCGTCATCCCCGTGTCCCAGGGTGCCCTGGATCCTGCTGCCCTGGGGACACCCCCAGATCCTGCTGCACCTGCCTGGGCAGGGGGATCAGGCCCCAGGGACGCTCTGGATCCCGTTGCACTTGTCCCCGTGTCCCAGGACTCCTGGGCCCCCCCAGTTCCTGGGGACACCCCGGACCCTGCTGCATTATCCACCTGCCTCAGGGACACTCCGGATCCTGCTACCCCCACCCTGGGGAGGGGGGTCAGTCCCTGGGGACACCTGGGATGCTGCTGCACTCGTCCCTGTGCCGCAGGATGCCCCAGGCCCCACTGCACCGTCCCCAGGCTCAAGGACGCCCCAGGTGCCACTGCACCGTCCCCGGGCCCCGCATCCTCGGGACCACCCCAGCGCCACTGCGTTGCCCCCAGCCCGTGGCGGCCCTGACTCACTGCTCTGTGGTGCAGCAGCGGCGGCAGCAGCGGCGGCGGCCGGACTCTCCGGGGGCCCCGTGGGGACGGACAGAGCCTGCAGGGGAGAGCGGGGTTGTGACCGCAGGCACGGGCCAGCCCCTCACCTCTGACCTTTGCCCTCTGACCCCCGGCCTCTCGCTACAGCCCTGCCAGGGGGCTGCCCTCACCTTTGACCCCACGTAGCATCTTGACCTTTAACCCCTGGCCCTGATCCTCGACCTTCGACCCCTCACCCCCAGCCCTTTGCCTTGATGCCGCCCCACCTTTAACCCCTGGTGATGCTCTGACCTCTGACCYCGCCCCTAAACGTCATCTTGATCTTTGGCCCCTGACCCCCAGCCTCCTGCCTTGATACTGTTCTCACCTTTAACCCCTGACCCCCGGCGATGCGCTGACCCTAAACATCACCTCGACCTTTGACCTCTGACCCCCAGCTCCCCCCCCGTCCCGGTCCCACCCTCACGCGAGAGGCGGCGGCGACAGCGGCCTTGGCCCAGGCCGCGGCCCGAGGCCTCGCCAGCATCATGGCGGCCCGGTCCGGTCCGGTCCGGTCCGGGTCGGGACGGATCGGGTCGGGTCGGGTCGGGAGCGGCGGGACCGCGCGGCCGCGGCGGCGCGCGGCGATGACGCCCGCAAGGCGCGCGCGTCCTCCGGAGCGCCACTTCCGGCGGCGGAGCGGAAGCGGAAGTGTGTGGGAGGGAGGGGGCGAGGAGGGAGCGGGAAGAAGAGGCGGAGGCGGGAGCGAGAGGGGCAGGAGGGAGCGAGGAGGGAGGAGAGAAGAAGAGGGCAG
>NW_028186558.1:66344-67895 GCF_003343005.1 Rhea americana
GGATGCGGGGGCGAAGGCCGGTCCTGCCGCAGCCCTGGGCTGAGGGCAACGTTTATCCCGGCTGGATCCAGCGGCCGCCGCTGTTGTGGAGTCTGGCGCAGCCCGGCCGCGGATAAACATCTGTGAACTCGGCACCGAGCCCGGGGCRCCGGGCCCTCGCGTCCGGCCGCGCTGGCGGGGGGAGCGGGGATGGAGCCGGGGCGGGAACAGGCTCCGCCAACAGCTGGAGATGCTTCGTCGCTGGCTCTGCCGACACGGCGAGCCGGAGAAGCCTCCCCAGCGCGGCTGTTTCCAATTAACTCTGCTCCCAGCCAGGGCTGGAGAAACCTGAGCTCGGCTCCCGCCCCGCGGGGACGCGGGGGCCGCGGCGAAGGGGAGGGGGGGGACCTGGCCCCCGTCCGGCGCGGGACGATGAGCTGGGGGCCGCCACGTGCCCTGGGGAAGCGGCCAGGCCGGAGCCCCGCCAAGGCGCCCGGGTTCGGGTCCCGAGCGGCTCGGGAAGGTGGGAGCGACGTTTCCCCGGGGACGGGGCCTCCGGCCGCGTGCCCGGGTCGCGGGGGCAGTTGTCGGCCTCGGGCTCCTTCCGGCCGAGCCAGCGGCGCCGCTCCCAGCTTCGGGGCGGGCGGGGGGCAGCGCCCGGCYGCAGACCCTTCCCCCCGGCGCTGCCGTCTCCGCTGGCCGGCGGCCCGGCCCTTGGCAAACGCCTGGACGGTCCTGGACGGGTTTCCAGGCGCGAAAAGCCCCCTGGTTTCCATCCTCCGTCCTCCCGCCTCAGCAGAGCCGTTCCCCCTTCCCGGGCGCGACGCGGAGCGGCGTCCTCGCTGCCGCAGCTGCAGGAGGCAGCACAGGCCGTCGTCTCGCGCCCGGGCAGCCACGCGGCGCTTTCGGTTCTCGCTGCCGGCGCAGGAAACCGCGCGACGCGTCGACACCGCCGGCCTCCGTCCCGTCGGGGAAGCGGAGCGGCGTCCTCGCTGCCGCAGCTGCAGGAGGCAGCACAGGCCGTCGTCTCGCGCCCGGGCAGCCATGCGGCGCTTTCGGTTCTCGCTGCCGGCGCAGGAAACCGCGCGACGCGTCGACACCGCCGGCCTCCGTCCCGTCGGGGAAGCCTCCGGGGCTGCCCGGGGCCCCCGGAGACACCTGGCACCCGGGCGGCCGAGCCCGTTCCTGGCACCGCTGCCGCGCTCGCCCTGCTTCCCCTCGGTGCCCGGCCCCGCGCAGAGGGGCGCGAGCAGGGACCGAGCCCCGCGCAGCATCCAGGAGCCCGTGGTGACCCGGGTCCCTCCTCCCTGGGGAACCCAGGTGTCTGGGAGCCCCAATTCCCCCTCCCCAGGGGGACCGAGGTGTCCGGGAGCCCCCAGCACCCCCAGCCCCTCTTCCCCGGGGGGATCCAGGCATCCAGGAGCCCCTGGTGCCCCGGATCCCTCCTCCCCCGGGGGGACCCAGGCATCTGGGTGTCCGCGGTGCCCCCAACTCCTCCTCCCCGCGGGTACCCAGCGGTCCGACAGCCCCCGGCGCCCCCAGCTCCACCTCCCCGGGGGACCCGGGCGTGCG
>NW_028186558.1:69534-70941 GCF_003343005.1 Rhea americana
CCCACGAGCTTCTGCCCCATGGCACCCGTGAGCATCAGCCCCCGCGAGCTTCTGCCCTGTGAGCTTCTGCCCCAACGCCCCCACGAGCTTCTGCCCCCGTGAGCATCTATCCCACGAGCATCTGCCCCCATGAGCTTCTGCCCCACAAGCATCTGCCCTGCAAGTGCCCACGAGCGTCTGCCCCACGGGAGGGAGCGCGGCGGCCGTGCTGGCCCGGCCGTGCCCGCACACCGGCTGTTGGCGCCCGGCCGCGCTGCCGGCCCCGCGCGCGGCGCAGGGTTGTGCAAGCGCCTAACGGCCGACGGGGGCTGAGGCCTTCGCCCGACTTCTCCGCGCGGCGCGGCCCCAGGTGCGGCACGCGCGTGCCCTCGTCCGCACACCACGGTGCCGGCACACATGTGTGCCTTTGCACGAGCCTGTGTGTGCACACGCGTGTGCCTTTGCACGAGCCCCTGAGCACCCTCAGCGCGTGCGCCCGGGCACTGACACGTGTGTGCGCCCTTTCTTGCACGAGCCTGTGCATGGCCTCGTGCACATGCCAGGGTGCAGGCGTGCGTGTGCCCTCGTGTGCACAGGCCTGCGTGTGCCTGCGCACGTGTGCCCGGCACGGGGAGCCGGCGCTGGGCTCTGCCCCCTCCCTCCCCAGCCTGGGGCCGCATCCTGCCCCGGGGCCATCTGGCCGCCGCCTCCGCCGGCTATTTAAACCCCGGCTAAGTCGGCGCGGGCACCGGCCGCCCGGGGCTGATCCAATTTGCTCCGTGGTGCCCAGGCGGCCCTGGGGCCGGCGCCGTCTGCCCGGGCGGACGCCGCGGATATTTCGGGAACAAGCGGCCCTGTGTGCTGGCTGCAGCCGCCGGCGGCACCGGACAGACCCCGCTCTGTGCGCTGCGGACGCCGGCCGGGGGGGGGGCCGGGGCTGATGGGGGTTCCCGGGTCCCCCCGCGTCCGGCCCCGGCTGCGGATGCTCCCACCTGCTCCGGGGAGCGCGGCGGGTGGGATGCCCGGGAACACCCGGATTCTGCTCCTGCCCAGGATCGCCCTGGTCCTTCCCAGGACCCCCCCCCCCGTGCTCGGGACCCCCCAGGCTCCCCATGCCCAGGGTATCCCCTGAGCCGAGTCCTGTCTGGGACCCCCGGCCCCCGTGCCCGGTCCCGGGGTGCTCCCAGGCCACTCCGGGGTGGCAGTGTGCCCTGGGCTTGGGGGGGGGGTCCCGATGCTGGGAGGATCCCAGTGCTGATGGGGTCCTGGGATCAGTGGCCCCAGTGCTGAGGGGGCGTCTCAGTGCTGGGGTATCCTGGTGCCGGTGGTCCTGGTTCCAGGGGGGTGTCCCGGTTCCGGGGGGGGGTCCCGGTGCTGACAGTCCCGTGCTGGCAGGGACCCCCGGCCCCCGTGCCCGGTCCCGGGGTG
>NW_028186558.1:71682-75700 GCF_003343005.1 Rhea americana
CCCCGTCCCCAGGGAAGGTCCCATCCCCGTGGAGGGTCCCATCCCCATGGAAGGTCCCAGTTCCCACGGAGGGTCCCCATCCCCACGGAGGTCCCCATCCCCACGGAGGGTCCCACCCCCGTGGAAGGTCCCCATCCCCACGGAGGGTTCCATCGCCGTGGAAGGTCCCAATTCCCACAGAGGGTCCCCATCCCCATGGAGGTCCCCATCCCCAAAGAGGGTCCCATCACCACAGAGGGTCTCCGTTGCCCTGCTGGGCTCGTCCCCCTGGTGTCCCTGTGCCCATCCCCACAGCATYGGGGCTCTTCCAGCATGGCTGCCCCGCGCCAGCCTGGCAGCCGAGGTGCCTCATCTCCTGCCGTCAGGGTCTCCCTCTCAAGTCGCCTCCACCGCGCACCCCACCGCCCACCCACGCCCACCATGGCCCTTTGCCCCACAGGTCTCCACGGCCCGGCCATGTCCCCGCGGCGCTGAGCTCCCCGGGGCGGGCGGCGAGCTGGGCCGCCCCCGGCCGGCGGCCATGGGGAGCATCTACAAGGAGTACTTCAACACGGAGAAGATCCGGGAGCATTACAACTACACCAAGGAGGGCTCGGAGAGCGGCCCCAGCACGTCCCGCTGGGCCATCTCCATCCTCATCGTGATACTCTGCAGCATCATCGTGCTGGAGAACCTGCTGGTGCTCATCTCCGTGGGCCGCAACAAGAAGTTCCACTCGGCCATGTACATCTTCATCGGCAACCTGGCCGCCTCCGACCTGCTGGCCGGGCTGGCCTTCATGGCCAACACCCTGCTCTCCGGGGCCACCACCTTCAACCTGACGCCGGTGCAGTGGTTCGTGCGGGAGGGCACRGCCTTCGCCACGCTGGCGGCCTCCGTCTTCAGCCTGCTGGCCATCGCCATCGAGCGGCACGTGGCCATCACCAAGGTGAAGGTCTACAGCAGCGACAAGAGCTGCCGCATGGTGCTGCTCATCGGCGCCTGCTGGGTCATCGCCGCCGCCATCGGCAGCCTGCCCATCATGGGCTGGAACTGCATGAGCGACCTGCGCGACTGCTCCACCGTCCTCCCCCTCTACTCCAAGCGCTACGTGCTCTTCGTCATCACCATCTTCACCCTCATCCTCCTTGCCATCGTGGGACTCTACAGCCGCATCTACTGCATCGTCCGCTCCAGCCACGCCGAGATCGCCAGCGCCCAGACCCTGGCGCTGCTCAAGACRGTCACCATCGTCCTGGGGGCCTTCATCGTCTGCTGGCTGCCGGCCTTCATCATCCTCCTCATGGACGCCTCCTGCCCCGTCCGGGCCTGCCGCATCCTCTACAAGGCGAACTACTTCTTCGCCTTCGCCACGCTCAACTCAGCTGCCAACCCCATCATCTACACGCTGCGCAGCAAGGACATGCGGCGGGAGTTCGTGCGGGTGCTGTGCTGCGGCAGGGCCAGGCGCGGCGGCCGGGCGGCCGGGCGGCACCCGCGCTCCTCCAGCTCCCCGGAGCGCTGCGCGCCGCGGCAGGGGCCGCCCACCTGGCCCCTCACGCGCGAGTGCACCACGTCGGTGTGAGCCCGGCGGGTGGGCGGCGAGCGGGGGGCCGCAGCGCTTCTCCCTTTCCAGGTACTGACTCCGGTTTGTGCAATTTGCGCCCTCCCACCGGGACCCGCCGCCGGCCGGAGCGGGCGGCCCCGGTGCGGAGGGCTGCAGGGCTGTGACAGCCCGTGGGTGCATGCACGCGTGTGCACCTGCACGTGTGTGCATGCACGCGCAGGCATGTGCATATGCACCTGTGCATATGCCTGCACGTGCATGCACGTGTGTGCACACAGAATCGCAGAACGGGGGAGGTGTGCGCATGCATGCGTGTGCATACGCACACGTCCATGCATGTGCACATGCCCGAGTGTGCATCATCTGTGTGCACGAGTGTGTGCCTGCATGCATTTGCATACCTGTGCATATACCTATATGTGCACATCATTGCGTGTGCCTGCATACATGCAAGCACACACAGAAATGCGCACATGTGTGCCTACTCGTGCATGCACACACGTGCACATGCCTGTGTGTTCCTGCCTGCATGTGCACACATGTGCGCGTACCTGTGTGTGCCTGCACAGCTGTGCACATTTTTGCAAATGCCTGCGTGTGCCTGCACATGCGTGCACATGTGCACGTGACTGTTCCTGCATGCATGTGCACACACGTGCACATGCCTATGTGTGCCTGCACGTGCGTGTGCAAATGTGCACATGCCTTTGTGGGCCTGCACACGTGTGCACACACCTGCGTGTGCCTGCCCGCATGTGCGTGCCTGTGCCCCCACCCGGCGGGACCTGTAGGCCGGGCCGGGGGGCGGCAGYGGCTGGGAGCCCCTCGGCCCCGCGTGCCGGCACGCGGGGGGACGAGACGGGACGGGACGGGGACGGGGATGGGGACGGCCGCGGCTGGGTCCGCGCGCGCTCCGGCCCCAGGGGAGGCACAGCCCCCCACCCCGGCGAGGCCCCTCCGCGGGCGCATTAAAACGTCGCTTCTGGCCCTGCCTCCGTGTCCTTCGTGGTGGTCCGGTGACACCGGCGCCCAGCCCGCTCCGGGGGCRCCCAGGGGCTCCGAGCACCCTGGCGCCGGGAATTCCCACAGCCCGTCCCGGTGGGCTCCCCCCGGCGCGGAGCCGGCGCCGGGGCCCCGGGAAACCTGCGCTTCGGGGTTTGGGTTTCTGCGGCTCTCGGGGCCGGCGCGGCCCGCGGGCCTGGGGACGCGTGTCCCGGGCGGCGTGCCCCGTGCCGATGGCTGCGTGCTGCCTGCCGCGTGCCACGGGTTGCACAGTGCAGTGCGTGCCACGCTGCACGGTCCGTGGGGCACGCTGCACAGTCCGTGGGGCACAGCGCACGGTGCATGGTCCACGCTGCACGGTGCAGGGTGCACGGTGCATGCTGCGCTGCGCGCTGTCTGTGGCACACCACATATCCTGTGTGGCTGCCGCGCATTGCACGCCGCATCCGTGCGGAGCTGGCGCAGTCCCTTCCTGCGGCGCAGCTTGGACTCTGCCCCCAGCCCCCAACCTGGCTGTGGGGCTCGGCGCAGCGATTCGGTCCCCCCCACACACCCGTTGCATCCCAGCGCTGCCGGCGCGCTGCCGCCRCGTGCCCCACGCCGTCCCGCCGGAGCAGATGCACCGTCCTGCAGCCGTGTGCCAGCACCCCTCTGCCAGGGCCCGGCGCCGAGGGAAACTCCGACTTCCCTCCTTCGCTTCCCGCTCGCCGGCGGCGCTGCGTCGTCCTGCCACCGCATCCGCTGAGTCAGGGAGGCGCGGGGGTGGGCACCGGGCGCGGGGCTTTCCCGTGGGGCTCCCCACGGCCCTGGCGCTGCCCACCGGCCCCAGGTGCTGTGCGGGGCCCGATGCCTCTCGCCCCGGCCGGTGCGCGGGGCGGCCGCGGCACCCGGAGCCTCCGGCCGGGGCACAGCCCACGGCACGGCAAGGTGCGGGTGCACGCGTGCACCTCTGTGTGCGTKCACACCTTTGTGTGCATGCGTGTGCATGCACTTGTATGTGTGCCCACKCATGTATTTGTGTGTGCATGCACGTGTGCCCTTGCCTGTTTGTGCGTGCACGCGTGTGCGTGCACGTGTGCGAGTGCACACACGTCTGCGTGCACGCGTGCTTCTGCCCGTGTGCGTGTTTGTGCGTGCCCGCGTGCGTACGYGTGTGTGCACAGCTGTGTGCTGCCGCCCGTGGGCACGCTCGTGCGCGTGCTGCCGGGCCCCTCGGCACGTGCCCCGGCCTCCAGCCCCTGGGGGGCTCCGGCACCCCACGGCGGCCCCACCCCGGGGGGCTGGTGTAGAGTAGCCCCCCCCCAGGATGGTACGTCCCACCCCCCACCCGAAATGGAATTGCCCTCTGACCCCTGACCCCTCCAGGCTTCCCTGCGCCCAGCGCACCCACGGACACCCCCACCGTGGTCCATCCCAGCGCCCCCCTGCCCGGGAAGACGTGGTATCACCCGCGGCCCCCGTGGGAGCGGG
>NW_028186558.1:77225-78794 GCF_003343005.1 Rhea americana
GTGCACCGAGCCCCGATGCTGCACTGACACCCCATGCAAGACGCTGCACCCCGTGCACCTCACTGACACCCCATGCAGTGCACTGAGCCCCGACGCTGCACTGAYGCCCCATGCAAGACACTGCACCCTGTGCACCACGCTGACACCCTGTGCAATGCACTGCACCCCGTGCACCACGCTGACACCCCACGCAGTGCACTGAGCCCTGACACTGGGCTGACACCCCATGCAAGACACTGCAGCCCTGTGCACCACACTGACACCCCGCACAGTGTACTGAGCCCTGACACTGCACTGATGCCYCATGCAGTGCACTGCACCCSTGTGCACTGCGCTGGCACCCTATTTAGTGCACGGAGCCCTGACACCGCACTGACGCCCCCATGCAGTTCACCAGCCCCCTGCATTGCACTGACACCCCTGTGCAGTGCACTGTACTCTTCCACACCACGCTGATGCCCCTTGCAGTGCACTGAGCCTTGGCGCTGCACTGACATCCTGTGCAGTGCACGGCACCCCTGTGCACTGAGCCCCTAGGGCTGCACTGACACCTCCATGCAGTGCCAGTCCCTAGTGCTGCACTGACAGCCCCATGCAGTGCACTGACCCCTGTGCAGCACACTGACACCCCATGCCATATATTGACCTCTGACACTGTAGTGCTGCCCCACGTGCAGCATACTGCACTGACCCCCATAAACTGTATCACACTGCTGTACACTGCAATGGTGCTCAGCAGTGCACAGCGCTGCACTAACACCCCCATGTAGTACACTACCCCCCAGCACTGCACTGACGTCCCTCATGCATTGCACTGCCCCCCAGCACTGCACTGAGACCCGCTGTACATTGCACTGCCACCCCCCATGCATTGCGCTGCCCCCCGCACTGCCCTGCACCCCCAGGGTACGGAGCCCCGCCAGCACGCTGCCCCGTGGGGTCCCGTCCTGTCCCCGCGCGATGGCAGGCGGCTCGGTCCCCGTCCCCGTCGTGGCAGGGCCTGGCGGGGCTGGGCGCCCGGGCCGCACGTGGCCCTGGGGACGCCCCGGCTCGCCCCGGCGGCTTTGTCTCGGCGCCGCGGTTCGGGGCAGGAAGCGAAGGTGCGCCCGGCCGGGGGCACCCGGTCCCTTTCCGGCCGGGAGAACCCCGGGCTGCCCCGGCCCTCGCCTTTGTCTGGGCAGCAGAGACGGGCACGGAAATTCCTGTCGTTACTTCTCCCAGGGGGTTGGGAGAGCAGAGGGGCTGGAGGCGGAAACGGGGCGCTCCGGGAAACTTTCCTTCCCCCAGGACAGGGCCAGGGGAACGTGCCCCCCGGCGGGATTTTGTGCGGGAAAACCGCGCCTGCGCGCCCCGTTACGCTCCGGAAAGAGCCGGCACGAGCAGAGCGCCGGTGCCGGCGTGCCGGGGGCCTGGCCTGGGGCCCCCGGGCGCCGCGGGGAGCGTTGGCGGGCGCATGGAGGGGCTGGCGCTTCCTGCACGGCTGCGGCCGCGCTCCCCGGCGGCTATTGTCCCTTCCGCTCGGCTCCCGGCGTCCCCGGGCCGGCGGGAAGGGGGGGGCCGCGCTCGCCG
>NW_028186558.1:80918-105736 GCF_003343005.1 Rhea americana
CTCGCCCGCCTGACGCCCTCCCCTCCGTCCCCGCAGGAGTGTGTCAGGGAGAAGCTGAGCCTCATCCATGGCTTCTTGCAAGCGGACGTGCAGAACCAGCTGATCGAGCTCGAGACCAAGCTGCGGCGCGAGGAGCTGTCGGAGGTGAGGCCCCGCGCGCGCTGAGCGGCCGCATGGCCGGCCTCGGCCGCTGCCGCGCCGCGGGCGGGCGTTAACCGCTGCCCTTCTCTCCCCGCCGGCCCAGGAGAGGTACTTGGCCAAGGTGAAAGCCCTGCTCCACAGGGAGCTCTCGGCGGAGAACGGAGACGCCTCGCCGCTGCTCCAGGCGTCCAACGGCTGCTCCAAGAACGGCGCCTATGGGAGCGATGAGGACTCGGAGCGGGCAGGCCCGGATGGGGAGGAGGACAGCGCGATGGAGATGGAGGAAGCGGCGGCCTCGTCCTCCTCCTCTTCGTCAGCTCCCACGCCGCGGGCGCGCAAGGCCAGGAGGAGCAGATCCAACGGGGAGAGCAAAAGTAACGGAGGCAGCGTGCGGCCGGGAACGCCCCGCTGCGCTGCGAGGCTCCTCTCCCTGCGGATCGGGGGCCACGGGGCTGGGAGGGACCCTGGGAGCCCGCGCAGCCCAAACCCCCCATCCCAGCCGCCGTCCCTCGCCTCCGCGGCGAGACCTTGGCTGCCGCTGCGCTGGATTCCCGGCAGCCTGGCGAAGGGCTGCCCCGAGGGCCGGCCAGCGCAGCTCTCCCGGCCGGGAGCTCCGGGGCCGGGGCTGTTCGGGGCGCCCCGGCTCCAAGGCGGCCGGCCGCCCTGCGCTCCCCCAGCTGCGCGCCAGGCTGGCGTCAGTACGCGCTTGCTTTTAAGGACCGTCGGGTCCAGAGGCGTTGGGAGGCCGAGGAGAAACTCCCCGAGCAGCCGCGGGCCGCAACAGAGCAGCCGTGCAGCTCCCTCGCGCGAGGGGCTCTGCGCACGTGTAACCTTCGCTTAGAAAGCAGCAGCTTGGCCTGCAGAAACAGCCCGCTGCGGTCCAATACGAAGCGGGAGCGCGGGGGCTCCTGGGCATGCGGAGGGGCTGCTGGCGCGGAAAGCGGAGCCTCCCGGGAGGGTTTCGGGGCCTCTGCGACTTGCCCTGGGAGGGGGGAGCGTGAGGGAGGATGTTGCTCATCTGCTGCCACCCCGGCCCCGTGGCTCGTGTCAGTGAAAGCCAGGCCGTGGGGCGTTGCTGGAGGGGATTTCCTAGAGGTGGAGGGCAGCGAGTCTCTGCCCCTAATGCAGTTCCTTGCTGTTTTTCCGACAGAGTCTCCTGCCAGTTCCCGAGTCACTCGGAGCTCCGGCCGGCAGCCGTCCATCCTGGCCATGTTTTCCAAAGGGTCAGTACGTTCACAGAGCGGGGACCTCCTGGGGCTTTGGCCCTCTTCTCCTTCCATGTGCTGTGCTGAGCCTTTGGGGTCGATAGGTTTGCTCCCAAAACTGGCGGGTCTGTGGTTACCCAGGAGGGCCGGCCCCGAGGGCCAGCCGGGCAGCGTCCAGCAGCGCCTGGCTTCAGGCTGCAGACCRGCATCGGGGAGCCTGCCTGGACGTCCAGCCTCTTGCCCCACTGGAAAGYTCTTTGCTTCTGGTGTTGAACCCAAGAGTTGAGTCTTTGTGTTTAAAACTGGCAGAGCCAACAAACGGAAGTCAGACGAGGTGAATGGGGAAGTGAAGCAAGAGAAGAGCGTGGAGAAGGAGGAAGAGGAGCTGGAAGAGGTGCGTACCGGAGCTGTTTGCGSACGAGGTCTTGGCTGGGCCACCACCAACCTGTGGTCGTGCACGTTGTTCTGGAGGGCGTCGTGCGCTCCAGCCACAGGCACTATCCTCCTCTTAGGCCTTTTCTTTCTTTCCTCCCTGAAGGAACAAGATGAGAAAAGGATTAAAATTGAAACCAAAGAAGGGTAAGAAGGAGAGTTGTACATACACGTATTTTCTGAGGGGGTGTTTGGGCCGGTGCATGTTGGTGCCTGTGTTTGCCCACAGCAGAAGACAGCCGTGAAGGACTCAATGG
This sequence comes from Rhea americana, assembly GCF_003343005.1. Taxonomy (NCBI): domain Eukaryota; kingdom Metazoa; phylum Chordata; class Aves; order Rheiformes; family Rheidae; genus Rhea; species Rhea americana. The sequence continues at coordinate 82,954 of NW_028186558.1, forward strand.
CAATGAACGTTTCTGTCTGCATTGGCACTGTTAGTGCGGGAGGGAGGCAGCACTGTGTAAATCGGGGCAGTTTAGCTCCCAAGAGGAAGATGTTTCAGTGATGAAGCACCTCGAACGATGGACTGGTTCAGAGATCCTTCTGCTTTGCGCGTGCAGTTAGTTGTYCTGTTGCTGAAGGTAAACGATGCCCCTGAGCTCCACGGCCCAGGTCCACCGATGCCTGGCTCCCGTTCGAACTGAACTTTGCGTTGTCAGCTTTCTCTGTTGTGTTTTGGCTCTGGCCCAAGCGACGGAAGCGTTCGAGTGCCGTTAAAAGTTGGCTTGTCCAGATGTGCCACTGGACTGAACAAGCGCCTGCTCCCACCCTCCTGCGAGGCGGTAGCGTAGATCGAACCGCCCCAGCGTCGCTGCTCTAGCCTCTTGCAGGAGATCAGTCGCCCACGGGGCAGTGGGCAGAGCGCAGAGACCTCCGTGCCGGGCGAGGAGGGACTCCCGGGCCCTCCACACTGCTGCGAGACTCGCAGCCCGCTCTACCCTCCTGGCCACGTCAGCTGTAGGGGGCTCTTGGGAGGTTTTGCTGCTCTGTATCTTTATTCCTTCTCTTTATATGTTCTTACACCCAGGTCTGAGATAAAAGATGAAATTACTCAGGTTAAAACTACAACACCTGCTAAAGTAAGTTACTTTTTCTGTTCACATCTCAGCATTTCTGGTGCTTGTTTATTTTTTCAGCTGTTTCAAGCAGTTAGTTTCGTTAAGGGAAAGATAATACCCTTAGTGGCACACGCAGCTTCCAAAAAATAGTGGCTGAGGCGTGCTAGAGAGCAGCACAGCCTGCACGAGCGGGGCCAGGGCGAGAGCTGACCTCCCTTAGCGGTGGAGCAGAGGATGCCACCTGGAACTGAGGGCGTCTGTTTGGCTACTTGGACGYTTGGGGAAGGAGGGCTGGACTAGGGCTGCTTGGTGGGGAAGGAGCTTTGTGCCGTGGGTTGAAGCGTGACGAGAGAAGCTCATGCCATCCTCTGCATCTCGCAGACCACCCCTCCCAAGTGCGTCGACTGCAGGCAGTACCTCGATGACCCTGACCTCAAATTCTTCCAGGGGGATCCTGATGATGCTGTAAGTGACTTGCTGCTCCCTCGTTTGGGTCTGGGGAACGCTGTCAGAACAGAAACGCTCTTTCAATGCGCTCGTTTCTCTCTCACTTAGCTGGAGGAGCCAGAAATGCTGACAGATGAGCGCTTATCTCTTTTTGACGCTAACGAAGATGGGTTTGAAAGCTATGAGGACTTGCCGCAGCATAAAGTTACCTCTTTTAGGTGAGATTTCCTGCATCCAGGGAAACTGGCTAGGAAAATCAGCTTTATTTTTAAATCTCATGGTGCAGTGCACAAACCAGAAACTTTCCYCCTCATTTTTCTTCCCAACAGTGTCTATGACAAACGAGGTCACTTGTGCCCATTTGACACTGGCCTGATAGAGAGGAATATAGAGCTGTATTTTAGCGGTGCGGTGAAACCGATATACGATGACAACCCATGTCTGGACGGTGAGTCTGGCTCAGAGGAACCTCGAAGGCTGCGGGTGGGATGTCCTGCCCTGCTCTCGTCAGCCTGTGCTCTAAGGATGGATTCGGCAGCAAGGAGCGGGTAGCAAGYGCTGCTCTGCTTATGCCTGCAAGGCATGTGGGGACACTGGTTCTGAGCCGAAATGTAGCAGCCTCAGGCTACTGGGCTGCTGCATTTTCCCCTGAACTCTCAGCTCGATGCTGTGGGCAAAACAGAGTTAATTCTGACTGAGCAGTGTTTTGTGTTGCTGTTTCTCGTCCATAGCTGCTTGCGCCTGGGTGTGGGGCAGCAAGACCTGTGGGCCAGTGACTGAAATCTGTGTCTTCTCCCCTTCAGGTGGTGTGAGAGCCAAGAAGCTAGGACCCATAAATGCCTGGTGGATCACCGGTTTTGATGGAGGGGAGAAGGCCTTGATCGGCTTCACCACAGGTGGGTGCGCAAGGGGCGGGAAGCTTGGCTCCGAGAGCACCGTGCGTTGGGTTAGGTGTCCGTGCTGCACATTTGACTGTTGGAGAAGCTTCGTGTGGGTTTGTGGATGTTGCTGCTATGGTGAACTTGCACCTTCAAGCACGTGACGTGAAATGGAGGTGGAAGACTATGCTGATGCTCTGGTTTGGGCTTATTTAGCTCAGTCAGCAGCAATTTTGTTTATGCTAAACTTGCATAAAGCCTCCTGCCAAGTTCAGTTCATTCACAGCTGTGAACCGTCCCCGGCRCAAGACCTGAGGCTTGCGGTGCGTGCCCCTGCTGCAGGGAGGGACGATCGGGCTGTGAGAACCGCAGCGAGCCAGGTGGCTTGACGTGTTGCCTCCCGGCGGCACGTGTGCAGCCTCCCTTCCCAGGCAGGACCTGTCCTCCAGSTCCTGCTCCGCAGGAGCCTGTCGATGCAACGTGCAGGCTGGTCGGGGTCRTTCTCAGAAAGAACTTTCTATTTGCTCTTGACCTTTGTTGCTTTCTTGCTCCATTCCTTGGGCTTTCCAGAAGTGTTTGTGTTGAGAAAAGTCTTGGAGAAGTGCCCAGCTCCAGTGTGTTCATGACTTTAAATGTCCCTGMGGGCTTTTTTTTCGGCATCCTGCTCTGCAGTTGAATTGGGGGAAGAAGCAAAGGTCTGGAGGATTTAAAAGCTTTTTGCTTCGCTATTTCTGCAAGGAACATAACCCTTCCAATAACCTGTTCTGTTCAAAGCAAAGGTGGTATCAGAGGACTTCATTTGCTGATGCACAGGAGAGTTGTTTGTAGTGACAGAAAAACCCTGGATTGTCTTTGGTTTCTAATTAGGTAACAGCACACCAAGAATAAAAGACTAGTCCATGGGTAGTATGAATGCTAGTCTGTGCCCCACCTCAATTTGCTGCCCCTACTGCTTTGGTGTTGATAGGTGGGTGAGCGTTGGCCCTGGCTAGTGGTAGAGCTGCTTCTGGGCTTCTCTGTGCACTTAGGTCGTATCCTGGTGCCATCCCTTGTAACAGTGCAGACAGGCTGGCCTCCCCCGAGAACCCCTACCGCTGCAGCCCTAGCTCAGCCTTTACTGCCAACTTCCCCCAGTATTTACCATCTGCTGCACTCTCCCTTTGCCACAGCCTTTGCGGATTACATCCTGATGGAGCCCAGCGAGGAGTACGCACCCATCTTTGCACTTATGCAAGAGAAGATCTACATGAGCAAAATTGTCGTTGAGTTCCTGCAGAATAACCGTGATGTCAGCTACGAGGATCTGCTGAACAAGATCGAGGTGAGCGGCTGGCAGCAGCGCGTGCCTTTGCTCGACAGCCACGAGGCTGGTCCTCTCCAGAGTAGCCCCTGTCATTTGATGACGTGCAGTGAGYTAGCGTGGCCTCGTGGCAGGTGGTCAGGAACATGCTATGTGCCATGTCCAGCTGGTGTCAGGGACAGCTGGCTGCACCAGGTGTGCAAAGGGAATCACTTGTTCCGGTGTTGCTTGGTGGTTGCTCTTTGTGTGGGAGACAAAGCTGGTGCACGAAAAAGCCTGAGGAACCGTTTCTGTTCCTCTCACACAGAGATGGGTCCAACCTCAAAGGAGACGCTGTCTGTCCTCCCAGAAGCTGACCTTCGCAGCTCTTCCTCACCTGCAGCGCCTGGGGGGACGCTGTGCACCGTAGGGGTGTTGCACCGCAGCCCTTTCCCTAACCTACCTGTCCTTGCAGACCACAGTGCCTCCCGCAGGGCTGAACTTCAACCGCTTCACGGAGGACTCGCTCCTGCGGCATGCCCAGTTCGTGGTGGAGCAGGTAGAAAGCTACGATGAAGCTGGGGACAGCGACGAGCCACCTGTCCTCATCACACCCTGCATGAGAGACTTGATCAAGTTAGCTGGAGTCACCCTGGGGAAGAGGTAAGCACTGTGTCCCCTGGCTTTGTGGGTGCAGCCTCTGTATCTTGGCCTTTCTGCTCTCTTTGGCCTTGCAGCTTGCCAGGAGATGCTCAGCAGGTTAGTTTCCATCCGCCCAGCTGCTTTGCACATAGGATCATTCCAGGATAACCGTTTTGCATGTTACTTGCTGAGATGACTTGAGGATTTGGACTAGATGCTTTCATAGCATGGAGAACACTGAGAAATTTGGRCATAAACTCTCCTGAAACTGGCACTGTGGAAAACCCTTTGCCCACTGCTGCCCAAGGGAAGGAAAGTCATCTGGTAGCTGGAGGCAGGGTTGGGGCCCTGGCGACTGGCCTTGCTCTTTGTGCTGCTGCTGCAGTGTCTCTTGGGGAGCCTGTGCGAGTTGCAGCTTGTGCTCGGGTTCTGCTCCCTGGAGCGGAACTGGTTTCCACCAGCGTGGAGAGCCCGTTGCATGATCCTGTCATAGTCCTTTACTGTCAGGCGCCCCATGGCGAGCTCTGTTCCCTGGGGACCTTTTCCCCTGGTCACGGGCTGTTCAGAAGTCGGGGATTGCGTGGTGGGGCTGTGAGCTATTGGCAGCGTGAGGCGCAGGCTCCCCTCTCACCGTCCCGTCCTTGGTTACAGGCGAGCTGCGAGGCGGCAGGCCATCCGGCATCCCACCAAAATAGACAAGGACAAAGGCCCCACCAAGGCCACYACCACCAAGCTGGTGTACCTCATCTTCGACACCTTCTTCTCTGAGCAGATCGAGAAGGATGAGAAGGAGGAGGATAAGGAGAATGCTACGAAGCGCCGGCGCTGTGGCGTCTGCGAGGTAACTGCAGGCTTGCAGGAAGCCAGCTGCATCCTGCATCTCCTGCCCTCATTCCACCTCAGAGATCTCAGCCCCTATTGGGTCGTCCCACAGTGGTTTGACCCCCAATGCTGTGTCTCTGAGGGTAGAGAAGCAATTCCTGAGGGCACCAAGCTTCCCTGGGTCCCTGTCACTCCTGCCTGGGGCGTCTCTGCTGCATCTGCCYGTGCTCACTCTACCCTCTCTCCCTGCTGCAGGTCTGTCAGCAGCCTGAGTGTGGCAAGTGCAAGGCTTGCCAGAACATGGTGAAGTTTGGGGGAAGCGGACGAAGTAAGCAGGCCTGTTTGCAGAGGAGGTACGGACTAGGGCGGGCAGTKGGGTCTCAGCTGGTCCAGGCCTCTCTGGAAGTTCTTGCTCAGRAGAGGGGGATTGCGGGGCTCAGCTTGGCCTTGCTGATGTCCCATCTGGGCTGGTCCCTGCACAAAGCCCTGCTGCAATGACGGTCACTGTGTCCCCAGATGCCCCAACCTGGCTGTTCGAGAGGCTGATGAAGATGAAGAAGTGGATGACAACATCCCCGAGATGCCGTCGCCCAAGAAGATGCTGCAGGGCAGGAAGAAGAAGCAGAACAAGAGCCGCATTTCCTGGGTGGGGGAGCCCATCAAGGTGAGGCTGGGCGGGCATGTGTGCCGCTAATCCAGCAGGAAGGGGGGAGCCCTGCTTCCCTCCCGCTGCAGCTGACGGAGCCAGGGCGCGCGATCAGGCTGCGGAGGGGACTGCGTTGGCCACTTGCAGGCAGAGGCACGTGGCTGTATTGCTCGCTGTCACAGGGCTTTAACAGGACTCTCCGACTGTCCCTTGTCTCTGCAGAGCGATGGGAAGAAGGACTACTACCAGAAGGTGTGCATCGACTCGGAGACTTTGGAGGTGGGGGACTGTGTCTCTGTCAGCCCCGACGATCCCACCAAGCCCCTCTACCTCGCCAGGTTGGTGCTGTGGGGCTGAAAAGCTGGGTCTCTGCTCGTGATGGGGTAGGTTTGCACAGGGACAGCTGACATGACCTGCCAGGGCTGCTCGGTAGAGCAGGAGTGGAGCCTGATTGCTCTCCCCACCAAACCGTGCTGCTGTCTAAGGTCTCCTTAGCTCTGGCAAGGCTTGGAGCAACATGACTGYTCGTCTGCAGCCCTTTCTTGGCGCCCCGTAATCTGGGCTCCTTTCCCTCCCAGGGTGACTGCCATGTGGGAGGACAGCAGCGGCCAGATGTTCCATGCCCACTGGTTCTGCCCTGGCTCAGACACCGTCCTGGGAGCCACCTCTGACCCCCTGGAGCTCTTCTTGGTGGATGAATGCGAGGACATGCAGCTGTCCTACATCCACGGCAAAGTCACAGTTATCTACAAGGCGCCTTCAGAGAACTGGTCCATGGAGGTGGGTGACAGCCCTGCAAACCCCGGCTGGCTGCAGCCATTAATAGCATGTCAGCTGCCAGGAGAGACCCAGCGGTGCCAGGCCCTGTGAATATATCTCTCCCAGCAGGGCGGGCTGGATATGGAGATCAAGATGGTGGAAGATGACGGGAGAACCTACTTTTACCAGATGTGGTACGACCAGGAGTACGCTCGGTTCGAGTCTCCTCCAAAAACTCAGCCCACAGAAGACAACAAATATAAGTGAGTGCGTGTGGGAAAGCAGCTTGCAGGGCATTGCAGAGGAGCTTTCCAGCCATGCTCATGGCTAAATTTAGCTGCAACTTGCTGCTCAGTAGTGGCGTGATTGCTCACCTCCTGGCTGACGGGCGACAGACTTTGAAGGARGAGAACATGCTTGTTGCAGTGCTTCCCCAAGCACAGAGCTGAAGGCAGAGCCAGCTAGTATCCTTTCCCTCGACCCAGCCAGCTGAGGGACATGTTTTAACTATCGCTTATTGTGCAAAAGGCAGCCTTGACCGCTGTGGACTCCTGGGGCGAGGGAGAGCTGCCGTCCCGTTGCTGGAGCTGCTCTGCCGCAGCTGGCACCTCTCAGCTATGGGCTGCACCCTGGTCAGCCTCCCCGGGGTTCCCATCACGGCGCTCTGCTGTCCTTCACCTGCAGGTTCTGCATGAGCTGCACACGTCTAGACGAGGTGAGGCAAAAGGAGATACCCAAAGTGGCTGAGCCCCTGGAGGAAGGGGACGGGAAGATGTTCTACGCGATGGCAACCAAGAATGGAGTGCAGTACAGGGTAGGAGACGGCGTCTACCTCCTGCCGGAAGCCTTTTCCTTCAGGTTGGTGCTTGCAGGGGGCTGTAAGCACTTCTAAGGACMCTACCCTGTGCAGCATTTAGGTAGGAGAGGAGATAGCAGTCCCTGGGCAGYATGAATCCTGCCTGTGAACTAAGCACCCATTACACTCACTCACAAAAGCTCAGGTTAGAAATAAAGGTGCCTTTGTCACTGGTTTCACCTGCAGACATTGAATTGCGAGACATTTCTTTGCTAAGGCAATCCTGACTGCTGAACCACTGTATTTTGGCTGATGAACTGAAATCCCTGTATATTTCTTTTGTTCCAAAGAAAGAGAATGGCTGCGAGTAGATGATTGACTGAGACTCTGCCTGCTGCCTATAATTATGGGAAGAGTTAGGGCAAAGCTCCCTTTGGGAAGAGGGTTGGAGGTAGCAAGCTGCAGGTRTCTTGGTTTGTGCCGGGCGTCTTTGCAGTCTGCACGGCTGCACATGCGTGGGGCTGTCGAGCCTGGCTGTAAAACGTTAGCGCGCTGCGGAGTGGGTGGCTTSGCCATCCTCACCGCCTCTCTGCAACACGGAGAGGAGAGCAGGTTGAAGCAGGCAGGGATGGGGGAGGAGGATGCCCTGTGCTGCTGTGTCCTGGGGGAAAGAGGTATCCCAGCCTCCTTCCCTCACCTGCTCCCATGCTCCCCAGTATGAAGCCTGCCAGCCCAGCCAAGCGCCCCAAGAAGGAGGCAGTGGATGAGGAGCTGCACCCGGAGCACTACCGAAAGTACTCGGAGTACATCAAGGGCAGCAACCTGGATGCCCCTGACCCATACCGTGTGGGCCGCATCAAAGAGATCTTCTGCAACATCCGCAGCAACGGCAAGCCCAACGAGGCCGACATCAAGCTACGCATCTACAAGTTCTACAGGTGAACAGCCTCAGGGCCGCGCTGTCGGGAGCCGGTCTGCGCTGCTTGGGTGCGGAGCGAGGAAGGGGCTCGCCCTGCTTCCCGGCTCCATGGGGCTGGGAAGAGCTGTGTGCCTCCAACACAGGGACGCTCCTGAGACAGGACCTCGAGCATCTCTGTTTGGTTAGTGCGGCTGCTTGAGTGGGATTTCCTTGTCAGTCAGGGAGCAGACTGGTGCTGAGCAGCATCACCAGTGCCATTCTGGGTTGCAGGTGTTTACCCAAACATTTGCAGGCTCTTAGTCATCTCCCACACACCATGGGGAGACAAGTGCAAAGAGCCTTGACAGCAGGACAGGAACTTAGACACTTAGACCGGGTACACTTTGAGCATAACAGCTCTACCTGCTTCAGATCTTTCTGTCTTTAAATTTGTTTACCAGCTTCAGTGCCAAATCCCTCCTTTCCCCCAAGAACACCCAGAGAGCTCCCTTTGGTATGAAACAACTCCTTCCTTTAGTGCTGTGCCCAAGCGATGGTAGTAAACACGTGCAGGAGGAGGAAATAAACCCGCTTCTCTCTGGGGAGCCAGAGCAGTGCAGTGGAACGAGCACTGGAGCCTGAGCCGGGTCAGGGTGAGGAGCTTTCCTGGAACATTTTCCCTGAGCCAGAGTGTTCTTTCCCTGCAGGCCCGAGAACACGCACAAGTCCATGAAAGCCAGTTACCATGCCGACATCAACCTCCTGTACTGGAGCGATGAGGAGACAATGGTTGACTTTCGGGCTGTGCAGGGCCGCTGCACCGTGGTGTATGGGGAGGACCTAACYGAAAGCATCCAGGACTATTCTGACAGCGGGCTCGACCGCTTCTACTTCTTGGAGGTGAGGGTCCTGCAGGAGCCAGCAGGCCTGGCTGTGTCCCCAGGCATGCCGAGTCTGGGGGACTGTGCCTGAGCAGGGGGATGGAGCTCTGCGCCTGCGCCATGGAGATCCTGCAGCRCCACAAGTCCAGGGCTCTCCTCTGCCGCAGTGCTGGCACATGAACAAGTGCCCGTAGCTGCACGCAGAACTTTGCAGCCTTTTGGGGGACTAAGTCTCAGATAGAAAGAATACTTTAATTTAAAGCCACCAAGAATCTGTTGTTGACCCCTGGAGCAGTTGCTGTCTGTGGAGGTGAAGGGCTGTGTTCAGACCTCCAGTGGCCTTTCTGGCACCTGAGACAGGCAGACATCCCTGAGGCCATGCAGGGAGACAGGGTGCATCCTCTGCACACCCCAGCACTGCTCCTGTGTTGTTCCCTCAGTTTTCACAATTCAGATGGGGTAATGGCAATGGCTCTGCCAGTTCTTTGTGGTAAAGTGTCCTGATCTCTTTCTCTTCCCAGGCTTACAACGCAAAAACCAAGAGCTTTGAAGATCCTCCAAACCATGCGCGGAGCTCTGGGAATAAAGGGAAGGGGAAAGGGAAAGGGAAAGGTAATTCTGGCTGGGGAGGTCTCGAGTCAGTGAACCAGCTTGTCTGCCGTTACTTGCGGTGGAGTAGAGATAAGGCCTCCCACTAACCAGATGTTTCTGTGTACTTCTCCTGCTCTGATGTTCTCACAGGATGCAGCTATGTGGTCTGCAGCTTTATTTCTAAGAGAAAGCCATGTGTGGCTTAGTCTTTCCAAATTAAACCTTGCAGTGACGGTGCAGGGTYCCTTGTGCTTTGCTCTGTCCCTGTTCTGTGGTGCCCTCAAAGATCTTGAAGCCTTTTACCTACCGGCCACCCTTTGCTGGGTTGGTTGCTCCACAGTGCAGGGCTTCATACCCTGCTGCCAGAGGGGAACATTGCCCGTACGGGGAGCTGCCCTGTGAGTTAAGGCAGCTCCAGCCTTACCACAGAAATGGTCTGTGGCTAAGGGCTGTTGGGTGGAAAGGAATTGCACTGGGGAAAGATGAAGAAGTTCCCTTCCAAATGCAAGGGTGTATTCTGACAATGGCAGTGAAACAATTACGGATAGAAARGTGCTTTAAGCTGGTGTGTTAACTGCTGCGGAGAAAGGGAGAAGAATTTGCCTTGTAAGCACTAAGAGGAGGAAATGACTTTGCCTTTTGATGTTATCTGGGCTCTGTTGGCAGGCAAAGGCAAAGGGAAATCGTCTGTGACCTGCGAGCAGAGYGAGCAGGAGCCAGCTGACCTGAAGCTGCCCAAGCTGCGTACCTTAGACGTGTTCTCTGGCTGTGGAGGGCTGTCTGAGGGCTTCCACCAGGCAGGTGAGCCGCAGAGCCAGGACGGCAGCTGGGAGATGACCAGAGCTCGCGAGGAGATGGGAATCGGTGCTGGCCTCTCGCTGGCCAAGCTCCTGCTTGGTGTCTCAGTCCCTTTGCTGGGCACGGTGTTTGGGATGGAGCGTGAGCTGGATCAGGTGGTGTGAGGAAATCGTGGCTGCACAAGCACAAGACCTTCTGCCTTGTCTTCCTCCCCAGGTGTGTCGGAAACGCTCTGGGCCATCGAGATGTGGGAGCCAGCCGCCCAGGCCTTCCGGCTGAACAATCCTGGCACCACCGTGTTCACGGAGGACTGCAACGTCCTGCTGAAGCTGGTCATGTCTGGTGAGAAGACCAACTCACTGGGGCAGAAGCTCCCACAGAAGGGGGATGTGGAGATGCTGTGTGGTGGTCCCCCGTGCCAGGGCTTCAGTGGCATGAACCGCTTCAACTCCCGCACCTACTCCAAGTTCAAGAACTCCCTGGTGGTCTCCTTTCTCAGGTGAGCGGGCCAAGGCAAAGAGCTTGCAGATTGGTGGCTTGTGCCGAAGGACCCAGATGTTGCATGTTGCTCTGTCTSTCTGCTCACGTGTCCCTTTCTCTCTTTGCAGCTACTGTGACTACTACAGGCCACGGTTCTTTTTGCTGGAGAATGTGAGGAACTTCGTGTCCTTCAAGCGCTCCATGGTTTTGAAGCTCACCTTGCGATGCCTTGTCCGCATGGGTTATCAGTGCACCTTTGGGGTCCTGCAGGTAGGGCGGTCACRGCGTGCACAGGGCACTTCCCTTAACCGTGGGTCCTGAGGCAGTTCTCTAGGGCTAAAACCCCTCTCTAGGCTGGCTCTGCAATGAACTATAACCTCTGAAGGAGCTATCTGCTGTGTTACTGCTCAAGCACCCTCCACCGTGGTCTGGTGGAGGGGACACTCCCGGCCCTTTCAGGGCCCTGGCAGATGGGGATGCTCGAGGCCTCGTTGCTGTCTGCTCAGGAGTCTCCTTTTCTCAGGCTGGTCAATACGGCGTGGCCCAGACGCGGCGGAGAGCCATCGTTCTTGCTGCGGCCCCTGGTGAGAAGCTGCCCATGTTCCCCGAACCGCTGCACGTGTTCGCGCCCCGTGCCTGCCAGCTGAGCGTCGTGGTGGATGACAAGAAATTCGTTAGCAATATCACCCGGTGAGCCTCCGAAGCARTGCGGGGCTGGGGCGTTCACAGGGCAGGACGAGTGCTGTGGGTCTCGGGTGGGGGCTGCTCTCATCGCTCGCTCCTGCCTCCCAGGACGTACTCCGGCCCCTTCCGAACCATCACGGTGCGGGACACCATGTCCGACCTGCCGGAGGTCAGGAACGGAGCCTCCGCCCTGGAGATCTCCTACAACGGGGAGCCCCAGTCCTGGTTCCAGAGGCAGATCCGGGGCTCTCAGTATCAGCCCATCCTCAGGGACCATATCTGCAAGGTGCGGGGGCTCCGCGGCGGGCCGGGCGACAGCGCTTCCGTGCTGCGCGGGCATCCCCCAGACGCGGATGGCGAGCGGGGCGGGGGGAGGCCGTGCCTAGATGTGGGTCCGGGGTTAGGTCTGGGGTGTTGCGTGGGCAGCGCTGTGCGAACGGGGAGCGAGAGAGGCAGCGTGTAACCCGGAGACTCCTTCCCGCTCCGGGTTGGGGCGGGGGGGAAGATGAGGCTTGCAGCGGTGCAGGGACCGGTCCYTTTCCCGCAGCCTTTCCCAGAGGTAGGAACGGGGCTGCAGTCCCGCTCCTGGGTTGCGCTGTGCTGCTCCGCTGCCTTCGCCCCGCGGCGAGGTCCCGGGGCCGGTGGCCGTCGGCGGGCGGTAACGCGGGGGCTTGGCGTCCGCAGGACATGAGCGCCCTGGTCGCAGCGCGGATGAGGCACATCCCCCTGGCCCCCGGCTCCGACTGGCGGGACCTGCCCAACATCGAGGTGCGGCTGTCGGAYGGCACGACCACGCGGAAGCTGCGCTACACGCACCACGAGAAGAAGAACGGCCGCAGCAGCTCCGGGGCGCTGCGGGGCGTGTGCTCGTGCGCGGAAGGTAGGCGCCAGCCCCGCGGCGGTCGCGGCGCCCCGCGGCGCCCTCCCCTCACCCTTCCCCGTCTACCCCAGGCAAGCCCTGCGACCCCGCCGACCGGCAGTTCAACACGCTCATCCCCTGGTGCCTGCCCCACACCGGGAACCGGCACAACCACTGGGCCGGGCTCTAYGGGCGCCTGGAGTGGGACGGCTTCTTCAGCACCACCGTCACCAACCCCGAGCCCATGGGCAAGCAGGTGGGTGCGCGGCCGGGCCCCAAAGCGCAGCCCCGGGGCTCCGCGCCGGCCCCGGCTCAGCCGCCTCCTGTCTCCCTTGCGTCCCAGGGCCGGGTGCTGCACCCGGAGCAGCACCGAGTGGTGAGCGTGAGGGAGTGCGCCAGGTCCCAGGGCTTCCCCGATACCTACCGGCTCTTCGGGAACATCCTCGACAAGCACAGACAGGTGAGCGGAGCCCGCCGGAGCGCGGCCCCCGGCCCCAGCGCGTGGGGCGAGCGGAGCCGGCGCCAGCGTGACCCTCCCTCCCTCCGTCGGCAGGTCGGGAACGCAGTGCCTCCTCCTCTAGCCAAGGCCATCGGGCTGGAGATCAAGTCGTGTGTGTTGGCAAAGCTGAGAGAAGACACCGTGGGTAGGTCCYGGGGGCGAAGCCCCGCGGCCGGGCTCCGGCCAGTGGCCTGCTCCGCGCAGAGGGGCAGCTCGGGGGGCTGCTGGCCCTGCCCTCCCCTGCTTCCCGCAGCAGGAGCAGCCTCTTCCCAGGATCCCCTCTTGCCGGCCGGGATGGGCTTCGCCTGGCCCCGCAGGGATGTCCCGGATCGGGGGGATTCCTGTCGCTCGGAGCGGGAGGCTGGGGATCCCCGGCCCCGTGGTGGGGGTGCAGGCTCCCCAGGCAGCTCCCCCCCACATTCAGGGCGATTCCCCAGCATCCGGGGCAAATTCCCTCCTCCGGGGCAGTTCCCCCACATCCAGGGCGAACCCCCCCGGTCCGCGGTGGCCCCGTCACCCCCTCCCCGCTCTCTCCGCAGAGACCAGCAGCCCGGAGAAGATGGAAACCGCCGACTAGCGCCCGCCGCTCCCGTCTCCGCTCCGGGACTCCCAAACATGCACTGATTTATTTTGCCCCCCGTTTTGTTTTTATTTTGGGTTTTGTTTCGGGGCCCGGCCCGGGCCCGCCGCCCCCACGCCGCTGCCGCGGCCCGGGGATGGGGGGTGGGGGGAAGGGGGGCCGTTTTTATGACGCATTGTATTGAAAATAATCGGCCGCTTTGTACAAGTGGGAATTAATACTTTATGTAGTTTTTATATGTTGTAATATTTCTTCAAATAAATCTCTCCTATAAATTATAACCGCTCTCCCCAGTGGGCCGGAGGGGGGGGGGCCGGTTGCCCCGGGCAACACTTCCCGGCATTCCGCGCGCCTCGTGCCCCGCCCCTTCCGGGTTGGCCGCGCTTCCGGCAGCGGCGGCGCCGGAAGTGCCGGCGCGTCCTTCCGGTCGGTGCGCGTGAGGGCGGCGAGAGCGCGATGCCGACGGGCGACTACGAGTGAGGCGGCGGCGGGGCCGGGGGGAGGGCGGCGGGCCGGGCTGGGGCCTGGCGGGGCCGGGGGAGCGGTGGGGGCCGCGGGGCGCAGCTGCCAGCAGGGCGCAGGCCCGGGGGGGTGAGGCGGGAGCGGGGCCGGGACATGGCCGCGCCCCGGGGGTATCGGGCCGGGCCGGAGCGCGGCGGGACCGGGGCGGATATCGGGCTGGGCCGGAGCGCCGCGGGGCTGAGGGTATCGGGCCGGGCCGGGCCGGAACCGCGGCGGAACCGCGGGGAAGCGGGAGCCGCGTCCCCGCTGGCGGGGCCGGTCTCAGGCTCTGGCGTTTCCGCAGCTCCAAGCCCAGCTGGGCCGACCAGGTGGAAGAGGAGGGCGGAGACGACGGTGAGTGGCGCAGGTGGCGCTGGCTGTGGGCCGAGATTCCTGCTCTTTCCCCCTGTCGCTCATCCTGTTCCCGGCTCGGTGCTTGGGGTTTCTTCCAGACCCTGTAGGAGCAGCTCTTTCTCCTAAGATGCTCACCTTATACCTGGGGCTCAAAACAGTCAGGTTTCTCTTCCCTATGGCTGATCCGTAAAAGATTATGTCTGGCCTAGGACAGGGAGCAGGGCCCCTCTCCGAGTTCCTTACCTGTATCATGGATTTGAGGAACCTGAGGGAACTGGAGTGACTGATATTTCCTACCCTTTTGCTGGTGCCCAGRAGGACACCAGGAAGCAGTTGTCCCGCTGGGTGTGCGGCATGGAGCGGCCTACTGGCACCCCAGTAGCAGGAAAGGCCCTCGATGGCTGTGTGTTGCCTGCAGGAGGGGATAGCCGCRTGGGGAGCCCCCAGGGCTATGCCGGCGGTGAGTCCCCGCTTCTCTTCCTGTAGACAAATGCATCACCAGCGAGCTGCTGAAGGACATCCCGCTGAGCGGGGTGCTGGGCGGCAGCCTGAGCGCGGAGGCCGAGCTGCTGAAAGGAGGTGAGAGCCGCCCGCGGCACGCGGGACTGTTCCGGTGGCTGCTCGCCTCGCRGCCAGCTCACCGCCTCCTCTCCCGCAGGTCCGCTGCCCTCCCCGAAGGAGCTCATCAACGGCAACATCAAGACCATCACGGAGTACCGAGAGGAGGAGGATGGGCGCAAGGTGAAGGTGAGCTTTGCAACCCAGGCGGCAGTTCAGGCCTGTGTCCCTCTTTCCCAAGAGGGTTTGGTCCCGCCAGCGCAGCTGGATGCGAGCTGTTCCCAAGCGCTGGGCTGATCCTGRGGGGCCGTGCTGAGGGCGTCTCGTCAGACTTGGGTTCAGCTCTGCCTCGGGCTGCCCCAGTCTGGGCCAGAAGTGCGTCTTGGGCCGTCCCTCTGGTGGTGACAGGCTCTGTTGTACCCCTGCAGATCATCCGCACCTTCCGGATTGAAACCAGGAAGGCCTCCAAGGCGGTGGCCCGCAGGAAGGTGAGCGTGCTCCGTGCAGGGTCAGAGAGGCTGCTCTGCTTGGAGAGAGAAAGGTAGAAACTGCTTCCTCTCTCAGCCTTTCCGCTGTACATATTACTTGTCCTTGATCTCTTTGCTGTCTTTCCAAATTACCTGTGCTTAGGGGTCACTTTCCTCCTTGTCTGTGGTATCTGCTTTGCATTCAGTGCCAGTGAGGCTGTCTCGGTCCTAAGCATTGCGCAGCGCTCGAGAATGTGTCACGCGAGTGGGTCTCTCCCTCGCAACCTTCCCCCTTCCTGAACAGCCTCTGGTTCTCCCCAGAACTGGAAGAAGTTTGGCAACTCTGAGTTCGATGCCCCCGGTCCTAACGTGGCCACCACCACGGTGAGCGACGATGTCTTCATGACCTTCATCACCAGCAAGGAGGTGAGTCCGGAAGGGCGGGAGCCGGCGGGATGCGGGGAGCCCGTGGCAGCCGGTGTGGGTGCGGGAATGTTGTGCCTCTGCGGTGCTGAGGAGTCTTTCCTGTGTCCAGGATCTGAACTGCCAGGAGGAGGAGGATCCCATGAACAAGCTGAAGGGGCAGAAGATCGTGTCGTGCCGTATCTGCAAGGGCGACCACTGGACCACGCGCTGCCCCTACAAGGACACCCTGGGGCCRATGCAGAAGGAGCTGGCCGAGCAGCTGGGGCTCTCCACAGGCGAGAAGGAGAAGCTCCCGGGAGGTGCGGTGTCTGTTTGTCTTAGCTGCGTTCGTCCTTTCCCGAAGGATTTGGGTTCTGGAGGTGGAGTTAGGGGCTGGCTCCAGCCCCTCTGTGCCTCACCGTGACGTTGCAGTGCCGCGGGAAGGAGGAGGGAGTCACTCTGATGTTGCTTTTTCTGCCCTTAGAGCCGGAGCCGGTGCAGGCCCAGCAGAGCAAGACGGGCAAGTACGTCCCGCCCAGCCTGCGGGACGGAGCCTGCCGCCGCGGGGAGTCCATGCAGCCCAACCGCAGGGGTAAGCGTCGTCCTGGGGCGGGCGCAGCCCGTCTGTGCGCTCCGACTCTCCGCTCCTGTCCTGCCTCCGCTGTTCCGTGCCCGCTGCGGGCCTGGGCCGTGCCCCGCGCGCGAGGCCGCGCCGCTCGGGGGCGGCRAGGCCTTTGGCGCCCTGCGCGTGTCCCCAGTCCTCCCAGCGGCCCTGACCTGCCCGACCTTCCGCCCCAGCTGATGACAATGCCACCATCCGTGTCACCAACCTGTCTGAGGACACGCGCGAGACCGACCTGCAGGAGCTGTTCCGCCCCTTCGGTTCCATTTCTAGGATCTACTTAGCCAAGGACAAGACCACCGGGCAGTCCAAGGTGAGATGGGCAGGGAGGGATTCCCCGCGGGCTCGCGAGGGCTGGGGGCAGAYGCCCCGCTTGCCCTCACTGTCTCGATTTTGTCCCGCCCAGGGTTTTGCCTTCATCAGCTTCCACCGCCGGGAGGATGCGGCCCGCGCTATTGCCGGGGTGTCTGGATTTGGCTACGATCACCTGATCCTCAACGTGGAATGGGCCAAGTAAGCGTGCGGGACGGGGGCAGCGCACAGCCCGTCCCTGCTGTGGGGGGACCCACACGTGCACCCAGCTCCGCTGCTGCGGGCCGGGGCGTCGGCGTGTGGCTGCCCCGGTTCTGACTGTGGTTTCTGCCTCTCCTACAGGCCTTCCACCAACTGAACCCGCTGTGCTGTCACTGCTGGCTGCTGTCTAGAGCGATCGGTGTCCCTAAATAAAGGCGTGTGGTCTAGTACGCACAAACGTGTCGCTGTGTTGCGCCTCCTCACCTCGCAGGGACTTGCTGCCAGGCTGGGAGCAGCCCTGTCCGCCTCGCGCGCAGGAAGCCAGGGTTGTGTCCGACTGCCAGGCTGGGCCGGGCTCTGCCTTCAGACACCTCCCACGAGCCGCTCGTGTGACTCACTGCCACCTTGGTTGTGTCTCGCTCAGGGGCACGTGGTGCACGTCCGGCCGCTGTGCTGTGGCTGGCAGTGCCCGAGCTGGCAGTGCGGGATGGGGAAGGGCGCAGCCGCTCTCTGGGGACGACGGGCTCCTGGCGCCCAGGGTTTCGGCTAGATCGAGGCCTGTCAAAAAGCGACACAAGGCCGTGGTGGTGGTATAAGCTTTAATTCCAGCCCTTCCACATTAGGCTTATCCTTGCCCTGCGTGGGACGCCGCTGCCCTTTCCGGGACCTCCGGCCCTGTCCGCCTCGGGGCTGCGCTGCGTCCTCCGCCGCGGCCTCCCTCCCTCGCTGGCTCCTAGGCTGCTCGCTGGAGCTCCACGTGCTCCAGCCGCTCCGCATTGGCGGTGCAGCCGCAGCAGCCCTGCATGCTGTCGGCCAGGGCCGCGTAGAGCAGCGGGTGCACGCAGATGTTGAAGTTGACGAGGATCTTGCAGACCTGGGCCGCGGTGTGGATCGCCTGGGAGACGGAGCAGTCCTCCGGGCCCGAGCGCGGCAGGCGGCGCCCCAGGTTGATGTTGCGGAAGACGTGGTAGGGCAGGTAGGAGAGCGCGTAGAGGGCCACCCCTGCCCCCACCAGCAGCCCCACCTTGCGCTTCTCCAGCCGGCTGATGTGGGGGTTGCGGAAGACGGTGCGGACGATGGCAGCGTAGCAGGAGGCGGTGAGCAGGAAGGGCAGCCCGCAGCCCAGCACRGCCAGCAGCAGGCTGTAGGGGTAGAAACGGGGCAGCCGCTCCGGCGAGGCGCTGCCCAGGCACTCTGTGTTGCCTGCGTTGCCCTGCAGCTCGGAGAAGGCCAGCGTSGGGGCCGAGAGCGCCCCGGCCAGCACCCAGACGGCCGCGCTCAGCGCCTTGGCGTGGTGCGGCTGCAGCCGCCCGTGCACCCGCAGCGGGTAGACGATGCCCAGGTACCGGTTGAGGCTGATGCAGGTGACGAAGAAGATGCTGCCGTAGAGGTTGCAGTTGAAGAGGAAGCGCTCCATCTTGCACAGGACCGGCCCGTAGCGCCAGTGCTTGGGCGGGTAGTAGTAGGCGGCCAGGAGGGGCAGCGAGAGCGAGTAGAGCATGCCGCTGACGGCCAGGTGGAAGGAGTAGACGATGCCCGAGTGCCAGGCGTGCTCGTGCACCACGAAGCGGTAGACGGCRAAGGCGTTGCCGAAGAGCGCCGGTGGGAACTGCAGCGCCAGCACGGGCCACAGCTCCTGCTGGACCCTGCTGAAGTTGCCGCAGTGGCTGACCGAGGCGTTCATCCGGGGGCTGTGCAGCGCCTCGCCGGCTGCGGGAGGGGAGGGGATGAGGCCCTGCCGGCCCGGCGGGGACTGTGCAGCGCTGTTAACGAGCGGGAAGGGCGGGCAGCGTGGGAAGGCGCCTGGCGAGGTACCGCTGCGYGCAGCACAGCTGACAAACCGCTGAGCCGAAGCTGAGAGCAGCTGGTGGAAGCGTGGTGCGAGGCGAGCAGCGAAGTGCAGACACTGACATGGGTTGGTGAGCGCCTGCCTTGCACCTGGGCTGAAGCCCTGCAGTGGGGCCAGAGTGTGCCGCGCTGGCCCCACTCCCACGGAGGGGGAAGCAGAGAGGACCCTGCTGCGCTGGGCCCGGCCCCCACCCGTTCCAGCCCCGCCACTCGCCTCGTCCTGCCTGCGCCGCGGGGTCGGCTCCTGCGTCCTGCCTGTGCCGCGGGGCCAGCTCCTGTGCCGCTGCTCCCTCACCGAGCCCCGGTGCTGCCTTGTCTCCTCCCCTCAGCTTCGGTCCCTCCCTTCTCAGCAGAGTAAGGCACAGGACGCAGAAGGGTCACATCCTGCCCCGTGCTGGGGACAGCACAGGCTGGGAGCTGGGCCCTGCACCGCAGGTCTCGCCCCCACCCCGAGAAGCCCCGCGGCCGCCAGGGCCCCTCTCGCCTTGCCTGGGGCGGCAGGGCTGGGCACTTCCTCTTCTGTGGCGCAGGGGAGCCCTGCAGCTGCCCGGGGCACGCAGGAGCCACCCGCTCCCGTCTCCTTCCTGCCAGGGCCGGGCGCTCGGCCTGGGCGATGCGGCCGGAGATATGCTCCGGCCGATTAAATCGGGGGCCCTGCGGTCGGGTGAGCGGCGCTTCGCTCACGAAACCCTTGAGCATTATGAAAAGGGCGGCGGTGCAGTGGCAGGCAGCCCGGGGTGGCCAGGGGAAACTGTTACAGCCCGCAGAGCGGCATGGTGTTTCTGCTCCCCCCTGCCCAGAGCCCAGCAGAGSCACACGCAGCTGTTCAGAGCACTGTATTGAGCAGGAGGAGGAACAGGGCCTCTGGGAGGCAGCTACCGCTTCCCCCTTAGTCTGTGCACGCAGCAGCCGGCTGGTGTCTCAGCGCTTCCCCTTGCTGGCATGCCCTCGCCGCCTGAAAACAGTTTTCCCCTTTGTCAGCASCTTCCCTCGCCCCTTCGGTCTGGAGGGAGCGAGTTTGGGGCCTTTACGTCCATCCTCGTGACGTGGACGCCTAGGTCCTTGTCTCGGCTTTCGACCCGGTGCTCCTTGTGGCTGCCTCATCCCGCTGCGGGGCTGCGAGTCCGTCTGTCCAGGGCCTCCTGCGCGTGGCCACGGCTTCCCATGCTTGGCCCGGCGGGTGGGCCGCGGGCTGGCAGTGCCGCCGGGCTGCTCCGGCTGGCTGGACCGCTGACGCTTCCTCGGCAGGGCGGAGCCCGAGGGTCCTCGCTTCCTCTTGGTGCGCTTGGGGAACAGATCTTGGGAAGAGACGCCAAAGGAGGAGGGAGAGGCTCAGAGGTGCAGCYGGGACCAGCGGGAGGGAGCAGCGCTGGTGCCGTCCCTTGCACCRGTGGGGAGGTGTCAGTGCGTTTACTTTGAGCCAAGATCACGGAAAACTCAAGGTTTTTGCATCATCACCAGCTCCCTGGAGCGAGGAGGGGATGTGGGAGGCTCAACCCCTTCCCCTGCAGGACTCACCTTCATCCGGCTCCTCGCCCACCTCCTGCCGGTAATACTCCGCGTCGCTCTCGTCCGACTGCTCAGCCGGATCCTGCTGCTCCGGCGCCCCAGGGTCCTCAGCGTCGCTGTCACCGTCCTGCCCCCGTCTCCTCCGGATCCCCGCCAGGCTCTTCTTCCTGCAACACCCGGCATCAGCCTCGGCCGGGCGCGCCGCGCCCCGCCGCCCTGCCCCGCCACCACCTGTGAGCCTCGCGCTGCTGCCGCTTGCGCTCCACGTCTGCCTCCTGCTTCTGGCGCCGCTCCGCCTTCAGCTGCAGCTTCGCCTCCTTCCGAGCCAGGATCTCCTGGACCTCTGCCTCCGTCTTGTGAACTGGGGAGGGAACGGAGCTGAGAGACGGAGGCCCCAGGTGCCGCGCAGGCAGGCTGCCGGGACGGCGCCCGAGCCCCGGGCTGCGGCAGGGGCTGCGTTGCTTACTGAAGCTGTGGTAGAGCACGTTGCCCTGGGCCAGGCCCTCCTCCACCTTGACGAGCTGCAGGGTCATGCGGGGCCCGATCTGCGGGAAGGAGGCGTGCGGAGTCCTGTCAGGCTCCGCCCGGAGCCCTCACGGCTCCCGGCACGGTCGCGGCGTCCCCCCGGATCAGAACGTTTACTTGGGCGATCACGGGCAAGTCAAGGTCTCCGTGTCGTCACCTCCGGGGGGGGTGAGCGCCGCCCCCGCTGGCCCCCTCGTCCCCCCAGACCTCAGTGAGGCGCACGGCGCTCTGCTGCGCCTTCATGTTCCCTCGGCCCGCGTAGGCCTGCGGCAGCTCCAGGATGTTGTGGGTCCCGTCCTGCTCGGCCTCGCTCTCGGACAGGTTTATGTCTCTGCGGGAGAGCAAAGTGTGGTGCGAGGGCCAGGCTGCCCCTCCCGCCCCGCCCGCGGAGCCGGGCGCCCCGCGCTCACTTGATCAGCAGCTCACTGATGTCTTCCAGGCGGCTCATGTTGGGGAACTTCTCCTGCAGCAGCTTCTTGAGGCCTTTGCTCACGCCGACGGGAACGACCTTCACGCTGCTGCGAGGGCGAGGAGGGAGCAGTCAGGGTAACGGTGCTGCGCGGACCCCGTGCACCGTGGGGCTGGGCAGCCGCAGGATGTGGACAGGTTGGAGGCTGCCCAGAGCGTCTTGGGGACAAACCACCGTGATGTAACCCAAGGAAAGGTGCCAGCGCCGTCCCCAGAGCCTGGTGGCAACTGTGGGGCGGCCGGGGCCGAGCACCGCAGAGAGGAAACCACCTGCACGCTGCCTGCTGCTGACAGGAGGCCGAGAGCCGCCGAGGAAGGAAGCGGTGGCAGAGAGCAGCCAGGTGCCTCAGAGCGTTTACTTCTGCGACATCACGGGGACATCAGCAGCTGCATCCTCATCATGGGAACCCAGGGAGAGCGCGCTCCCAGCCCCGGGGACCCAGACGCGCGGGGAGATGGGGGYTCGCGCAGCACTCACTAGTGCCGGAAGTCCAGGAGCTGCGTCTCCGCRTCGTAGCTGATGAGCAAACACCTCTTGATGTTGTTGAGGTTGACCTGCGGCGGCGGGGAGGAGGAGAGGCTGCAGCTAAGAACCGCACCGCAGCAGGGAGGCGTCGCGCCGCCTCGTTTACCTTGTGGACGTTGATGGAGGGGAACATGTTCTGGAACATGCTGGCCATGAGCTTGATGTGGATCTGCTGGAGGCCGAAGTTGCTGAGCACCAAGAGCGGGTGGTGGGTGAACTGCTGCTCATGCATGCGGTGCCGCTTCAGCGAGGAGACCACGTCCTTGATGAGCGCGTACTGCGGAGCGGAGYGGCGGCCGTGAGCCGGGCAGGGAGGGGGCTCCGTCCCGGCCAGCGGGAAGGTGAAGGGCTCCGGCTCCTCCAGGATGTCGCCTGGACACCTACCTGAGTGACCTTGAAAGTCAGCGTCGGGCCGCCGGGGAGGCGAAAGAGCTTCTGCAGGGGGAGAGGAGCAGGTGCTCAGGGCTGGGGAAAGCTGCCGCCAGCCCTCGTGGCCCCCCGCCGCTGCCACAGATGCATCAGTGCGTTTACTTTGAACTAAATCACAGCAGAAACTCAGCAGAGTTTTGTCATCATCTGCATCTGCTTCGGGAGAGGGAAGGGATCCCCAAAGGGCCCTGGTGCCTCCCACTCCACTGGCCCCAGGACGGGAGAGTTGTTAGCAAGGGCAAGCTACAGCCTGGTTGCTGTGGAGAGAAGAGCCCCCGGGGCCAGCGCACGCGGAGCAGCGCCTGCTACTCACAAAGTTGATGCTCGAGGGCGATTTGCTGAAGACCAGGAAATGCGTCACCCCCAGGGGCCCGGCCACTGCCACAAAGTCCTTCAGCGAGTTCTTCTTCCGGACCTGCGGCACACAGCTGAGGTCCAGCCCCTCGTCCTCCGCGCCCCGGCCCGCTCCCACCGCGCAGGGCGGATGCGCCCGGAGCAGCAGCAGGAGCCAGGCGCCGGTGGAAGCGGCGCAGCAGGGCCGAGCTCACCTTGAGCGCCCGAGCGGTGTAGGGCTCCATCACCTTCCGCACGTCCAGGATGAGCTGCCGCACATTCTTGCCCACGCGCCCGCGGTGGAAGACGAAGGAGTGGGGGACAGTGCTGAACTCCTGCTGCGCGTTGTGCAGGGCAGCCGCCCGCTCCTTCTTCTGGTTCTTGGTCTGCGGATGCAGCGGGGGTCAGGGCAGGGGGCTGCAAGGTCTGGCTGCGTCCCTCGACACGGGCACTGCTGTGTCGGGGCAGCCCTTCCCTGGGACAGCCCAGACCCCCAGGAGAGCCCGGCCTCCCCGATCCTCTCCTGCCCCCC
>NW_028186558.1:107246-108204 GCF_003343005.1 Rhea americana
GGTGGTGGCTGCGGTGGTGGCGGTGGCTGCGGTGGTGGTGGCTGCGGTGGTGGCCGTGGCCGCGGTGGTGGCTGCGGTGGTGGCGGTGGCTGCGGTGGTGGCCATGGCTGCAGTGGTGGCCATGGCCGCGGTGGTGGCCGTGGTGGCCGCGGCCGCGGCGCTCACGCCGGGACGACCCGGCGTCGGCAGCAGGCGCAGGTGAGGCACCGCAGCGCGGCCATGCTGAGCTGGAAGAGGGTGCCGTAGCGGAAGAGCAGCCGGTAGTAGGTGCGCACGGACAGGTCCCCCGAGGGGTCGGCGTACTTGAGGGCCACCAGCGGCGTGTAGAGGCGGTTGGTCTGCGTGCGGAAAGCCGGGCGCCGGGCCCCGACCACACGCGCCACGGCCTGCGGGCACGGCGGGGCTCAGCGCCGGCCCCGGGGACCCCCGCCGCGGCCCCCGGCCCCCGGCCCGGCCCGCACCTCGGCCACCGCCGTGGGGCTCTGCCCCAGCGTGGCGAAGATCTCCTGCGAGGCCGGCAGGTAGACGTCCCTGAAGTACCGCACCGTGGCCGCGTCGGCGCCGGGGTACTCGCGCCGCGACACCTCCTCCATCAGCTTCAGCTCGAAGTCGGTGTTCACGGGGCCCGGCTCCACCATGGAGACGCTGCGGGGCCCAGGGCGCCGTCGGGGCCGCGCTCCCGGCTTTGCCCCGCTCTCGGCGGGGCGCGGAGCTGCCGCCGGCCCGGTCCCYGCTGCCCCCGCGCGCTCACAAGACGTTGAACTGCAGCAGCTGCACGGCCAGGCTCTCGCAGAAGCCCTCCACGGCGAACTTGGAGGCGGCGTAGACGTCGTTGAAGACGATCCCTGCCGGCGGAGAGGGGCTGAGCTCGGGGGGCCCCGCCGCCCGCCGCCCCGCCGCCCGGCCCCCGCCTCACCCTGCAGCCCCATCACGCTGCTGATGACCACGATGTGGCCGC
>NW_028186558.1:108511-109618 GCF_003343005.1 Rhea americana
CACCGAGCTGTCGCTGCACACGTCCAGGCGCTGGATGCTCAGCGTCCGGCCCAGCGCCGGCCCCGCCGCCTCCTCCAGCTTCTCCTTCTTCCGCAGGTCGCGCATGGTGGCGATGACTGGGGGGGCGGGGAGGGGGGCAGCGGCACTGGTGGCCCCCGCCGCCGCGCGCTGCCCCGCTGCCCCGCGCCCGTCCCCGCTGCCCCCGCGCCCGGGACTGAAGGTCGCAGGGTCAAGCCGGGATGGCGCTCCTTAAGCCGCTTGGGTAACACAGCGGATAATCCGCCCCCCTCTGCGGCTAATCCCCCCGCACCGGGCAGCCCCGGCGCGGCGAGCTGCAGGCGCGCGTGTGCGCGGCGCTGTCGTGTGCGGGGTGCTGCGCGTGCGTGCGTGCGTGCGCTCCGCGCCTCGGCGTGCGCGGCCGTCCCGCGTGCACGGCGCTGTTGGGCGCAGCGTTGCACCCGTGCGCGCCCAGCGTGTCCCGCGGCCGTCCCAGCCCTCACGCTGCCGGCGAGGGGTCTGCGCGCCGGCTCGGAGTCGTGTTGCGGCCGCAGGAAGAGGCTCTGGGGCTGCCCCACAGCACCCGTGTGCCCCCTGCCCCGAGCTGCCCCTGCACGAAGGGGTTGGCGCCAAGGGGTGGGAGAGGCCGGCGGGTCCAGACGGGGTGAGCATCAGCCCCAAAGCCCGCACCCCCGCTGGGCCACCCCGGCCTGGGGGGCTCCTGGCCCCTTCCCGCCGTGCCGGTGGGGAGCAGAGGCCCCCTCCTGCCCCGTCCTCCCCCCCGTGCCCGGGGCGGCAGGGCCGGGCCCCTGCACGCTCCTCACCCTGGAAGCGGTGCTGGGGGTCGTGCGCCAGGCGCACGGCGATGGCGAGGCCGATGCCGGAGGAGCAGCCGGTGATGAGGACGGTGCGGGGCGCGGGGCTGGCCATGGCTGCGCCGGCCTCGGGTCCAAAGGCTCTTATGAGATCAGGACCCGGCATCACGTGGGGGCAGGATCAGCCGCCGCGGGCGGCCCCGGGGAGGGCACGGGGACGCGGGGCCTCGGCCCGCTGCCCCGCACCGCCCGCCCCGGGCAAGGCCGCCCGCAGGGAGCCCCCGGCGGGGCACGG
>NW_028186558.1:111323-115238 GCF_003343005.1 Rhea americana
CTCCCGCCGCCCCCAACCCCAGCCAAGCGGAGGGGGCGCGACGGCGGCCGGACCCCACGCGTGGGTCCCCTCCACCCGCAGTCCCCGGGGGCCCCGCCGCCTTCAGCACCACGGACAGGGCCTGGAGGGCCCCACGCCGCCCCGCGGGGACCGGGGGTCCGGGGGGGGGCGCTCCCCGGGCCCCCCTGCCCCTCGTGGGTGCTCCGGGCCCCACCGCAGTGCCTCTGCGTGCCCGGACGCCTGGGCCCCCCCGGAGCTGGTGGGGGGTCCCGGACTCCGTGGTCCTCTCTCCGCCAGGCCGGGGGGGGGGCTCGGGGGGTGGCGGACTCTCCCCCTTGTCCCAGTCCCAGGAGCTTTGCCACATCTCCACTGAGCTGGGACGAGATGCCGGGGGGGTTATTCCTGGCGCTGCCGCCCCGATCCCTGCACCCCGACATCCGTGGGGCACGGGGAGGCTGGGCCACACCGGGGCTTCCCTCCCGGGGGGGGCAGTTGCGGGTGTCCCCCATGCACGCCTGGCGTGCGGCGGCCGTGAGCCGGCCCTTCCCCGGGGAGCCCGGCAGGAAGCCGGACCCACGCGCCGGGGTCAGGAGGGCCTGAGAGACGTCCCGGCCGGAGCGGGGTCAGGCCGTTCCCAGCACGGCCCCCACGCGCGGCCCCCGCCCGCCGCGCGGGTGGGAGCGTGGGGAGGGGGCAGGGAGCCCCCAGCAGCGCTCTCCCCCCCGGCCGCCCCTTCCCGGCCTGCCCGGACAGGCGTCTCCGGCGGGCGGGGGGAGGCCGGGGGCCGCCGCGGGCGGGGGCCCCGCGCTCTCTGATGTGCATGCGATCCTCTCCCCCGAGCTGCACCCCCCGCACACCTGCCTGCGCCGGGATTAACCCTCCCTCCKCGCCCGGCCCCGGGCAGGCACGTGCAGGGCCCCGGGCAGAGGGGTGTCGGGGGTCTCCCGCGGGCGGCAGAGCCCTGCGGCCCCGCGGGGCGCCCCGGCACCCCGGGGAGCAGAGCCTGGCCGCGGTGGGCCGGGGGCGGAGGAATGCAGCGAAGGAATCCGGCTGCCGCGGGCCGGACCTTGGGCCCACACAGCTGCCTGGCACCGGGCCGGCCCCGCTCGGCAGCACGCAGGCGGGGGGGTGGGGACGCGGTCCCCGGCCGGGAGCGCCGAGCCCGCCGCCCAACGGCTCTCCGCTCGCCCCGCAGCCGTGCCCGTGGATGTGCTGCAGACCCTGGGCGTGCAGCACGGCCGCGAGGGCATCTCCGTCACCACCGGCATCTGCGCCCAGCGCCCGGGGGCCGACGACCCCGACTTCGCCTTCCGCGTGGACAACCGCACCCAGCTCAGCGCACCCACGAGGCAGCTCTTCCCAGGTGTGCCAGGAGCTGCTCCGGGGGGACAATCCGTCCTGGGGGTGCAGAACTGATCTCTGGATGCAGAGCTGCTCCCAGGGGACGATCCGTCCTGGCGGTGCAGAGCTGCTCCCAGGGGGATAATCTGTCCTGGGGGTGCAGAGCTGCTCCCAGGGGATGATCCGTCCTGGGGGTGCAGAGCCCAGGGGACGATCCGCCCTGGGGATGCGGAGCTGCTCCCAGGGGACAATCCGTCCTGGGGGTGCAGAGCTGCTCCCAGGGGGATAATCCGTCCTGGGGGTGCAGAGCTGCTCCCAGGGGATGATCCGTCCTGGGGGTGCGGAGCTGCTCCCAGGGGACGATCCATCCCGGCGGTGCAGAGCTGCTCCCAGGGGGATGATCTGTCCTGGCGGTGCAGAGCTTCTCCCGGGGGATGAAGCAGCATTCGGCCTGACAGTCCCTCCTTCCCCCCGGCGCAGACGGCCCCTTCCCGGAGGACTTCTCCATCCTGGCCACGGTGCGCGCCCGGCGAGGCGGGCAGGCCTTTCTGCTCTCCGTCTACGACGAGCGCGGCGTGCAGCAGCTGGGCCTGGAGATCGGCCGCTCGCCCGTCTTCCTCTACGAGGACCAGGATGGGCAGCCGGCCCCGGAGCAGTATCCCGTCTTCCGCAAGGTGGACCTGGCCGACGGCAGGTGAGTGCCGGGGCCGGAGGGGAGCGGGCGCCCGGCTGCCCTGGCTGCACTAAGCCCCACGCCCGCAGGTGGCACCGCGTGGCGCTGGCCGTGGAGGGCAGGAACGTGTCCTTGATGGTGGACTGCCACCTCMTCGTGACGCTGCCCCTGGAGCGGGGCCCCCAGCCCCTCGTCAGCACCGAGGGGGTGACGCTCTTCGGGGCTCGGCTCCTGGACGAGGAGGTGTTCGAGGTGGGTCCCCCCRTGGCCTCCCTCCCCAAAGCCTCCCCGCTGGTCCCGGCAGTGGGTGCAGGGGATGGGGAGACCCGGGAGCTGCCGGGGGACGGGGATCGGCCGGGTCGCGGGTGGCCAGCAGCGGGCCCGCTCGCTCTGGGGTTGCTCCTGTTCCCCTCCCCGTGCCTGTGGGTCAGCCTCTTTCCCACTGGGAAAGGCCTCCGGCCGCATTCCTGCCCGCTGAGCTCTCCTGCTGCAAAGGTCAGGGCCGCGGGCGAAGAGACGGCCGGGCGCGCGGGCTGGGCTCCCCAGGCCCTTCTCCCCGGCGGGCGAACAAGGGCGCGTTTGTCCGCTCCTCTCCGCGGCGCTGCAGCCGGGGCCGGGGCTGGCTGCCCCGAGCTGTGCACGGATCCCGCTCGGATCTGCCCCCATCCATGAACAGCCCCTGCTCAGCACCGTGCACAGCCCCATGCACAGCCCCATGCACAGCCCCATGCACAGCCCCTGCTCAGCACTGTGCACAGCCCCATGCACAGCCCCATGCACAGCCCCTGCTCAGCACTGTGCACAGCCCCATGCACAGCACCATGCACAGCCCCATGCACAGCCCCATGAACAGCCCCATGCACAGCCCCATGCACAGCCCCTGCTCAGCCCCATGCACAGCCCTGTGCACAGCCCCATGCTCAGCCCCCTGCACAGCCCCGTGCACAGCCCCATGCTCAGCGCTCTGCAGACTCTCGAGCTGTGTGCATGGCCACGGCCCTCGCGCCATCCCCTTTAGCCTCCCCTGTCCTGCAGGGCGACGTCCAGCAGCTGCTGATCGTGGCCGACCCCGCGGCTGCTCACTCCTACTGCCAGCTCTACATGCCGGGCTGTGACCAGCCCCTGCTCTACCCGCTCGTGGCCCCCTTTCCCGAGGAGGTAGGTGCCGAGGTGGGAAGAGGAAGGGCCGGGGGCTCCGGAGGGCCTGCGGGGATGCTGCCGGGCTCGGGCCGGCGGCAG
Organism: Rhea americana; assembly: GCF_003343005.1. Classification (NCBI taxonomy): domain Eukaryota; kingdom Metazoa; phylum Chordata; class Aves; order Rheiformes; family Rheidae; genus Rhea; species Rhea americana. The sequence goes on from NW_028186558.1 coordinate 114,577, forward strand.
CGGGATGCTGGCACGCCGCACCGGGCGCCCTGCTCCCGTCCCGCTGAYGCCGCACCGCCCCGTGCAGGGCGGCACCGAGGCCACGGCCGCCCCACGTCGGAAGGGCAAGAAGGGCAAAGGGAAAGGCAAGCGCAAGGGCAAGGGCAAGAAGAGGAGGAACAAGGAACTGCTGGAGCAGCAGGAGGCCCTGGTGCCCTCCRCCGCGGACGACCAGGTAGGGCGCGACTAACCCGCCTCTGCGGCTGCAGACGGSGCTGCGGCGTGCCCGGCTCCGGGCGCGCCGGCTCCGAGCGTGGGCTGAGGCAGAGCCGGCCGCGTCCCGGAGGAAACCCCYGTGCACGCCGTGCTGCCTGCGGCAACCCCTGGCCTGCCGGCCTTGGGGCGCCTGGGGTGAACGGGCCCCTGCGTGCCGGGGGCCGAGCTGTCCCCGGAGCTTGCGGGGGCGCCCGGCTGCAGACCCCGGCGCGGAGCAGCGGGGAGCCCCCGCCGCCGCCTTGGCCCCCCTTGGCCCTGGAAGCGCGTCGTGGCCGCAGCTGGAGGCGCCGGTGCCGGCCAAGGGCGGCCCGGGGGCCGCGGCCCCTCCTGCCGATGAGTCAGCCGCGGCCCAGCCGACCGGAGAGCCCCGGCGCGGCGAGAGGGCGGCCGGGCTCCAGGTGCCGCCG
>NW_028186558.1:115789-119090 GCF_003343005.1 Rhea americana
GAGCGGGGCCGCCGGCGCGGGCCGGGATGCCGGGGCCGCCGGTGCGCGCCGGGCTCACTCTCTCCTCCCCTAGGGCCGGCGGTTTGTGGGGCCGCCGGGACCCCCGGGCGCTGCGGTAAGGAGCCGGGGCCGCTGCGGGGAGGGGGCGGCACGCGGGCTGGGGGGGGCCGCGCCGGCACTAACGCCCCGTCGCCTCCTCCGCAGGGGGAGCCGGGTGCCCGGGGGCCGCCGGGGCCACCGGGGCCGCCGGGAGACCCCGGAGAGCAGGTAAGGTGCYGGGTTGAAGGGGGGGGCAGCCATGCCAGTGCCCCGTCCCACCGGCACGGGGGTGCTGACGGCCGCCCCCTCCGCCGGCAGGGCCCCGCGGGACGGCCGGGGCTGCCGGGATCCCACGGGAGCCGCGGCCCGGCGGGGACCACGCTCATGCTGCCGGTAGGCGCCGGGACGCGTCCGGCGGGGACGCGCGCCGGCTCTCGCGGGGGGCCGGGCGTCCCGGGGGCTCCGCTCAGCCGCCGGCACCCCCCCAGTTCCAGTTCGGCGGAGACTCCCCCGAGGGCCCCGCCGTCTCCTTCCAAGAAGCCCAGGCCCAAGCGGTCCTGCAGCAGGCGAAGGTGAGGGTCCGGCGCCCGCCCCGGCCCCTCCGCCCGGCTCCCGCTGCCGCTCAGCCCTCTCCCACCCTCTCTCCCCAGCTCGCCATGAAGGGCCCCCCCGGCCCCATGGGGCTCACCGGCCGCCCGGGACCGCTGGTGAGTCCGGTCCCCCCCCGCCCCGACGCGCAGCACGGGGCGCCCCGGCCCCGCGGCGGCTCCCCGAGCTCTCCCCTTTCCCCAGGGTCTGCCCGGACACCCCGGCCTGAAGGGCGACGCGGGAGACCTGGGGCCGCCGGTGAGTCCCGCCACGGGGGGGGGCGGCCGCGGGCCGGGGGTCTGCACCCGGCCTCGACACCTTCCCCTTCTCTCTGCCAGGGCCCGCGGGGGCCGCCGGGGCCGCCGGGGCCACCGGGCAAGCTGGGCAGGCGGGTAAGTGCTGCGAGCCGGGGTCCGYGCCGCCCCCCTGCCCGTCCGGGGGGCACCCGGCCCTCGGCCCCCTCCCACCCCTCCGCCTCTCCCGCAGGGCCGCGCTGGAGCTGACGGCGCCAGGGGCCTCCCGGGAGAAACCGGACCCAAGGTGTCGTGCGCGGGACGGTGCTGGGCGCCGCCGGGGGGGTCCCTGGGGTCCGGGACGCCCAGGGCCCCTCTGCCCCCCTCGACGCGTCCCGACGCCTCTCCCGTCCCGCAGGGCGACAGGGGCTTCGAGGGGCTCCCGGGGCTGCCGGGCGAGAAGGGCCAGCGGGTAAGTGGGAGCGGGCTGCGCCCCGTCCCGGCGCCACCGTCCCGCCGCCCCGAGCCCTCACCGCCTCTCTGCCGCAGGGCGACGCGGGGCCGCCGGGCCCCCCGGGCCCCCCCGGCCGCAGAGGCGCCCAGGTGAGCAGCGTGGGAAGGGGGGCGGCAGCGGGCCCCCGCCGGGACGCCCTCAGCTCTGCTCCGTCTCCTCCAGGGCCCCGACGGGCTGCCGGGACCCCGCGGGCAGCCGGGGGAACCTGTGAGTACCTGCGCCGCGGGGAGCAGGGCGAGCCGGGGCTGGGGGCTGCCTTTCTCCCCCGAGCTTTCTCCCTGGGGGAGAGATTTCCGGAGAGCTCTGGGTACTCAGCTGCCTGCGAGCCTAGGGGCGCTGGGTCCGCGGGGGCTCGGCCGGCAGCGCTGACCCCTCCGTCCTCGGCCCTAGGGCGTGCGAGGTCTCCTCGGCTCGCGTGGCTCCCCCGGACTCCCCGGACCACCGGTACGAGACCCCCCCCACCCCGTCCTTGTGTCTGTCTGTCCATCCTGGCGCCGAGGGGTCACCTGGGCTTGGCATCGCCCTCGGCACTGCGCTGCCTCGGCCCTGACCCTCCTCCTCCTCCTCCTCCCATGTCCCGCAGGGCGCCGGCGGCATCGAYGGAGCACCCGGGCCTGAGGGCAGCACGGTGGGTGCAAGTGGGGCCCCACTGGGGAACCCCACCTGCACCAGACAGTGGGGGCRTGGGATGCTCCTGGGTGGGAGAGCAGGATGCTCCTGGGAGGGGGTATGGGATGCTCCCAGGCAGGGGTGCGGGATGCTCCCCGGTGGGAGAGCAGGACACTCCTGAACAGGGGTGCAGGATGCTGCTGGGCAGGAGGGCAGGATGTTCCTGAACAGGGGTGCAGGATGCTCCCGGGTGGGAGAGCGGGATGCTCCTGGGTGGGGGCGTGGGACCCAGCATCCCCACTCCCACGCGAAGCAGGAGTGTGGCAGGGCGGCTGGGGCTGTGGCGAGGCTCTGGCAGGAGGGAGGTATCCGGGGGTCCACAGCGGGCTGATGTGCCCCGATGGGGTTTCTCCATCACCTCCAGGGCATCCCGGGGGAGCCAGGCCCGCCAGGACAACAGGGAAACCCGGGTCCGCAGGTAGGTGTGGGGTGGCCCAGGGGGGCCGGGGACTCGGCTGCTCTTTCGGCACCTTCCCAGCGCCTCCGACCTCTTCTCTCGCAGGGGCTGCCTGGCCCCCAGGGTGCCGTGGGGCTGCCGGGGGAGAAGGTGAGCAGGGTGCTAGGGTGGGTGGCGGGGGCCACGGGGGCCCGTGGCGCCCAACACCGCCTCTTCTCGCCCAGGGCCCGCCGGGGAAGCCGGGGATGCCGGGTGTCGCCGGGGCCGAGGGGCCGCCAGTGAGTAGTCATGCAGGGCGGTGGGGTGACGCGGTGGGGAGGGGTCCTGGGACCCCGTGCGGGGCTCACCCCTCGCGCCTCCCTGCAGGGCCACCCCGGCCGAGAGGGGCCAGCTGGAGAGAAGGGCCTCCAGGTAAGCGGCCGCCGTGGGAAGGTGCTCAGCCCCCCATCATGGGGCGGGGGGGCACACCAAGGTCCCCCCCCACATCCAGCTTGGACAGGGCCGGCTCTGGCTCTGCTGATGCTCTCTGCACCCCCAGGGCCCTGCGGGCGCCCCCGGCCCGGTCGGCTACCCGGGACCCCGTGGGGTGAAGGTAAGCACAACCCCCCCCCCAGCCCCTGCAGTGGGGCCAGGCCATGCCCCCCCAGCGGGACCCCCTCCCCCCGGCCCCTCTGTGTCTCTGCAGGGAGCTTTCGGCGTGCGCGGCCTGAAGGGCAGCAAAGGCGAGAAGGTGAGGGGGGCAGGTGGGGCATGCCCCCCAGGACCGGGGTGCTGGGTGGCTGCAGACTCCTCTGCGTGGGGTCTCGACCCCCCCCCAACCTGTGCCGTGTCTCTGCAGGGAGCTTTCGGCGTGCGCGGCCT
>NW_028186558.1:120475-122365 GCF_003343005.1 Rhea americana
GGTGCACGGTGGGGGAGGGTGCACGACGGGTGCAGGATGGGTCCATCTCGCCTCCCCGCAGGGCAAGGCCGGCCAGGCTGGGCAGACRGGACAGCGAGGACCCCCGGTGAGCGCAGCGGCCCCCACCCCGCCGGCCCCACGCTGGGGACCGGAACCACGCGCCCACCCCGGGGCTGCCCGTATCCCGTGGTGACCGCCCGGGACCTGCTGTAGCCATGGCAACCACCTTGGGGCTGGCTGTATCCCAYGGCAGCCACCCCGGAGCCAGCCATATCCCACGAGGACCCAACCCTGAGGCCTGCCGTATCCTATGGCAGCCAGGCCCTGGGGCCCATCATTTCCGCRGCAGCCAGGCCCTGGGCCCTGTTGTTTCCCATGGCAACCAGGCCGCAATCTTCTGCCCTGTGTCCCATGGCACCCAGCGCGGGGCCTGCTGTAACCCGTGGCAATAGTGCCCAGGGCCTGCCGTATCCCATAGCAACCACCCTGGGACCCGGTGTCCCATGGCAACTGGGCCCTGGGGTCTTCCGTATCCCATGGCAACCACCCCGGGACCTGGTGTCCCATGGCAACTGGGCCCTGGGGACTGCCGTATCCCACAGCAACCACCCCGGGACCCGGTGTCCCATGGCAACTGGGCCCTGGGGACTGCCGTGTCCCATAGCAACCACCCCGGGACCCGGTGTCCCATGGCAACTGGGCCCTGGGGACTGCCGTATCCCATGGCAACCACCCCGGGACCCGGTGTCGCATGGCAACCAGCCCTGGGGACTGCCGTATCCCATAGCAACCACCCCGGGACCCAGTGCCGCATGGCAACCAGCCCTGGGGACTGCCGTATCCCATAGCAACCACCCGGGGACCGGGTGTCCCATGGCAATAGTGCCGCAGGGACTGCTGTATCCCATGGCAACCACCCCGGGACCTGGTGTCCCATGGCAACAGTGCCGCAGGGACTGCTGTATCCCATGGCAACCACCCCGGGACCCGGTGTCCCATGGCAACTGGGCCCTGGGGACTGCCATATCCCATAGCAACCACCCCGGGACCCGGTGTCCCATGGCAACTGGGCCCTGGGGACTGCCGTGTCCCATAGCAACCACCCCGGGACCCGGTGTCGCATGGCAACCAGCCCTGGGGACTGCTGTATCCCATAGCAACCACCCCGGGACCCAGTGTCGCCTGGCAACCAGCCCTGGGGACTGCCGTATCCCATAGCAACCACCCGGGGACCGGGTGTCCCATGGCAACAGTGCCGCAGGGACTGCTGTATCCCATGGCAACCACCCCGGGACCTGGTGTCCCATGGCAGCCGGGCCCAGGGGACTGCCATACTGCGCGGCATCCAGGCCCCAAACGTCGGCCCCGGGCGCCGTGCCGGGGCGCCGTGCTCCGGGCTCCGTGTGGGTCCCGGGGCGCCCGCCCGGCTCGCACGCCCTCACGCCGCTCTCTGCTCAGGGCCTGCCGGGGGAGCGCGGCCTGCCCGGCGCCACGGGGACGCCCGGCCCCAAGGTAGGTCGGCGCCCGGGCGTCGCGGGGACGGGCCGGCGGGTCTCCGCCGCCCGCCCTCAGCCCGTCTCTCCCCACCCAGGGCGATGCTGGCCACGACGGGGCCCCCGGCGCCGCGGGGGAGAAGGTGAGCGGGGGGCCGGGGGGCGGCGGGGCCGGCCGCCATCCTGCCACCATCCCGCCGCCCACGGGCTTTTCCCTCCGCCCCGCAGGGCCCCCAGGGCGCGCAGGGCCCCAGCGGGTTCGCCGGCACCAAGGGGCCCCCCGTAAGTAGCGACGCCTCGGGGAGCGGCGTGGCGGCCGCCCCGCGCCGCGGCCGCCCCGCTGACTCCGCTCCCGCAGGGCCCCGCCGGGAAGGACGGCTTGCCGGGACACCCGGGG
>NW_028186558.1:122643-131979 GCF_003343005.1 Rhea americana
CCCCCCGGCCCCCCGGGGGAGCAGGGGCTGCCAGGAGCCGCCGGCCGAGAAGGAGCCAAGGTAGGAGCCACCACGCGGCCGCCCGCCGGGCTGAGCCGAGGGTGCTGACACCCCCCGCTCGGCCCCACGGCGGCAGGGAGCGACGGAGCCTGCCGCGACCTGCCCCCCCCCCCTTCTCCTTGCAGGGAGACCCCGGCCCGGCTGGCGTCCCCGGCAAGAACGGCCCCCCGGGCATCCACGGCTTTGCCGGCACGCGGGGCGCGCCGGGAGAGACGGTCGGTGCCGTCCCGGGCTCGGACGCGGCCTGCCGCGCTCCCCGGGCGGGGAGCGGGGACGAGCGGGGCCCTGACCGGCCGTCTCTCCGGCAGGGTCCTCCTGGCCTGAAGGGTGAGGAAGGCCCCCCCGGCCCGCCCGGCCCCACAGTGAGTGCTGAGCATCGGGGCGTTCCGGGCTCGTGCGGAGTTTTGGGGTCCCCCTTGCCAGGGGCTCCCTGGGGAGCGGTTTCGCCACCCCGGCTGGAGTCCTAGTTGGTAAAGAGTGAGTTTTCCTTGGCGAGGAGGGAGGATCCCGGGCCTGTCTTTCCTAGGGTTCCCCCGGCGAGCGAGGCCCCACCGGGGCAGCTGGAGGCATCGGACTGCCGGGCCGCGGGGGCGCGCAGGGCCCCCCYGGCCCCACCGGAGAGAAGGGCTCCCCGGTAGGTGCTGCAGCCTCGGCGTGGTGGGGCGCGACGCAGGAGGAGGTGTGGGGCAGGGCTGGGAGCAGCCGGGAGCCTCCCGTGGGTCCCGGCCAGCCCCGCTCTCTCCCCGCCGCAGGGCGAGAGGGGCCCGATGGGCCCGGCCGGACACGACGGCATCCAGGGCCCTGTGGGGCTGCCGGGCCCAGGCGGCCCCCCCGGCCCGGCAGGAGAAGACGGCGACAAGGTAAGTCCGGGGCAGCAGCCAGCCCCCAGCGACGGCTCCTTTGCGGAGAGGAGATGTGCTGCGCCTGGCTGCTGACAGCCGGGGGAGGTACCCGGGCCGGTCCCCTTGGAGAGGGCCGGTTCCCGCGGCCGCCTCCTGGCAGCGGGGAGCTCCCGGGCAGCGGCGCGTCCGTGTCCGTGCCGGGCGCTGGCAGGTTTCCTTGGCAGYGCTCCCCAGGTGGAGGCAGGTTTCCCTGGTGATGGGATTTCCTTGGCCACGGTTCCCCGGCGATGGCAGCCTTCCCTGGCCGCCAGCGCTCCCTGGCCACGGGTCCCCGGCAAGGGCGGCTGCGGGGTTTCACCGTGTCCCTTTGCCGTGGCAGGGCGAGATCGGGCCGCCCGGGCAGAAGGGCAGCAAAGGCGACAAGGGCGAGGCGGTAAGGGCCATGGGGCTGGCCGGCCTGTGCGGGCCCGGGGGCTGCCGAGGGCCAGAGCGCCCCCAGGGACGGGAGGCGTTCGGGGGCCGCTCTGAATGATGCGGATGCTTCTGCCCCCCCCCCAGGGCCCCCCAGGACCGACAGGAATCCAGGGGCCTCTCGGGCACCCTGGCCCCGCGGTGAGTAGCTGGACACGCTCTTCCCACCCAGTTCATCCCCCCCCACACCCCGAGCCCCACGCTCAACCAAGAGACCCCGAATGCAGCGCTTGCTGCTCCMCCCAGCAGCGCGAGCATCCCCTGTCCTGCCCTGTCTCCCCACTTAGCCCCTTCCCGCCTGCGCGCCAACGTCCCCGTGGGGCAGGCAGTGCCTGCGGGAAGGTGCTCACCCCAAGCTCGCCCTTGGCAGGGAGCGGACGGGGAGCCCGGGCGCCGCGGGCAGCAGGGCATGTTTGGGCAGAAGGGAGACGAGGGCTCGCGGGGCCACCCCGGCCTCAGCGGCCCCCCGGGCCTGCAGGTAAGGAGCAGGGGGCAGGGCTGGCTCTGCAGGGCTGGCGGGGGCTGTGGGCGGGCAAGGGGGGGCCGGGACAAGGGCTCCGCGCGGCACCAGGGTGGCTCTGCCCTGCCAACCCGCGCGCTCCTCGCAGGGCATGCCAGGCCCGCCGGGCGAGAAGGGGGAGAACGGAGACGTCGGCCCCATGGTAAGGAGCCCCCCACGGCTCAGCTGCCCACCTCGGTGCCTCCCCGGCTCCCCAGACCTCGCCGACTCCCTCTGCCCCACTCCACAAGCTCCCTCTCCCRTGGGGGCCTCGCAGCCCCCCGGCTCAGCAGTCGCTCTCCGTGGTGCTGACCCRCCCTGTGCTCCCTGCAGGGCCCCCCCGGCGCCCCGGGACCACGCGGGCCCCAAGGACCCAGCGGCGCAGAGGTGAGCACGGCCGTGGCACTTGGCTGCCGGGCGTGCAGGGTGCCAGGCCGTGGGGCAGGCTCTGGGCTTTGCCCTGGGTAACCCCTGTCCTCGCGTCTTTAGGGCCCCCAGGGAATGCCGGGCGGCGTGGGGCAGCCAGGTGCYGTGGGAGAAAAGGTGAGCCCACGTTCAGTGTGCGTGGACCGGGCAGAGCAGCGCACTCCCCCCCCCGCAGCGCCCGGCAGCACCCGGGGCACGGCCGGCAGGTTTCCCTCTGCTCTTCTCCCGYGCAGGGTGAGCCAGGCGAAGCAGGAGACCCTGGAGCCCCGGGGGAGCCCGGCCCGCCCGTGAGTGTYGCAGGGCATCTCTGCGAAGGCAGGAGCATCGGGGTGGGGAGGAGGAGAAGCTCKATGGAGTGGGGAGCAGGGAGCGGGTCCCGCTCTCCCCAGGCACGCGGAGCTSGGCCAGGGCTGCGGGTGAACACCGTGCGGCCCGGGCTACGCCCTGCTCTCCCCATTCCTCTGCAGGGTGTGAAAGGGGATGTGGGGGAGAAGGGGGATGCAGGACAGCCAGGAGCAGCTGGCCCCCCTGGCAAGAAGGGGCCCCCAGGAGAGGATGGAGCCAAAGGCAACTTGGTGAGTGCAGGAGTGAGGTGCAGAGAGGCGAAGGGAGCCTGCCCTGAGACCCCTCGCACACCTACCCACAGCCCCTTCCCTGCTCCTGCTCTGCTCTCCCGGTGCRCTGCAACTCTCTTCCAGCCCCGTGCTCATATCTCCGTCTCTCTGCAGGGCCCCATCGGCTTCCCTGGAGATCCCGGCCCCCCTGGAGACCCCGGCGTGCCGGTGAGTAGCCCCAGTTGGCCCGCTGRAGGGGCCGCAGAGCAGAAGCAGCCGCAGCCTGGAGGCTGCTGGCGCTTCCCCAGGCTCGGAGCCGGCACTCGGAGCTCCCATGCCACGGGCTGCCCCAGGCGCCGTCACCCCGGTGCCGGCAGGGGCCGTGGGGCGAGCCGGGGGCTGGAGGAGCCGGGCGCCAGGGCTCTGGTGCTGTGCTGCCTTGCAGGCGCTGCCCTGCCGCACCCCCCTGCAGAAAGCCTGGGGGGGCCGGGGTGGCTGGGCGAGCGCTCACCCCGTCCTGTGCCGCAGGGCCTGGACGGCGCTGCTGGAGAGAAGGGCGACAGCGGGGACCCCGGCCTGCCGGTGAGTGGGGCACCTGGGGGTGTCAGGGCCGTGAGGGGGGGCTGCGATCCCCCACGGGGCTGCGGGACTGTGGCTGACCTGTGCTGCTCCCCGGGGTCCTCGTGCACCCCTTATCCCCCCAGGCCTCTCCATGCTTCCCCCAGCGCCTGCTGTGGGACCTTTTTCTTCTCTTTCCTCCTCCCCAAGCTGCCACTGACCAACTCGGGTTTGTTTCAGGGYCCCCCCGGTGCGTCAGGGGAGCCGGGGCCCCCGGGACCCCCTGGACGGAGGGTGAGTAGGGGAAGGGGGYGAGGACGGGGAGGGAGAGCACAGGGCGAGGTGGGAGGGGAGCAGTGCTCTCTGTGTCGGGGGGCAAGCGGGGCTGCTCCAGGCCGGAGCGCTGTTCCCGGTGCCCAGCTCACGCGCTCGCTGTCTCCTTGCCCAGGGGCCGGCAGGGCCAGCTGGGCGCGAGGGCCGTCAGGGCGAAAAGGGTGCCAAGGTAAGCTGAGGCTCTCCAAGCCTGCTCCCCTCGGGGAGGAAAGCGCCATGCCTCTGCCAGCCCGGGGCAGAACCCGAGCCCTCCCAGACACCGCCGGCAAGCGGGGGCCAGGCCCCTGTGCCACCCCAGGCCCCGCTCAGATGCTCCATGCTCGCGTTCCCAGGGCCAGCCTGGCACGGAGGGGCCGCCCGGGAAGATGGGCCCCGTGGGGGCGCAGGGCCCTCCAGGGCGGCCCGGCTCCGAAGGTCTCCGTGGAATCCCTGGTTCGGCTGTGAGTCCTGGGGGGGGGTGGGGGGGCTGTGGGGAGGGCCCGTGAGGCACACCCCTACAGCAATGCAGGGCTGAGTGCGTGCCCGAGGCCCTGGGCAGCCAGGTGCCCACACGGCGTTGCCTTGGGCGCTGAGCCGCTGCAGGCTGGATTTTGGGGGGGCTCGTGCCGCTCTCCCACGCTGTGTCTTCTCCAGGGCGAACAAGGTCTGCTGGGAGCCCCAGGACAAGCAGGACCACCCGGCCCCCTGGTAAGTCAGGGTGAGTGAGCCCTGGGGACCCTGGTGTCCTGGCTGGGCTCAGTCCGGGGAGCGTGACTCCCTCTGTGCTCCTTGCAGGGCCCTGTGGGCTTGCCTGGCCTCAAGGGAGACCCTGGCCACAAGGGAGACAAGGTAAGGCGAGGTGACAGTTGCGCAGGAGCTGGGGCTGGGGTGCCCCTCACCCCAGACTCGCCCCCATGCCTGGTCCTGGGGAGGAGGCTGCCTGACACTCCCTTCACTCCCAGGGCCACGCGGGACTGATCGGGCTCATTGGACCTCCAGGAGAGATGGGAGAGAAAGGAGACCAGGGGCTGCCAGGCATCCAGGGTCCCCCAGGACCCAAGGGAGACCCTGTGAGTATGTGGGGTCTCTCCTGACKTTGGGGCTGGACAGCAGGGAGAAGAACAACGTACTTGTGGACACATGCCCCTTGGGGACAGGGCTGATGCTGTCTCTACCCGCAGGGTTTGGCTGGACCCACAGGTCCCACCGGCCCCCCAGGACCCCCTGGGCTCTCGGTGAGTAGCTGCCTGCACCATCCAGGTGCACCAAGCTTTAGCTGAACGTCATTCTGCTCATCCCAGGATCGTCAGTCTGCCCTTAACTCCTCTGCAGTCCTGGAGGGGGGGATTCTCTCCCCAGGACTGGTGAAGGGGGCAGAGGGGACCGAGGCTCACGGGAGGGTCGAGGGCAGCTTCCCCAAGCTGCATAACCAGCTCACGCCTGGGATCTGGTTGCTCCCAGCCAGCACCCCTCTCCTGTCTTCTCTTCCCCACAGGGACCCTTGGGCCAGAAGGGCTCCAAAGGCTCACCGGTGAGTGCCGAGGAGGGGACGGGGAGCACAAGCAGGGCCATCTCCTACCGCGTCCCTAGGGGRGCTGGGGAGCGAGCAAGGCACTTGGAGCCTTCTGGGCTGGTTGGCTGATTGCCCATTCCTCCTCTTTTGCAGGGTGCGCTGGGTCCCAGAGGTGACACGGGTCCCCCTGGACCCCCAGGGCCACCGGTGAGTGAGAGGTGCTTTGGGCACAGAGACAGACAACACCCCGCCTGGGTCCTGCCAAGCCCCCTGTTCCCCCTTTGCCTCTCCCCTCCGGGGACGGCTCCTCCATCCCCAGGCCCCCCTTGCTGGCGCAGAGGCTGGTCCGGCSTTTCTCACGCAGCTCTGCTCCCTGTGTCTGCTGCTCTCACCCCTCTGTGTGTCTGTCCCAGGGCCGCCCAGCTGAGCTGCTTGAGCCACTTCCCTCGAGCAGGGCCAGGAAGCGCCGGCAGGCTGTGGACGGAGCTCCAGGGGAGCAGGGAGCCCCCTCAGAATACGAGGGGCTGGAGGAGGTGTATGCTTCGCTCAGCTCCCTGCGCACTGAGGTCGAGCAGCTGAGACGGCCCCTGGGCACCCCCGAGAGTCCCGCTCGCGTCTGCAGGGAGCTGCAGCTCTGCCACCCCCACCTCAAGGACGGTGAGGTTCTGGAGGTCCAGGCTGCAGGAGGGAGAGGGAACGGTGGAAACACCTCCAGGGGGGGTGGGACCAGGGCTTTCCAGACCTCTGCCCCACGCCAGGTGCTGCACGTACAGCATGTCTCTGGGGAGGGGGCCAAGGCAAGTGCAGAGCCTGCAGGGAGCTGATCCATCTGTCCATCTGCCTGCCTGCTGACCTCCCTGCCCTCCTTCCCAGGCGAGTACTGGATTGACCCCAACCAGGGCTGCTCCCGAGATGCCTTCCGGGTTTTCTGTAATTTCACGGCTGGCGGCGAAACCTGTCTCTTCCCTGATAAGAAGTTTGAGGCTGTGAGTTGAAGCAGGGATCTAGAGGGCTGGGGTACGGCAGTGCTGGGTGTCCAGATCTGTGCTCCAGCAGCCTACTGGGCCGGGGAGCCCCTGAGATTGGGGGGGGGGGGGGGGGCTCAGGGCATGCTGCACCCCATGCTGCAGGGCGCTGGGGTTAGAGACGCTCTCTAACACCTTCCCCTCCTCTGTCACCCCCAGGTGCGGCTCGCTGCCTGGAACAGGGAGAAGCCGGGAACATGGTACAGTACCTTCAAGAGGGGCAGAAAGGTAGGAGCCTGGGGGTTACGCTCCGTCCTGGGGCAGAAGGGAAGAGGCACCCAGTGCGTGGCGTTGGGTGGCTGCATCTCAGCCCCTGTGCTGTCCTCCCAGTTCTCCTACGTGGACGCAGATGGGAATGGGGTGCCYGTGACCCAGCTCACCTTTCTGCGTCTCCTGAGTGCCAGCGCCCGCCAGAACTTCACGTTGAACTGCCAGAACGCAGCCGCCTGGTACGACGCCGGTGCCAGCAGCTTYGCCCGCGCCCTGCGCTTCCGTGGGGCCAACGATGAGGAGCTGGGGCACGGCCACCCTGCTGCCCTCATCCGGGCCCTCCGYGACGGTTGCCAGGTGAGGCAGCCCAAACCCCACTGCACCCTGCCACCCCCCTACATGCAGCCCCTTCATCCCCTTCCCMACCCCGTATCCCCTCGCAGCTGGAACCATCCCTGTCCCTGTTCACCCGCTTCATCCTAGCTCCCCTGGCGCCATGTCTGCCAGGTCCCGGTGGGTCTCTGCCCCGGGGTCCTATCCCTGAGCCTGCCCCATGTCTGCAGGGACGCCAAGGCCAAGAGCGGACAGTGCTGGAGGTGGCCTCGTCCCGCGTCGAGCGGCTGCCCCTGATGGACGTGGCCATGGCTGACTTCGGAGACRCCAACCAGAAGTTCGGCTTTGAGCTGGGCCCCGTGTGCTTCCTGGGCTGAGCGTGGCCCCAGACGGCGCGCGGGCAGGGGGCTGCTCCGCCGCCTCTCACGCCAGGGACAGTGACCCAGTGCCTGCCCTGGCACACTCAGGACTTGGAGCTGCCACTGCACGCCCCCCTCCTGCCCCTCTTATTTATACTGCCGGCTCCCAGGYGGACGAGCTGGGGCAGGGCACCCCGGACTGTCGGGAGCGGGTGCGAGCCGGTGCCCTTCCCATGGTGCTATGAAGCTCCCCGAGAGCCCCCTTAGTGAAGCACTGGACATGCCCTCGGCACGGCAGCGCTGCGGCACCACTCACCCAGCCCCATGGGCGCCGGAGCGCTRGGACCCCCGTGCAGCCCTCTCCCCAGCCCTGCGGCCCTGCTGCCGCCGAGTCTCCGCCGTCCGTCCTGGCTGTGCCTGCCCATGGCTCCACGTACGAGCCGGGGCTGCCTYCTCCGTGCCTGCAGCTGCTCGGCTGCTCTGCGGGAGAGCCCCGCTGCACCGGGGGACTGCGCCCCGGCCGGCGGCAGCAGCTCGGGAGCTGGGGTGCGCGTGGGGCTGGGCGAAAGGTGCAGCCCCCGTGCCCAGCCCAGCACCCAGCTCTGTGCTGTTCAGCGTCTTGACCCCAGCGCCTTGCGGTCGCTGTACCATAAACCAACTGTATCGAACCTCCCGCCTCGCCTGGTGCCACTCTGTGCCCCATGCCCCAGGCTGGCACCCTGTGGGTGCCAGTCCCCCATCCCAGCACTCTGCTCCTGCCTCAGATCTCTGCTGCTTCCCATTGAAACAGGCAGTGCCAGGCCTGGCTGGTGCCTGTGGACCCTGCCAGGATGCTGCAGTGCCTGGGGGGCTGCAAGGCACAGCACGCATAATRCATGTGGGTGCGTGCGTGGTGCATGCAGCAATGCACGTTGGGCTGCCCGTGGTGGGCCAAGGAGGGGCACAGGCTGCCCCAGCACCACTGTCCCTGCAGCAGCTGCACAAACACCTTTGGCCTTGCTTCTGCAGCCGCCGGTGCTGCCTGCCACACCATGTTTGTGGCAYGGTTGGAGATGGGGCTGGAATCCCCCGCTGGCCCGGGACGCTGGGTTCATGGGCGGCCTCAGGCGGATATGGCTTCTCCCTTTCTTTTTTCCCTCTTGCCTTGGTCAGAGCAGCCCCATCTGCAGCTCTGACATCCAAGATCGTTCTCCTGCACGCAGGATGCCCAGGTTCCCCGGCAGCCCTGCTGCCGGTGGCCTCCCCGCTCCCCTGCCTGTTGCTCTGAGGGGGCCCTGTCCCCACTGCACATCCCGAGCGTGGGCTCAARGTGCCCAGACCCTGGGACCAAGGTGGCTGGACTTGCTTCCGCTGCTGCCTACCCAGTGCCCGGCCTCCGGCAGGCGGGCAATAAGGTGCTGCGAGGGAAGAGGCAAGCGGTGTGGGCGCTCTTCCCCTCCTTTGCCTGGTACCACATCCCTCTCCGGTGGCTGGYGTCTGGCCACCTCCAGCCCTCCTTAACCCTGACCACAAGAGACGCGTGTTGAGTCAGGGCCGGGCAGCTCAGCGTAGGCTGGGGAGCATGGCTGGCAGGAGACGCAGGCGATGGCGAGGCCGGGAGCACGGCTCTGCCCCAGCCGAGGGCCATGCTGCTGTCCGCGGGGCAGGTAATCGCTGCTCTGCTCTATGCGGAGTGTGGCACAGCAGTGGGTGCCCAGGCCGAGGGTTTCCCAGGCCGCAGTTGGTGTGAGTCTCCCCTCCAGTCACTGCCGTGGGGCCTCAGGACCCCGTTTGCACGAGAAGGGGGCATGCGAGGGGATGTTTGTGCAGCTCTCAGCGTGTGGAGGYCCTTCTGCCCCTGGCCAGCCCAGGGCAGGCTGCCCCTGCACGGGAACACGTACCGTGGCATCATGGTGGGATGGGGCGGGGGACCGGGAAGGCTTTGTCCCTGGGGGGCTGCTTGGGCAGGGGGGCTGGAGCGCCCGGCGCGAGGGCCCCCACTCTCCTTGCACGAGGCTGCCAGCAGGGATCAGGATGCGATGGGGGTGGACTTTGGTCCCGGGACAGCGGTCCCGCCCCCCGCCACTGATCCCAGCGCGGGTGCGGGAAAGCCCGGGGAGTGCGTTCCCAGGCGTCCTGCCGCCCCGCTGCCCGCGGGGGGGGGACCGGGCCGCCCCCGGCACCCCGGGACCACG
>NW_028186558.1:132388-134894 GCF_003343005.1 Rhea americana
GGCACCGGCACCGGCACCGGCACCGGCACCGGCGGGGTCCGCGCCTGCAGGATGCGCCTCCTCCGCGGCCTCCTCCTGCTCCTCTCCGCCGGGTCCCCCGCGATGCAGGTGAGCGCGGCCGGGCCGGGGGGGCTCGGCGCCGCCTCGGCGCCCCCCCACCCCGCGGATGCCGGTTTGCAGCGGGGGGGCGGGGGGAGGCGGGGCCTCCCCGGAACCGGCGCGGGGGTCTCGCCGGGACGGGCGCCCCGGGCGACACCGGACACCCCCGGTCACCCCCCGCGGCTCGGACGCCGGGGCCCTTTCCCAACCCCCGCAGCGCCTAGAGCGGCAGGGGGGACACTGCGCCGAACCCCCTGCCACCCCGGCCCCACGGCCACCCACCGCTGCGGGCTGCCTTTGCTCCGTGCGACGCCGGGCCCAGACCCCAGGCTCCCCGCTTGGCACGTGGGCGGCTCCGGAGCGATGCGCCGGAGCGGCTTTGCACGTGGTGGCGGCAGCCGCCGAGGCTCCTGGCTCGGCCCCTGGCTCGGTGGCAGCCGCAGGTAGCGGGGCAGCTTGGTCGCTGCTCAGCGCCGCTCGTACCGCCTGTGGAACGTGCACGAGCCGGGCTGGCGTCAACGGGGTGCTCCGGCCCGGAGCCGCTCCGCGGGCACGCCTCTCCGCAGGGATCCCCGCCGGACGGTGGGCGCGGGGGCTTTGGAGCCCGATGCCGAGCATGGGGAGGGTTGAGGCAGCCGATGCTGCCCCGTGGGAAGCAGAACCATGCGCGGAAGGTGCTGAATCCAGGCAGGAGCCGGCAGCCCAGTGGGACTTCCCTACTGTGCTCTGGGCTCTGGAGCCRGGAAGGGCTGCCAGCCCGATGTGCAGAGCGAGCTCGGGGTCCTGCACCCCACGACTGGGCCGCTCCGAGCATGGCCTCGCACGATGGCTCCGCCGTGGTGCCCTGGCTGTCTCCGGGAAGGGCCTGGAGCCGTGTGGCGGGAATGGCACTGTGCCCTGGTACTGCTTCCTGCCGCCCCACTGCCCGTCCCTGGCATGGGGACCTGCACGAGGACGGGTCGAGCTGCAGATGCCTAGGCGTTCGCAGCCAGGTCTGAACCCCCATCGCCTGCGGAGGGGCTGGCACTGGGCTCGGGGCGGCTGGGCCTTGCTGCCTCCCCGCTACCCCCCTCCTCCTTGTGTCAGTGCCTCGTTCCCCAGCACRGCACTAAATGCCGGATAATGAGCTGGAATTAATGAGCAATTTGCCTGCAGATTCCCAGTGATGATGCTCCAGGCTGGAAGGGAGCCTTGCAAAGGAATAACGCAGAGGTGGAGGTGAGGGTGGGGGCGCCCGGCCCCCTGCCCGTTGTGTTGGCAGCTTGGTGCATGCAGCCGGCGCATGCCCCAGTGCCCGGGAGGCTGCTGGTGCTCGGCGTGTGGGGATGCCGCGCTGCGGAGCAGCCCAGGATGTGCCCTCCGCTCCCGCAGGCCTGCCGGACGCCCGCGTCCGGGCGCTGAGGGCCTGGAGCACTGGGGATGCTGGAGGAGCGATGCATCGCACCCCTGTCCCTGTCCCCATCCCTGTCRCCGTGCGGAGTCTGCCAGGAGCTGCCGGCCGGCGTTGGTGGTGCAGGGCCCGTGGGCGGCCAGGGCCGGGCTCTGCCCCGGGGCGCCCCGCGGGCGGGCACCGTGGGCGCCCGTGCTGTGCGTGCCCATCCCCACGCGGTGGCACTGCGCCCCCACGGCACGGTGCTGGCTGCCGCACCGTGGCACGGCCCCGGCGATGCTCAGGCCTCGGTGGGGCCTGGGGCTCCGGAGAGGGGGGCTCAGGTCCCTGCGCTGTGTCGCGGTGCACTAYGCTGTGCTGTGCCGTGCCGTACCACACCGTGCCGTGCCAYRCCRTGCTGTGCYRTGCCATGCTGTGCTGTGCCATGCCATGCCAAGCAGCCTGTGCAAGGCACTGTGCACCACAGAGGCAGACGATGCTGGGCAAAGCAGGCGTCTGGGGAGGCCACCAGCAGCCCTGGAGGTGACGGCAAGTGCTGGGGAGCGCGGGCGGCAGTCTCTGGGGACAGGGTGCTCCCAGCGCAGGAGTCGGGGCACGGCCGGGGGAAGGAGAAGGGGAATTTTGCATCCACGCTCCGGGCTTGGCACGTGGCACAGCCGAGTGCGGTGCATGGCCGCGGGTAGGTGCTGGCCTCGTGCTGAGGGCTGCCGCTGGTCTCGGCATCTCCCCCCAGCCTGGTGCCCGACAGCAAAGCAGTTACCCCAGGCCCAGCTCCTGGCACGACCCCAGCCCCAGCCTGGCACCTCTGCTCGCCAGCTGCAGGGTCCCATGTCCCCGAGCCCGCTGCCCTCGCAAGCCGCCCCAGCGCTGCTCGTCCCGGCCAGCGCGGGACTGGAAGGGACAAGGGTGGGAGCTGGGAGCTGAGAAGCAACCTGGGGGCCCAGAGTGGGGCCATGCCTGGAGGGGAGCTGGGGGCCACCGGGGGAGCCAGGGGGCTGGGAGCAGATCTGGGGGACT
>NW_028186558.1:136274-139054 GCF_003343005.1 Rhea americana
GGATGCGGTGCATTGGGACACCCCCCCCCCCCGACTCGGGGATTCCCCCGGGGCCGAGTACCCCTACCCAGCTGGAAGGGCCTTGCGGTCGGGGAGCCCGGGGGTTGCACGGGGGGGGCCCGGGCAGGGGGGCTGTGCCATGCGCAGTGCCATGCACCAGGGCGCTCTGCGGCGCTGGGGGTTCATAGAGGGGCAGGGCTGCTGGGCTCCCTCCCTCGGGAGGGGACAGCGATGTCAGGGGCAGCACCTGGACCCGGTGCCGGTCCTGGCCGGGACCTTCTGCCCAGGACCCCCAAGCCAGGCCCTTGCTGGGGACAGTGGGACCCCCGGGGCAGCCGGGCACAGGGGGAGAGGGGATGCGGGCGGCGGCAGGAGCCTGTCCGGCCTCGGGTGGCCCATCTGGCGGCGGCGCGGCGAGGCCCCGCACGGCCCCGCGGCCAGCTGGGCTGCCAGACGTGCTGCCGGCTGGCGGGTGCCGGCGGGCCTCGCGCGCCACCCGCGCCGGGCAGCACGTGCGCGAGCCGGAGCCCGGCCCTGGCACGCAGCGCCGGTGGACGATGCTCCCCGGGGCCGCGCACTGCCCGACACCGCTGTCCGCCCGCCGGGAGCCACGGCCAGTGGCCGAGCGGGGCCGTCGCGGTGCAGGGCAATTAGTGGTGCGCAGGGTAGAGCAGACGATGCGCTGCAATAATTGGCTGATCATTAGTCACCCTTCCGTGTTCATTGTAAAATCATTAATCACCGTGGAGGAGCGCTGCTAATGTGGCTGTAATGGGCTGCCGCCGCCACCCACGCTCTGGCAGAGAGGCGCGCCGGGCCGCGGGGCGCAGGCGGCCTCACCAGTCGGGGCGCGATGGGCGCCCAGCGCTGCTGCAGCGTCTGCACTGGTGCAAGGGTGTGCATGCAAGGGTGTGCATGTGCAAGGGTGGGCATACATGCCCACATTGCTGTGCATGCGTGCAAGGGCGTGCGGGCACTACCGTGCAAGCATGTGCATTGCAGGGCATGTGCATCGGTGACAGCCCCGGCCAGGCATGGGGCAGCTGGCAGCGGGGCTGCTTGCTCTGCCCCAGCCTGGGGCCGAATCGGCGCTGTGCTCGCGCCGCAGCTGCTCGCTGTCAGYGCGGCCGTGCACCAGCCTGGGTGCCAAGAGGTGGCTGCACGTGACTGGGGCTCCGCCACAACTCTCGTGCTGTGCCCAGCATCGCTGGTCCTGAGAGGCTCCTGCAGAAAGCACTGGTCCCTCGCCCGCGAGCAGCCCGACCCTCCCATGCTCCGGGGGTGCAGCTGGCTCTGCTGGGGGTGGCCATGGTGCCGGACCCCACGGAGCCCGGTGCAATGCGGGGGCTGCACGGTGTCCCCCGGCAGGGCCCTCGGTGGCCCATCGGCACCCCAGGGCCGAGCTGGAGCCATCCCAGGCAGCTCTAAACACACGGTGACAGATTGCACCGGCCCTCGGATGGCCGTGCTCCAGCTTGCTGTGCCACGCGCACCGGCTCCTGCTGCTGGCTGCTGTGCACCGACTCGCAAGGAAGTATCCACGTCGGCCTCCCGCTCCGGTGCAGCCTGGAGGCTCCTGGATGAAGGGACCCGGCTCCTCTGCAGCCGCTCTGCCTGCATCGCTCAGGGGTTTGGCGTGGCACGTTCACTCCTTCAGGGTGTTTTGGGAGGAAAACAAGCTTTTGGCAAGGAGCGTTGCTGCCTGCCAAGTGTCGCGGCTGCACCACTGGCTCGGGGAGGTTTGCTCTCCGGGGAAGCCCACTGCGGTGCAGGGCTGGAGGYGAGCGGGCGCCGGGCCGCATGCTCCTGTGCTCCAGCTTTGCTAAGTAAAGGCATTACCTCCCTCCACAATAACCAGGGAATTTACTGCGCTTGGGGAGAGTTTTACACCATCATTACTTAATTTATACTTGTTGCACTGGAGATTTGAGAGCGGTGTTTAGCCACTGCTGTGCCCAATAAATCCTTCCGATGGGAAGCAGGACGTTAAAACCAGTGCGTGAGGAGCAAGGTGCCGTCCCCGGCTYGTTGCGGCGATGGCTCATTTGTCTCTGCCTGCCTCCATGCAGCAGGAACAGGGGGAGGATGAGTTTGCTCTTGATTTCCATAGGTAATAATTACGGATTACCCACGAAACACTAAATGGCCCAGTGCAAAAATGGTGGYGGGTGGTGTGAATAAATCAGGCAGGCAGAGCAGGAAGGGGGACRGTGCTGTTGCCCGACGTGCACCGGCCTCGGAGGCACCGGCGCCCATCAGTGGTGGCTTGTTTGTAGCCAGGAATCATGCAGGAGGGTTGTGGAGTGCCTGGAGCACCATTTGCTGGGGATCCCCATGCCCCTGTGGATGTCACAGCTTCCCTCCTCTCTCCTGCAGACCCTCTTCCAGAGCCCCGATGAGGGCTGGCAGGTCTACACCTCGGCGCAGGCCCCCGACGGCAAGTGCCTCTGCACCGCTGTCATCCCCGTGCAGGGCACCTGCTCCCGGGACCTGCGCAGCCACCAGCTCCGCCAGCTCACGGAGAAGGTAAGTGGCAGCCGCCCCCCCAGTGCCATCCCCTCCCTGGCCGCCCTTCTTGGCCCAGGTGGCAAGCAGCTCCAGGCAGGGCCATGCTAGATCCATCCATTAGTGGTTGCGGCATTCAAATCCAGCCCGGCGCTCACRGCTGGAGAAGCAGAGCCACTACTGACTGCGCCTGCAAATCATGTATTAATCAGCTGCAGGGGGAGGACTCACAGGAGCGCGCCCCGGCCAGGAGCCTGCAGCCCACTGCTCCCTGC
>NW_028186558.1:139719-141900 GCF_003343005.1 Rhea americana
CCTGATGCCACAGTGCCTGATGCTGTGGTGCCACACTGCACGATGGCACTGCACGATGCTGCGGTGCATGATGCTGCRATGTTGCAGTGCCACGGTGCATGATGGCACCATGCACGATGCCCTGGTGCATGATGCTGCAATGCTGTGGTGCGCGATGCCGTGGTGCAAAGCGCTGCTCTTTGCTGGTATTAGTGCCTTAATGCTTCTACATTCGGCTTCAGCTGCAGAGAGCCTCATCCCCGAGAGCCGTTCGAATTACGACGGCTTTGCTGGCAGAGCAGCAGTCTGCCTGCAATGTGTGGTTACGGCCACCAGCGCGGAGGAGCGCGCCGGGGCCAGCAGCCCATTCGCTCACCCTGCTGAATGAGCCCCTGATGCTGCCAGAAAGGTTAAACCTGGCAAAAAGAAAGAAAGAAAAAGAAGAAGTGCGCTGGAGCCTGCGCTCCCACAACATCTCCGGTGGAGCCAGGGCAGTTGCCCTTTGGTGGGCACACTGGGCTTTCCCCGTGGCCTTCCCGCGCCGCCCCTCYGCAGCGCGAGGCGGAACCGGGTTTCTGTCGTCTCATGTCGGGCCCCGGCCGAAAGCCCAGCGGCGCTTTGCTGTGGCGGAAGCTGCCACGGCCCCTTCCCGGCTGCGGGAGGCTGCGTGCGCGAGCGGCAGCTCGCGTTTAATTTCCTCCGGGTTTTTATACCTCCGCGCTCACCACAAACCCGATTAAACTTTTATTACAACTTGCCGCAAAAATGCCTCTTAAAGAGCTCCCTTCAGAGGCTGCAGCAGCACCGCCARTACCAGCACGGTTTGTGCTAATAAATAAAGAACCGTTTCAGGAACGCGGCCACGTTCGCGTCATTTCAGAGCTCAGAAATAAAATAACTCGGCTGCCTGCACCAGGCGAAATTAAAGAACGGGGAAATGCGCGCTCGGGTGGTTTAGAAAACAAATAGCAGCTGAAGCAGGCTGAGCTCAGACGTGTTACGGTGCAGGCGGGCGCCGCGGCGGGAGGGCGGCGGGAGCCCGGGGGCCACGGCGGGAGCTCACCCCGGCCCCCCCGCAGGTGCAGAACATCTCGCAGTCCATGGAGGTGCTGGACCTGCGGACCAGCCGGGACCTGCAGTACGTGCGCAACACGGAGGCGCTCATGAGGGGCCTGGACACCCGGCTGCGGGCGGCCGCCGATGGCCAGCGGAGCCTCAGCACCAAGAGCTTCCAGGTACCCGGCGCCAGCCACGCGCGCCGGATGCTGCGCGCCGCCCCGGCCCCTGGAGACCCGTCACCCCCRGGTGCAGGAGCCCTCGGCGGTGGCAAGCGCTCACCCGCGGCAGCAGGGGCCGGCCCCCGACATGGGAAGGCAAAGCTGCTGGGCAAGGGCACCCGCCAGGGCCGCAGCACCGCGTGGGAGTGAGGGGCTGGCAAGCAGTGGCACCCTGCAAAACCTGCTGCAAACCCCACTGGGGCCATGACGGGCAAAGGAGCCCTGCAAAACCCACTGCAAACCCCACTGAGGCTGCAATGGGCAAAGGAGCTCTGCAAACCTGACTGGGGCTGCAGCGGGCGAAGGAGCCCTGCAAACCTGGCTATAGATCCCACCAGGGCTGTAGTGGGCGAAGGAGCCCTGCAAACCTGGCTGTAGACCACGCCCCCCCCCCCGGGGCCACAGCGGGCGAAGGAGCCCTGCAAACCTGGCTGTAGACCCTGCTGGGGCCACAGCAGGCAAAGGAGCCCTGCAAACCTGGCTGTAGACCCTGCCGGGGCCGCAGCGGGCGAAGGAGCCCTTCAAACCCAGCTGTAGACCCCACCAGGGCCACAGCAGGCAAAGGAGCCCTATAAACCCGGCTGTAGACCCTGCCGGGGCCGCAGTGGGTGAAGGAGCCCTTCAAACCCAGCTGTAGACCCCGCTGGGGTCGCAGCAGGCAAAGGAGCCCTGCAAACCCGGCTGTAGACCCTGCCGGGGCCACAGCGGGCAAAGGAGCCCTTCAAACCCAGCTGTAGACCCCACAAGGGCTGCAGCGGGCGAAGGAGCCCTTCAAACCCAGCTGTAGACCCCACCAGGGCCACAGCAGGCAAAGGAGCCCTATAAACCCAGCTGTAGACCCTGCCGGGGCTGCAGTGGGCAAAGGAGCCCTGCAAACCTGGCTGTAGACCCTGCTGGGGCTGCAGCAGGTGAAGGAGCCCTGCAA
>NW_028186558.1:142950-186281 GCF_003343005.1 Rhea americana
CGCAGCGGGCAAAAGAGCCCTGCAAACCCGGCTGTAGACCCTGCCGGGGCTGCAGCAGGTAAAGGAGCCCTGCAAACCCGGCTGTAGACCCTGCCAGGGCCACAGCAGGCAAAGGAGCCCTGCAAACCCGGCTGTAGACCCCACCAGGGCCACAGCAGGCAAAAGAGCCCTGCAAACCCGGCTGTAGACCCTGCCGGGGCTGCAGCAGGCGAAGGAGCCTTATAAACCCGGCTGTAGACCCCACCAGAGCCGCAGCGGGCAAAGGAGCCCTGCAAACCTGGCTGTAGACCCCGCCGGGGCCGCAGCAGGTGAAGGAGCCCTTCAAACCCAGCTGTAGATCCGCCAGGGCCGCAGCGGGCAGCTCTGAGTGCCGCTCCCCGATCCCCTGCACCAGCCCTGGCAGCAGCTCCTGCCACGAGCCCCAAGCCCCGGGGTGGGCAAGCGCTGGGTGCCACCTCTGACAGCTTCACTGCAGCTCCCAAGCTTTAGCTCCTTGACAGATCCATGCATGTCTCTTGGGGCTGCAATTTGCCCCTGGATTTACGTCCGCCTCCGCCACCCCTCCTCCAGCAAAGGGCACTTTGGTGGGGTTTCTGCCAGTCGGCGCAGTGCAGGCGCACACGGCTGCATGTGCCCCGCAGTGCGCCCATGCACGCCCTGGCCGGCTGCGCCGGTGCGGGAGCCGCATCCGCCCCCTTGGTGCCCATCTCCAGGCCTCGTGGCGAGCGATGCCGCGGGAAAGCCGGGGAGGCCCTGCGGGCGCCTGGCCCCTCGCCRGCTGGGACGTGCGTTCATATCCCTCTGCCATCACTCACCAGGCGGATGCAGCCTGGACCGGGTGAAACACCTCTTCCCAGCCGGGGTCAAAGCACCCCCAAAGCTCCTCATTTCACAGATTAGAGATTTTAAGCCTCATGAGCCAAATCTCGGGGGAGGAGGGAGGGGGTTCTGCCTGTTGGCGCTGCCACCAGTGCAGCGGTTTCAGCTGCGCATCACGCTGCCCGCGTCCCTCGGTGCAGGAGCTTCACCCCGTGCATTGCTGCCCTCTGCTCCGGCCGGGGGCATTTTACCTTGTGTTCCCACAGGGACACGGGAAGAGGTGGGATCCTGCCTTTCCACGGCGCCCAGGGGCACTGGATGGATCCCTGTTGCTCCGTGACCGGTTTCCGTGTGCAGCGCGCGGCGATAGCGTCAGCTGTAACAGATTAATTAGCTCCCGGTCACCACGTGCTCGGAGGCGGCGAGGGGCAAAGCCTTGCAATTCCTGCGGATTCCCAGCGCGGGGAAGGGGCCCCCTCTGGGCGGCTCTGCGCAGCCGGGCGCCCCCGGAGCGGGCGCGACGGCGGAGCCGGGGCACTCGTCCCCGCGCCCGGCCTCCCCCCTCCCACCCCCTTTGCAGGAGCTCAAGGACAAGATGAGGGAGCTGCTGCCGCTGATCCCCGTGCTGGATCAGTACAAAGCGGACACGCGGATGATCGTGCACCTGAAGGAGGAGGTGAGGAACCTCTCGGGGAGCCTGCTGGCCATCCAGGAGGAGATGGGCGCCTACGACTACGAGGAGCTGCAGCAGCGGGTGCTGCTGCTGGAGGCGCGCCTGCACGCCTGCGTGCAGAAGCTGGGTACGGCCCTCGGTGTGCCGGGCGCCCGGGGTCCCGCGCCGGTGCCGGGGGCGGCCTCCCGGGGCACCGGAGCCGCCGGCTCCCATTTCGGCGCCCGAAACGCGGGGCTGCCGCCTGCGCGCCCGCCGGCACCTGCTGCCGGGGCGCCCAGACCCCCCGCGGCGCCGCGATTGCCCTGCTCAGGAACGGCCCCCGAGCAAAGCCTCCCCCCGAGTGCCCCCCGCCGGGTGTGTGGCGGCCGGGGCGCCCGCCCGCCGCCCGCCCCGACCACCGCGTCCGTCCCCACAGGCTGCGGGAAGCTGACGGGCGTCAGCAACCCCATCACCATCCGTGCCTCGGGCTCCCGCTTCGGCTCCTGGATGACCGACACGATGACGCCCAGCGCCGACAGCCGGGTGAGTGGGGCGGCGGCGTGGGGCTCCAGCGACCCTCCCCGACGCCCCCCGGCACCGCGGCGCGGGGATTTCGGCAGCCGCAGCCCAGCTCTGGACTTGGCGAAGCTGCACCGGTGGGGCTGGTGGCAGGCGGACGGAGGGCAGGCGGTGCCCGCTGCCCGGGGTGCACGCACTGGGGTGCTCACTTCTGGGGTGCACAGCCAGGTGTTTGCTTCTAGGGGTGCACGCACCTATGTGCACACTCCTTGGGGTGCGTGCACCCAGCTGCTTGCTTCTTGGGGTGCACACACCCGAGTGCACATTTCTTGGGGCGCCCGCACTGGGGGCTTGCTCCCCAGGGTGCTGGCCCCTGGGCTCCCCGTGGCCCGTGGGGCCRGGACGTGCTGCCCGGGGTGCTGGCCCCTGGGCTCCCCGTGGCCCGTGGGGCCGGGACGTGCTGCCCGGGGTGCTGGCCCCTGGGCTCCCCGTGGCCCGTGGGGCCGGGACGTGCTGCCCGGGGTGCTGGCCCCTGGGCTCCCCGTGGCCCGTGGGGCCGGGACGTGCTGCCCGGGGTGCTGGCCCCTGGGCTCCCCGTGGCCCGTGGGGCCGGGACGTGCTGCCCGGGGTGCTGGCCTCTGCGGCGAGAGGCTGGGCAGGAGCTGGCGCCTCGTCAGCCCGGCTGCAGTCACGGTGGGGGTCACCACTCGTTTTTATTAAAGATCAGCCACGTGTGTGCTCTGCAGAAAGGCTGAAAGGATGCTTAACTCCATAAAGCCAAGGGGGGAGCCGTTAATTTTCTGGTAGAGCACCAAGGCGTGCGTGCGGGCGCAGCTGGGGCTGGGGGTGCCGGGGCACGGGGCCTCCCTCACCGCTGCCCGCTCCCAGGTGTGGTACATGGACGGCTACTACAAGGGGCGCCGCGTGCTGGAGTTTCGGACCCTCAACGACTTCGTCACGGGGCAGAACTTCGTGCAGCACCTCCTGCCGCACCCCTGGGCCGGCACGGGCCACGTGGTCTTCAACGGGTCGCTCTACTACAACAAGTACCAGAGCAACGTGGCGGTGAAGTACCACTTCCGCTCGCGCAGCGTGCTGGTGCAGCGCAGCCTGCCCGGCGCCGGCTACAACAACACCTTCCCCTACTCCTGGGGCGGCTTCTCCGACATCGACTTCATGGTGGACGAGAGCGGGCTGTGGGCMGTCTACACCACCAACCAGAACGCCGGCAACATCGTGGTGAGCCGGGTGGACCCGCAGACGCTGGAGGTGCTGCGCAGCTGGGACACGGGCTACCCCAAGCGCAGCGCCGGCGAGGCCTTCATCATCTGCGGCACCCTCTACGTCACCAACTCCCACCTGGCCGGCGCCAAGATCTACTTCGCCTACTACACGAACACCTCCAGCTACGAGTACACAGACATCCCCTTCCACAACCAGTACTCCCACATATCCATGCTGGACTACAACCCGCGGGAGAGGGTGCTCTACACCTGGAACAACGGCCACCAGGTCATCTACAACGTCACGCTCTTCCACGTCATAAAGACGTCGGGTGAGCTGTGACCCCTCCGGGCCCCGCGCCGGAGACGGGCTGCCTTCCTCCCCCTCCTCCTCCTCCTCTGTCCTTCTCCTCCTCCTCCGTCCTTCTCCTCCTCCTCCTCCATCCTTCTCCTCCTCCACCTCCTCCATCCTTCTCCTCTGCCGCCTCCTCCTCCTCGTCCTCCTCCTCCCCCCCATCCTCCTCCTCCTCCCCATTCTCCTCCTCCTTTTCCTCCTTCACCTCTATTTTTTTATAATCTTTTCCATTTGTTTCTTCCCATGGTCAATGGCGCATGGATCTCGTCTGCCTTCATTCAAGCTGACCTCAGTCTGTTTTTTTTTAATTTATTTTGATGGCAAATAAAAACAGTCTCTTTGACATTTGATGCAGCTTGTACTTTTATTTTTTTCCTCTCTTTTTTTTTTTTTTTTAATAACACCTTTTATTCACTGGCTGAAGGCTGAGTGTCCGCTCCGTGCGGCTTCTTCTGGCACAGGAGCCAGCTCCAGCTCTGGCTGCTCCTAGTCCCAGTCCTGGTCCCATTCCCGGTCCCCACGGTGGCAGCTTTCCTGGGCCTCATCTGCAGGGAAGGAGGAGCCGCCAGGGCATTTTCCTGGGGAAATGAGGGCTTGGGACCATTGTCCACGCTGCAGAGATGGAGGGACAGTGCTAGAGGGATGCAGGATGGAGGGATGAGGAGGGATGGAGGCAGTGGTGGGATGGAGAATGCAGTGGGATGGAGGGGACCRGAGGGCACAGAGTGGAACCAGTGCACTGGAGGGACTGGCACTGCCCGGGGTGTGGGACAGCGCTGGTGCTCAACAAGCCTCCAGTGGGCACGGTCAGCCAAAATAACCTTTAAATCGGCCTTTTAAAAACATTTTGTGCCTCTTAGTGCCGTTCGGAGCAGGACTCCAGCCCTGCGCTTAGCTGTTCTGCTGCGCAGTCTTTCCCATTAATTTAGCCCAATTTGGGGCTGGAGGTGGGGGTGGCCAGGGCCAGGTTAAGCAGCAGCCGCTGCCCTCCCCACGCACCGCCAGCGCTATGATCAGTGCCAAAAATCAGCTGCGAAATCACTGGTGCACAAAAGGCACAGCAGCTTTCCCGGCGGTGCCAGCCCCACGAGCGGCAGCCGCCGAACCCTCCCCGGTTTTGCAGCTCCCGCGCTGCAGCGGGGATGTGGTGCGGGAGGCAATTAAGCCCATGCCRTGATTCGACTAGCGGCTGCCAAGAGAGCGGCTGCTGCCGCGGCGCAGCGCCAGCCCCTCCGCCGCCCCGCCGGCGCCTCCGGCTGCCCCGGGCTCTTCCGGGCTCGCGATGCGCTTGGGCCGCCCGAGTCCGGCGTCTGCGCAGCTTCTGCTCTTGCTCCATCACCGGCCGCTTTCTGCACCAGCAGCTCTGCGGTGCATTTGCCTGGACCGGCGAGGGGCRGGCGCT
Source organism: Rhea americana (assembly GCF_003343005.1). NCBI lineage: Eukaryota > Metazoa > Chordata > Aves > Rheiformes > Rheidae > Rhea > Rhea americana. Next base: position 147,921 of record NW_028186558.1, read on the forward strand.
GCCACCCCGTCCCACCCCATGTGCAGGATGGAGCTGTGCTGGTGCATCTGGACAACACAGCATGGCATGGAGCTGTGCTGGCGAGTCCAGCCAATGCTGCACAGGACAGAGCCATGTCGGGGCCTCCCGGCGACATTGCACAGGACGGAGCCATGCCGGTGCATCCAGGAGACCCGTGCACAGGATGGAGCCATGCCACTGCATCCGGATGATGCAGCAGGGGATGGAGCCATGCGGGTGCGTGCAGGAGACCCGTGCACAGGATGGAGCCGTGCCACTGCATCCGGATGATGCTGCAGAAGACGGAGCCGTGCCAGCGCATCCTGATGACGCAGCAGGGACAGAGCTGTGCCGGTCAGCAGGAGCGCGGCCAGCTCCCGCCTGCAGCAGGAGGAACCGTCCCTCTCCCTGTGCCGCTGTTTCTCACGCTGGACATTGTGCCGCAGAAGGGCGGGAGCCTGGAGGGAAATAACCCCAGGCACTTAACAACGGCACACACGGAGACTGTCTCCCACAAATAGCCTGTCTCTGCCTGCAGTCGCTCCTGCGGTGGGCTGGGGTTTTCCAGCTTGTTGTGATTCCCGCGAYAGCTCAGAGGGAGCAGGAGGCGAATTGGTCATTCGTTCACCATCGCCGTCCAGGAGAGTTTCCAAAACACTTCAGACAGGCCCAAATACCTTCCCCCCTCCCCCCGGCCCCGGGGAGCTCCTGGGGCTGCGCCTGCAAGAACCGAGCCCGGGCACCGCGGAGCCCCGGGCAGGCGGCTGCTGCCGGGGCTGCTCCTGGCGCCGGGCAGCGGCAGCCCAGCGGYCGAGGCGCCTTCAGGGACGGGAAGCGGCCGGCGGCAGCAGCACGTGGCCGCGTCTCCTCACCCCCGCGGCTGCATCGCCGCCGGGACCAGCCGTGCCGGCGCTCCCAGCCCCTGCGGCGGCTCTCCTCTCCCCCGGGAGTGGGAAACGCTCCCCCGAAGGATTTATCCGCCCCGGCTGCCGGCTCGCTGGGAATGATTCACGGTTTCGGGTCCCTGCGGGGCTGAACGGCGGCTGCTGGAGGAGCCGATCCGTAAGAAAGCCCGGCGTCTCCCCGGGGAGGGCGCCCGGGAGGCGACCGGGCACGGAGAGGGGAAGCCAGTGGGACGGGAGGCCTTCGGGAGCGCGCGACCCCCGCGCACCCGTTGCAAGRGGGAGCAGGCGGCGTGGGGCTGGAGCGCCCCGAGGCCCCAGCCAGGAGCCCCGGCACTGCCGGGAGCCCCGGCGCTCCCGGCTTTCCCACTGTGCTGCCCGGTCGCAGGCTGGAGCCGCAGCTCCCCCCCCCCCCTTTAATATTTACCGTAAGATTAAAGATAAATCCGGGGGGCTATATTTTTTTTTCATTCCAGTGTGTCACAGAATGAGCTATGAATAAAACTTAACTTGTGCAGAAGAGGATTTATTTATGAGTTTCAGCTGCAATTTGCTCCGAGGGCCCCAAGCGGGAAGGCGGGAATGCAGATGAGCTGCCGCTTGCAGCGGGCCCAGTCRGCAGCCGGGAAGCTGCCGAGATAAATTTTGCCTCCGCCTCCCTCCGCATCCTGGCGCCGGCATTTRTTATTTTGTCTGATTTGGATTATTCCAGCGATGTTTGCTCTCTGAGGAAATCAGCATCTCTGGAAGCTTGGGTCTCCTTCCGCCGCAGCCGCGGTCCGCGGGAGGGTGCTGGCTCCCCGGGAGCACGGGGRCTCCGAGCCCCGTTTTGGGGAAGGGGCAGCGCGGGGCCGAGGGGCGCTTCCCGGGGGACAAGGACCGTTTCCTGCTTGGCCTTGGAAAGCTGCTGCCTACCAGGAAAAGCAATTTCCCTTCATCTTTAATTAATCAGCTGATGCTAATGAAAGCATCACATTTCCATGAAGACCTGGGATTCCGGAGTCCAGCCCAATATCACAGCAATATTTGGAAATTAAACTGATAAATAATAAATGTTCACTGTTAATGAACTAATTTAAAACGGAGATAGACTTTTCTTTTCTTCTCTTTTTTTTAAAAAAACGCAACTTCGTTTTTGCTCTCAGGAAAGCAATTAGCTCCTGCTCAGAAACAGAATTAAGCCAGTGAATAGTAATCGATTCATTTTATTAGCAAACCAAGAGACACTTTAATATTTATCAGTTTGTTGTTCAGAAATCATCTGGAATGAAAATGCCCCTTTCCTCAGTGAACCTCCACTTTGGATCCCACACAAACTTTCAAGAATTCAATTTATTAGGGGTATAAATTTATAATGGCCTAACGCGCTACACAGATGGAATATATATTGCTAATGTAATTTTCCAAACCAGTGATGAGCGTGTCTGAGGGATTTTTTATGGCAAAGTAATACAGTTTAATATATTGCAGAACAGCAAAATATATTAAATATGTATATGAAACACATCAAAGGAAAAATGGGATGATGGATCGTCCTCTGCCGCGTGCTGCCRCGCCAGGGCCGGGGCGGCCTCAGCATTCCTGTCCGTCACGGGGAAGCTGCCCCATCTGGACACCCGGCACTGGCCCCAATTCCCACACGGGTGCAGAGGAGCCCGCTCCAGGCTTCCTCCTGTGTAGCTCTGGCTGGGAAGTGCCTCTGGGCCGGGAATGCCGCCGGGGCAGGGAATGCCGCCGGGGCAGGGAATGCCGCCGGGGCAGGCTGCTCCCGTCGGCAGCTGCAAACAGCTGTCACCTTCCCCCGGCAGCTGCAAACAGCCCCGGCGCAACGAGCATCTCCGAACGAGGCCAGCTGGAGCCTCCAAGGGTCCCGGGCTGCCGTGGCCTCTCCCTGCTCCGAGTGGTGCCATCGGAGGGCCGGACACGGGAGTGGGAGCCCTGCGGACCCCTCGGCCCCATCGCTTCCCTCCCCGTGGAAACCCCGCAAAAAATCCCTGCGCGAGCGATGGGGCAGCTCCGAGCCCCGTTCCTGGCCCAGGCCACGGCGGCCGCTGCGGGAAAGGCGCAGCCCGCCGGGAAGCCCCCTCGTCCCGCCGGCCGCCCGGCTCCTCCTCCCCGGCGCAGGTGGGTGCGAGCCTATATCAGCGGTGGGAGGGCACCGGGGCCCCGCTCGCCCTGGGAGATGCAGCGCCCGGAGAGCGGTGCTCGTCCCTTCAAGCAGCGGAAGAGCCTCGGTGCGTCCCTGGGGGAGGCGGCGGCGCCGGCACCGGGGGGGCCTGCCCTCACCCCTCCGCCTCTCTCTTTCGCAGCCGCTAGGATGCACGAAGTGACGGAGATCCGTCTAAAATACCCCAACAAGATCCCGGTAAGGGGCTCCCGGCCCCAGCAGTGGCGCGAGAACGGGGATCTCCTCGTCCCGCGGACGGAGCGTCTCCCCTCCTTGGGGGCTCCTGCTGGCCTCGGGGCCCCCCAGGGCTCCTGGCCCCCCAATCGCTCCAGCTCCCTTGCCCCGGTGCAGGTGGTGGTGGAGCGCTACCAGAAGGAGAAGAACTTGCCTCCCTTGAGCAGGACCAAGTTCCTCGTGTCCCAGGACCTGCCGCTGTCCCAGTTCGCCGTCACCCTGCGGTAAGCGAGCAGCGCGGCGGGGAGGGGGCTCCTTCCCCGCGGAAGCGAGGCAAACGCCCAGCCCGGAGCAGCGAGCCGGCCAAACGGCTCCCGGGAGAAGCCCCTTCCAGCCACCTCGGGCACCAGCCCCCCGCGGGCCAGGGGCTGGACGGGGCAGCCTGCCCGGGGGCTCCAGGCGCACGGGGACCCGTGCGGCAGGAATCCCTCGTCCTTGCGGGGACGGAGGCGGCTGCCGGGGCTGCCGCCACCCTGGTGCCCTCTCRATGTGTGTGAGCGCAGCTGAACAGCTCGTTAGGGACGGGCTGCCGGCAGCAAGGCAAACGAGCAGCACCTGGCAGCACAGTGGTTCGCGATCTCTGGGAGAGGCCGGGAGCGGGGATGGCCCTTTTCCAGGGAACGCCCAGCCTGCCGGACGTGGGTGCAGCTGCTGGAGCCCGGAGCCGGCTGCTCCGGCTTTGCAAAGTCCCGTGCAGCCCCGAGACGTCCTCCTAGAAGGCCGTCTTCTCCCATGACGTGTTCACCCGCACACTGCCTTCGCCCTCCTCCCGCCAGGACGCGTCTGTGCCTGGCCTCCTCCCAGACCTTCTACCTGCTGGTGGACAACAGAGGGCTGCCCAACATGACGGCCACCATGCAGGAGCTGTACCGCGACCACAAGGACGAGGACGGCTTCCTCTACTTGACCTACGCCTCCCAGGAGGTGTTTGGCGGCCGGGGACCCGCGGGCGCCTGCCCGGCCCGGGAGCGCGGCTGGATCAAACCTCGCCTCCGCTCGGAGAGCAGCTCGGCGGGCTCAGGACCGTAAGGGCCTGAGAACTGCGCTCGGCACCTTGCTGATCCAGCGGCTTTAGGCACAAATTACTCTCACAACACGGCGGGACGTGGGGACGGTTTACTCTGATCCACCAGAAGCTCCTTCTTCTAAGAGGTTCTTCTAAAGGGCTTTGTAGCCTCTCATCCTTCTCCCAGTTTGCTGCACTGAGAACTTGGGCCGCTTCCGCGCAACGCTGCCCCTCTAATAGGATTGGGGATGAGGAGTTTCACGGTCTCTTTAGGTTTCTGTTAAGCCGCGTGTCTGTTTTAGTTGCTCCTTAAATTTCCATGCTCTTGAGGCTCGGAATAAAGAAAATAAGATTAGGCCACTTCCTCCAGTCGCCCAACGGGACACGAGGCCACCCTCCGTCCGCGGTGCTTTATCCGAAGTTTCGGCCGCCGCGGCAGGCGGCTGGGGGAGAAAAGCGGCATGGAAAGGGGAGCGGAGCTTGCTCCCGCCACCACACTGGAGGCAAAAGCAGCTCGGAAAGCGGTGCTTTGCCGAGGATCTGCCGGCGGGAGAGCAGATCCTCTCCCCGGGGCTCGGCCGAGCCTGGCGCGGGGCAGAGAAAACCCCTCTCCGCCCGGCGCGCCGAGCACGGCGCGCGCAGCTCGGAACGGCAGCGGGGATCAGCTGCGCTCGGAGCCCAGCGCTGCGCTGCCAGTCAGATGCAAATGCTTCTGCCGCTGAGGCTGCAAAATACYTCCTCGGTGTTAAGGCTTCCCTTGCGATGAAGTGCAGTGTCACGCCRGGTGAACGTTTCATGCACGTTTTACGTTAAAATGTTAATAAATACACTCTGAAATTAGCTACCGGTGCCGGCTGTGATGGGGGATGGGGCGAGCGGGGACAGCTGGCTAGGGGCTCTTCGGCCCCCCCCCCCAGCACGACTGGAACCTCTCTGCCRCAGGGGTCTGAGCCCCCAGCCCAAGGCAGCACCTACATCTGCCGAAGCCACTTTTCTAGGGTGCTCATGGGCTCAGTCTCCCTGAGGAAGGGAGAAGTGGGGCGAAGATGGGGCGTTTGAAGACCACGGGAAGCAGGGCTGYGTGGGGGCCCTGCCGGCGTGGGGCTGCCCCACAGGCAGGGGGAGCGGGGTCATGAGCCCCAGCTCYGATGCCCCAGCCATTTCCCACCTGCCGTCCCATTGCCGGCGTCTGCTGCCGCCGCCGGAGCTTCCCGGCAGACGCGCGGAGGCAGCGCTCGCTCCCCGTGCAGGCACCTCCTGGCGCTGGGTTTTTGCAAACACATACTTAGCCTGTCAGCCCGCAGCTGATCCGCTTGGATCTGAAACTGTTTCCCTCCCCGCTGCAGCGGGAAGGGGCTGGCGCGGCTCGTGGTGTTTGCACACACGCGGCCGCTGTGYGCGCCGCCTCCGGGCCTCCTGCCGTTATTTTCCCTAGAGCATCCCTGAATAGCCGAGGACGGTCTGCAAGCCCTCGGGTGCAAGAGGGAAAAGCAAGGGCAGCGTGGGGGAGCAGTTGGGTGCCGTCCCCTCCTCTGCGCTGCAGCAGAGATGGGGCCGCGCTGGCGAGAGGAGCGCGCGTCCTTCCTGCCCCCCCCCCACCACGACGCGCGTTAACAGGGGAAGGACGAAGGACGGGGTGCTTCTGCCGCCAGCAAACTCCGCCTGCGCCYGAGGCACAGCTCACCTCTCCCCACCGCGCAAGCCATGTTTTTGCTCCTTTTCCTGGGGGTTTGGGAGCACCCTGCAGAGCAAGGGCTCGTTGGGGTCCCCCCCAGCTACCTTCGTCCTGGCTGGATGGGTCCTGTCCAGCCTGGGGACGGAGCAAGGGCTCCAGGGCAGTAGATCTGGCAGCACCAGCACCTGCTTCTGGCCCAGCAGAACTTGATCTGGAAGACGGGATGGCACCTGCGAAATGTGGCTGTTTCTGGAAACAGCTTCCCTGGGGAGTGCTCGCCGTGCCCTGGGAAAGAGCACAGCCCAGGATGAGCGGGAGGGCCAGGCTGGCCCCCTGGCCGCGAGCACCCCACCGGCTCTTCCCATGTTGCCCATGGGAGACGCCCAGGAGCAGCGGCTACGCTGCCCGGCTCCAACGCCTGCCCCTGCACAGCCCTAGCCAGGGCCAAACCCCCAGGACTGGTGGTTGAACCTTCGTTCCCTGGCACGTTCCCACTGCTGGCTATCAGCCTCCTCTCACCCTGTCCTGATCTGGAGTTACCCCAGCGCCTGGGATTTGGATTTGGAAGGAGCATTCGAGGCTGGGAGCAGCGTGTACATGTTTAGCCTCCAAGATGCTCATTAAAAGGAGCTTATAGCCCTATTAACCCTTCTGTCCTTGGTTCAGGAAACAGATGGGCAGTTTGGATGGGACCAGATGGGAGAGACATATCATCTCTAAATTAAAGGGCTTTTTAACGATGGAAGCTGCCTGAAATCACATCTCCTTTCCCTAGACTAATTCTAAACTCTGGGTCATTCATTACCTGTGCCCTCCCTGCTCCCTTCCTCCTTCCCAGGATCCAGGCTATGAACCTCCCSGGCTCCCCGCTGCAGTCACCATCCTGGCACCAAGCGCTGCCAGCCACCCTCCACCAGACTCTCCCAGGGTCTGATGCTCTGCACTGTCTCCAGAGCCTTGTGCAGCCCCAGCGGGGAAGCACTGCTGAAACTGCAGGCCAGGTGAGGACAGTCCCTCCTCCAGCAGAGGAGGCTTGGGAAGCCTCCGCCAGGGCAAACTGCGCCCGGTGGAGATCTTTCAGGTGCAAAAACAAAAGAAAAGGAGGCTGGCAGCAGCAGGAACATTCCCGAAACCAGATTTGAAGAGGCTCAGGAGCGCCCTGCCCTCCGTGGGGGTCTGTGAAGAGCATGGAGCCCGCTGGCTCTGAGCCTGAGCCTCCCTGCGAGTTCGGGCTCCTCCACTGCYGCTCTCCTGGCTGCAAGGACTGGCTGCTTCTCCTGTCCCTGTTCTCTGGGCACTGCCGGAGTCCCTGGAGCCGCTGTGCCGGGCGAGCACGGCAGCTTCACGGGGAGCGGAGGGAATGACCGTTCGGCTCATTGCAAAGGCTGCTCTGCGGGTGGAGGCAGCTGGGGGAGGCGTCTCGGGGACGCCGCTCCCCAGGGCAGGGTTTCCGTGAGGGTGCTGTGCTTAACGACACTGCACATTCCTGGAGACCTTCAGTCCTTGGGTCCTTTCCAGCGCCGCACACACGCAGGCTCCGTGCACTGGTTGCATCTCTCCCCTGGGTGGATGCAGGATGCTGAAAGGCTGGTGTCCACATGTTTTATTTACTCTCAAAAATCCATAAAAATTGTCAACCATCAGGAAACAGGATGCTGATGGACTTCTCACTGACTCATTTAGTTTGCTGAACGCCATTTGTAATCGCAAGCCACCCATATTAGTACAAATATAATTACATATTTATTGCCAATATAATTCTGAGTTAATTATAAGGCAACCAATTTTCTCAGCAGAGGCCAGCAATATTTTGGTGTGAAAGCATCAGCTGTAGTTCTGAGCACTTTTTTCCCCTCATTTCTTTAACGTACCGTGCAATATTGGCGCATTACTCTATCTCCTAAAGCACAAGGAGACGAAACATGGGCCATGAACCACCTGTGCGTGGTGACGGGGGGATGCCGCCAGAGCCGATGGGGGCCCAAGCCCACCCCAGGAGGACCGTGCCCGCGTGGAGCCCCTTTGGGCAGATTGCAGCTTTCAGGGGGGTCAGGAGACACTCGTCGTCTCCGCCGGCGCTTGCTGCCCGTGCCCCTTTCCCGGGCGCCGTGCTTCCTCCACAGCCTGCTCTGTGCCGCTCCCGTGGCTTCGCCGAGACCCCAGCCCTGCTCCACCGCTCGCCTCTCACCACCAAGCCTGTCCTTCCACCACCAGTGGCAATGTGAAGGAATCAGTGCTGAATCCGCTGCAGCTGGGCAGCAGAAGCACCATGCCAGCACCGAGCCTTGGACATGGACCGGGAAGAGCAAAGTGAGCTTTTTAGCACTGCAGCTCCAACTCGTTCACACATGGCAAAGCAGGTGGTGGCCACGGTTAGCAAGGGGTCTCTGCTCGAGAGCACACAGGGGACCTGGACAAGAAGCTTGTCCRCTGACCAAACGCTTGGGCCCAGACACAGGAGATGCATCAGTGCCCTTGAGTCCCGGTGCACTTTGCTGTGGGCTCCTCAGCTGAGAATGGAGCAAGAATCCTCCTCCCGCCCTTCCTGAGACGAGGCCTTTTCCCTGCGGACTGCAGGTCCACGCAGACGGCCCCRCACCGTGCTTTCGCCGGCGTCCGCGGGGACCAGCTGCAGGTGCAAACATCAGGAGCCCACCGACGCAGCGAGCCACGTTGCAGGAGTTACCCGCCGGCTCCCCACTCCGGCCCCTTCAAACTGCCAGTCCCGAGCATTCCCGATCCACGGTACGTGCTGGAGCGGGGTRCGTGTCCGGGGAGCACCTCGGCCGGACGCTGCGCAGAGCGCTAACTCACCCGCACAGCGCAGCCAACGCGCAGCAGGCAGAGAGCAAGCCCTCTCCTGCCAGATGTTGCTGAACGCTGAGGTTTGCTGATGCAGCTGGGGCATGTGCATTCGCGGCAGGCTTTTACCTTTTTGCTCATCATTAAGATTCCCTTCACAGCTGCTTTGTGCGTTCATTAGTGGGTAAATACCTATTGTTGAGCTCTTATCAGATGGGAGAATTGACATGTCTTTGTTTTGTAAATTGTTCTTTCATCTCTGAAGATGCTGTTTGTGTTGGAACACCGCTCAACACATTGGCTCCTGATTATATTCCCTTTCCTTTGTCTAGCCCTTGAATAGATGTTTTTCATGAGAGCCATAATAATGAATCCAGCCCCAGATTGAGGTGATTAAGCCCTCACTTAGCCTTCTTCCTCTGACTGCTTTTTGTCCCCACCTAAAATTCTCTTGCTTGTTACTGTTACATGAAGCGTCCGCCTTTTACTATATTTCTTTCTGTGCCTTCTGCAGGAATGCTGCATCTGGAGTCTTCATAATTGTCACTTGAATCTTACACGATTAAGAAGATAGCTAAATGGTTTCAACTGTTTGCTTCCTGGTGTCAGGTCCTTCATGAAAGCTCTTAAGCTTTCAGTTTCCCCTCTAAATCTTCCTGCAATAATGTTTTTCTGCACCTTGCTGCTCTAATTGGAGTTTAGACAGTCCTTTTGATGTACCAAAATCTCAAAACATGGAAATTCAAGTCACAAGGAGTGGCTTGCTCAAGAGCTCGTAGCTAAGTGTCCACTGCCCCGTGGGATGCACCGACTTTGCGAAGCTTCTGAGCCTCCAAACACCTCTTCCTACTAGTGCAAACAGCGCTGCAGATGAGTCATGTGAAGCACTGTGTCCCAGAGAAGATGTCACCTAGGATTTCCCAGAGCTTGTCCTTTCCAGCCTCTCATCTGGGTTTTGGAGAAGGACCCGATTTTCAGTATTCTCTTCTAACACCGAGACCTAGATGCTCCATTCCTGCGCCTGGTCAAACACCCAGAGGGGAGCCCGGGAGGGATGCTCCAACCACCTCCGGCGGGAGTTCACACGTGCTTCTGCTACAGACCACTGCGGGCCGGCAGGTGTGGCTCAGCTGGCGACACGAAGCTCTTGGTCTCTGCAAGCTGAAAGCCGCGGTCAGCACTCTTGCCCACGTGCAGCTTGTGTCGGCCCCCCCGTCACTCCCCGTGCCAGGCCACGGCCGAGCCACGCGTCCTGCCGCACCACCCGTCTTCGTGGCAGGTCGCAGCGCCCCGAGCCTCCAGGAGCGCTGAGAGCCCAGCGGGGCCACCCGGCCCGTGCGAGCGGGAGGCGGGAGCGTGCCAKCAGCCCCCGGGGCAGGAGAGAGCCCGGAGCAGCTCCCGGCCAGCAGCCAGCAGCACCGGGGAAGCACGCCAGTCGAGCCCGCACGCCAGCCTGCCGTGCGCTGCAGCTAACGGAGGCATGATTTTAATCCATTTTAGGGGCAAGCACTCAGCTGCTGCCCTCCAAAGAGTCTGAATATTTATACAAACGGCCATCAGACCAACAGACCGGCCCTGCCATGCTCTGTGGGCCCAGCCTTGATGCCCTCTCTTCTTTGGAGCCATTTATTCACCTTTATTTATCCTGGGATCCCCCAAGGCTGTTTAATTTCAGAGCTAAATCCAGGTTGATCCAGCAGCAGTGATATTTCCTGCCTGCATTCTTCCTCTTCTCATTACTTTATATTAAAAGTGGTTTCACTGCAGTCACATCTTGTGCTATTTATAACCCACAAGAGGGAATATTTTATATAAGAGCAGGTACTCTGGCAGGCCTCTCGCTGCATCCGGCCAGCCAGCCTCCCCGCCGAGCCCAGCGGCGCTTCGGCAGAGCCGGGGCACCAGGGCGAGGGCCCGGCGGCAGCGGCGCCGAGAGCCGTGCAGGGCCTGGGAGGGTCCTGGTGCAGCCCGGGATGGGGGCGGCGGGCCAGGGCCAAGCAGGCTCCAGCAGTGCGAGCGGGGATCGATTCACCTCGCTTCACTTTACAGACAGGGAAGAGACGCGGAGAGGTTACGTTCAACAAGAGCTCTGGCCTTAGGCAGGCAGCGCAAACGCACGTGGGCTGCTGGCTCTTCCGAAGAGCCGTCATTCCTTCTGGGTGTAAAGCATAGAAAACAGCCGGTGAAGGGAAGCTGCTTCACAGCGAGAGCTCGCAGCACAGCCAGAAGCCCCAAGGGCTCACCAGCACCTCATCTGCACCCTGCAATTCCCTTCGGCCCTTGGCCTGAGCACATTTTTATCAGTGGAGAGGGTGTGAAGCTGAAAATAACAGCTTCAACTATCTCCAGAGGCAAAATACCTACCATCTCCAAAGGTGTTTCAGTACTTATGCAAGCTCCACTGGTCAGCAGATAGACAGAGTTCAAGAACTGTCAGTGCAATCCGTTCATCAGAGGTAATATGATGAACTTTTCCAATAGAAGCTCATGATGAAGAGAAGCCTTCTAGGAATCCAGTGTCATCCCTGGATGCCTTATTAATGATTAATGGCAGGCTGTCTTTCAAAATAAAGGCTTTAAACATGATTGAGAGAGAGGTATGCACCCTCCCAATTTGCTTGGTAATTTTGCTGCTGCTAGTAGCGCCTGAGAAAYGAGAGAGAAATGAGAGAAATGTCATGGGACAAGAGGGCATCTCGGAGAGGCCACTGGCCTGGGGCTACCAGCCCAGCATCCTCCCGCAATGCTGCTGCTAATGGCGTTTGTGCTGGTTTGTATTAGCGGCTCAATTCCCCAGCCCAGGTTCCCACCATCCAAAACGCCAGCACCCGTGACAAGGCTTTGCTCACCACCGCCGCAACAGGATTTAGGATCAGAGTAGCATGGGCACCAGGAGTCTGTCCACCTAGCAGGAAGGATTCATCCCCAGCTCCTTAGCTCTGGACTGCCTGTGGGGTGGCAGCTCCCAGCCCCTCTCTCCACCGGGAGGAAGAAGCCAAAACTGCCCATGCACGGTCRTGGCGGGGCTGTCCGGCATCCGCAGCGGGGCTAAGCATGGCACGAGCACGAGCCATCAGCAAGCACCTGCGGCCCCCAGGACACGCCTGGGCAGGGCAGGCAAATGCAGAGGGTTTCTTTAACGTTGCCACTAGGAGATGCCRCCAGGCACTGCAGGGCAGGCAGCGGGGCTGATGGATTAGATGAGGTGCAGGGAGGCAGGACCGGTCCTCCCGCTCTCCCGGAGCTCCCCACCCGGCTCTCGGGGGCCGCTTCCTCCAAGGCTGCAGCTTCCAGGACCACAGAATAGGGAAGACTGGACTCAAAACACTGGTGACTACTTGAGGTAGTCTCCTGGGGAAATGGAGCACCCATGCATGTAGCAGGGGGCTTCGCAGCCTCCTCGCCTCTCCACTGTCCCCGCAGGGGCTGCAGCATCTTCCTGTTACTYCAAACATTTAAGGCTGGCTGAGAACTCAGAATGGTGGATTTGGGTCAAAGGAGATGGTCGKTTTTTTTTCTCTAAATTGTTTGCTGGAGTAAGAGTAGAAATTGTCATGCGATATGAAACAACAGCAAAGAAAATAAAAGGCTTGCTAAAAGGCTTGCTATTTCAATCCAGAGCCCCAGGCAACGAACCAAGGCAGATGAAGGAGGATTCAGGGAATGCCAAAGATCAAGTCGTCATAATATCGTCAAATCTGGGATACTCGAGAGGAATTCACACGTGGAGACAGCGGTGCGGAGCAAACCTGACAAAGGCCAGTGCAGAAGGGAGAAGAAACAAGCAGCAGAAAATGGGCTGGAATCGATGACTGTCGCGAGCAATTACAGTGGAGCGGGCGGACGGGGATGTGCCCGGCAGCACGAGAGCAGTGGCACTGCGGCAGGAAGGAGGCGAGCAGAGGGGAGGCGAAGGAAGGAGGAACGGGAAGAAGCTGGACTCRGGCCAAGCCGGGGAGCTGCCCAGCGAGGCGGCTCCGTCTGCGCCTCCGCGCTGCGCCCTGCTCCCCGCTTGGCTGGGCGGGTTGGAGACCCTACCTCCCTTCCAGCTAGGTCCAGAGCAAATGCCTGTCCCAAGGGTGATGCAAACAGGTTTTCTGCCTTAAAGTAAGCCCTTGTGTCTTGATTAAAACTTTGAAGCAAGCTCTGTGGCTGACAAGATCTCTGCAGAGGCCAAACAGGATGAGCTAAGCTGTGAATAAGCTGTTAGCTTCCAGATCAAGCTCTGTTCCAGAGGCACAAACACTGAAAGGAAGAGGAAAATGTAATTCTCCATAGCTCCTCACAATTCCCCCTGGGTCTGGCAAAGCCAAGCCTTTGGAGGAAAGCGTAGGAAAGAATTTGGGGAGAAAACATTGCAAGGGCTCCTCGAGACAGGGCTGTGCAAGGAGCCAGTGACTCAGCCCCAGCTGCGCGTGTGCTGCATAGGAAGGAGGCTGTGACGGAGAGGGAGCTGCGGAGGGAAAGGGCTCCTCGATGCAGCGGCCRCGCAGCACTGGCAGGGCCTGGGAAGCTGGCTGCAGGCACAGCAAGCTCTGCTGAAAGCATCCACCTGCAACCCGACAGCTGGGGATTCCTTCAGCCAAGCAACTGGTGCCCTCAAGCTGCCCCGTCCTAAAGAGGACCCCGAGCGAGYGCAGGGGGTCACCCAGACGCGCCCGCTCGTCTCCGCTGCTGGAGGCCAGCTGCAAGGCAGCAGGGCGAGGTGCAGCCCAGCTGGAAGGTCCCAGCGYCCCAGTGCAGCTCCCTGTGGCCCCTGTGCCAGGCTGCCGGCTGCAGTCAGCCGGCCGGCACGGCTTTGACCGCCGATCAGCGAGCCCTGAGATGAGGTAACTGGTCTCAGGCCAGTTGCTGGCAGGCAAATAAAGCCATGACAGTCATATAGTGCTAAGCAGGCTTCTTCTGGCAGCCACGGCCGTACAGTCTGCACGGCCCGTCTGCTCCTGCTTCCTAAGAGGGCTCTGTGGCATACCCAAAGGACGCCCGGCTGCAGGCAGYCCCTACTCCAGTGCCCCAAACTGCCACGCAGAGCAACGTCCCTGCACGAGACCCGACCTCCAGCTGCAAGCCTAGCGAAGCCACGGGCAAACTGGAGCAGATGGTTCTGCAAAGACAGAAGGGAGCAAGAGCAGACGGACACGGTGCCAGGGAAGACCTCCGAGGATGCTCCAGAAGAGATGAGGTTGGAGAGAAAGAGAAGAGAACTAATTCATTTTAAGGAGCCAAGTGATAGATAGCACTGCCTGACCTCCCCCTCTGCTACACGGCTTTGCATTACAAGCTCAATTTCTAGTCTTGCCTTCCATGGAAGATGTAAACCCCACCTGGCCCTGGAGTTTCCAGTAATTCACAGGTTTCCCTCTCTGCCTGCCCATCCCCAGAAACAATCAGAGTTGTTTTGTTCAAATTAAGGTTTCCCTGAGGACCATAACCTGGCTCCTGCTCTGCAGATTTACAGCTGCTGGAGAGGGATAAAAATGCTTCTTTGACGCCAACTGCTCCCAGTAGGAAGCCTTGATGTTTGGGTAATTTTGTTATCCACGCACTAGCGGCCCCCCTCCTGCTGGTTTGGCTTTTTCAGCACTTTGCATAATAAATAAACTGAAAGAAGTGACGAATTTTTTACCCCTTTCATCCAGACTGAAGGCTCGTGAGACTCAGATGCCTCCACTGGAGCAGGGCAAAGCAGAGAGCAAAGGGATTCCCCACCACACAGCTCAGCGGAGACACGGGGCGGGGAGGAGCAGACTGCTCTCCCGCAAGCACTGGGGGGGTTCCGAACCCTCTTGAGATTTGCCACCTTCTCCTCCAGAAGCAACACACAGCTCTTCACCCTTGCTTCTCCAAACCCAATATCTACAACATTCACCAAAACTCCACCAAAATGAAATGGTCTGCTGCCCAGCAGCTCTCCCTGAAGAGAAGATGCAGGAAAGAATAAGCCTCACGACAGATGTTATTCATGGCCAAACCCAGCAAACAGCTAAATCAACCTACCCAACCAACCCTGCAGCTGTTAGGTTATGTAGAAAGATGGTCAAGACTTTTTGCCCTGGCAAATCATCTGTGCACTCATGGTTGTAGACACAGTCAGACCACGAACCAAACCAATACCCAAGGTTGAAAATAAACCTCACAATATGGCTGAAAATTGCAGCCTCCTTCTTCAAGTAATGGAGGAACCAAGTGGAGATGCAGAAACACCTGCACAAGTTCAAAGCAATGCCGCTTTTACCTACACAACCCAGAATCCCAGGGTCTCATCCTGACGGAGCAAGCATGCTCATTCTGCATTAGCAGCACATTCCCTGGAAGTAATAAAAGCCCCTCAGGTCATTAATATGGAAATGTATTCCCGCTCCACGGCAGTGAGATGTTTGTGCAGATTGGAAGCAGCTTGCTGAGATTCGCTTCTGAATGTGTGGACATTAAAGCCTCCCATTACAATGTTGATGATTTCTTCCCTTTTGATGAATAGTCTGCCATAAATAGACTCTGATTAATTGCGGCTGCACTTGGAGGGCTGGAAATGCATCATTTGCTGCTATGGATTGGGATAATGGTCATCATTCGCCTTTGAGTGCCATTCAGCAGGAGAGGGGCTCAGCTCCGCCTGGAAGCCAGGTGGCTGGGTTTACATTTTTGYGCCAGATAGCGCCTTGTTCACACGCACAGCTCCCGACAAAGCGCTCGGGTGCCTCACTGCAGGCTCCCCGTACGCGAATTGCTGGCTACTGCCAATGCTCGGTCTGATCGTCTCCAAGCGGGGCAGAGCAGCCAGCACACGCCACGTGCTCCAAAGGGACCGGCAGGCCTGCAGATGAGCGCTCCAGCGGGCTGCAGGAGTGCACAAACTCGCCCCAAACTTGCTCCCTTTGCCTGAACCTCCACACCCAGGCGCGCCGAGACCCAGCCCCTCGGCCTCCAGCCAGGGCCCCCGCGCGTCCTCGAGGTACTGCCGCCGGGAAGGCACGAGCGCCGCGCTGTCTGCCGCTGGCGCAGTCCCCCGCCAGCGCTGCACGGAATTAATAAATAATGCCAAAACATTTGGGTGTTTTGACAAGTCGCTGAGCTCTCCCTGAGCGCAGGCGGGGAAGGGAGAGACGGCAGCGCTGCGCAGGACCGCGCACGCAGCCCTCCTCCTCCTCCTCCTCCTCCTCCACCATCGCCTCCGCAGCAGCAGGCTCGGGAGTTGCCATGGGAACGTGGGGCTGTCGGGACTTTGGTGCCCTGGGATGCAGCAGAGCAGCGGCTCCGCTCCGGCCTGGCTGCGCCCGCGCGGGCTCCCGGGGTTTGCACCGCTGTCTCCCCGCACCCCAGGACGAAGCCGCCGCGGGTGCCAGGCCGGGCTGCTGCCCGCGACCGGCAGCCRTCGGGGCTGGGGGAGCCGCGCGCTAAGGGCAGGGGGATGCTCCAGCTCCGCTGCTGCAGCGCAGGCAAATAAAACCCCACTGATTAAGGCACACAAGTAAATCATGGCGAGGTGGCGCGGCTGCCGGAGCAAAGGGCAAGCGTGGAGGCAGTGGCGGGATCCGGGGGCAGGGCTGCAGCAGCAGCATCTCCGGCACGTCCTGCAGCCGCCGCAGGCCGGCAGCCCTGGCGCAGCTCTTGGCTCTCCCAGCTCCGCTTGCCTCTCGCTTGGGGAAGGGGAAGCRGGGGCAGAGCAGCGGAGGCTGCCGCAGCCCGCGGAGTGCCCAGCTGCGCGCCCCGTTCGGAGCAGCCAGGGCGGAGGAGCCAAGGGAGCTCACGCGGGGTCCCCCCCCTTCGCTGAGCTGTTTCATGGGGTAACTACCCTGGCTTTTAAAAAAAAGAGAGTGCAAAAATAAAAATTCCGTAGTTCTGGTCTCAGTTTATCTAACTTCAGCCCCAATCACCAGCTCTTGCACGGCCCTAAATTTCCAGCTCATGGTTTCCCCATGCCTGAAGGACAACTTTTCATGTGAGCCCGGTCCCACGTCACGGAGTGCTGCTGCCCTGCTGCTGCTCTGCCTGCCCTGCCCGACTCGCCTCCCGAAAGGCACCGCAGCCTCCCCGGAGCAGCTGCCCCRGGGACGGGACACGGGAACTGCACCAGTAAACCGCAGAGCAAAGCGGCGGCACGAGCATGCCGAACCTTCCTGCAGGACCCAGAGAAGAGGGCGCTAGTCCGAGGGTCGCGTGTTTTGCATGTCAGAGCAGCCAGGGAGAGGGGCTGGAGCAGGACAGTCCCGGCAATGAGCAGCCATAGATCATTCATCCATCGCTGTCCTCCTGCCCACATCCCTCCGGAAGCAGAACTGCATAATGGGAGGTGGCAGTGATGTGTTTGTGACAGAAAAGCGGCTGCTTTGAATAAAAGAAAAAAAAAAATAAAAGCTAAGTTGGCAAATCACCTACAAAAGGCCTCTTACCATCAGCCTGGGGCTGCGGGGAGAGGAGGACCGTCAGCCTAGCTGGGCTCACGTGAGCCTCAGGGAGAGCAGAGGAAGGAGGGCCGGACCCATAGTGGGGGACAAGGAGACCTTGCTCAGGTAAGGCAAACGCCATCAAGTCCTGGGCGCTTTGTCATGTTTAAATGTTCTCCAAGACCTTTCACAGAAATAGTGACCTACATACTAGCCTGTGCTGGGGAACATGAATAAAGCATGCTCGCCCATCTATTATAGAGGAGCCAGGAGGCCCAGATCACCACAAGCTYGCTGCTTCGGTGGCTTCCCGCTGCTCACGGGGGCTGAGATCAGAGATGGAAGATGCCCAGAGGAATTCTGCCTCCACTGCATTTTGAAGCCAATATTTCTCTTTCCTGCTTTGGGCTCCACACACACAGCTCCTACAACTTACTTGCTCTCTTATAACTCACCGTGGCAGAAGACAGGAAAGCACAGGGGACCTGGAAGAGTCATGATCATCTGGGATTTGCCATGAAGCTGCAGTCTGCCCCCATCCCCCCTTGACTTTGTGCAGATAAACCATTTAACCCTCCGAGCAGCCCATGAGCCCAGGGCACCAGCAGAAGCCCTGCTGCCGAGTGCCTCAAACCCATCTCTGGGGGGCCAGGGCTTCCCACGGGGGCCTCCACACTGTGAGCGCAGCTACTGCCTTTCCAGCAGAAGTCTGCAAAATCACCTGCAGGGGAACAGGATCCTGCAGAGAGCATGAGTGCTCTCCAGGCCTCCCAGGCTCAGTAATCCCCTTTTCAGACACCTCACTGAAATGCACAGAGGAATACAGCAAACCCTAGAACAGCCTCGCACAAACACTTGTGCCCATCCCCAAACTCCTCAGGCCCCACAGGGTTGTGGTCTCAATGCCCAGTGCTGCACCATTGAGACTCAGCAACCTGGCCCCTTCCAGCCATGCCACAGCACTGTCTTGACACTGAAGGGTGGCTCTTATTTAAGCTGGGAGTGCCTAAAAATAATTAGCAGGAAAGTTCATTACAGCAGAACTAAATGCTCCAGTGTCGTCCTTGGAAGCTGCCAGCAGCTCTCCCGCAGCTGGCAGTGGTGTGCACACTGCTCAGCTGCCCAAACCCATAATGAAGCATGGAGGGGAGGCACACTCTGCAAATTAGATCCAGTTGATGATCCAATTAAGGTTATGTTTGCAGAACTTCTCTGGAAGCACGAGACTCTCCCTGGGCAGATGCCACGCTGAGAGGCAGCTCTCACAAAATGGCCCTGCAGGGAACGAGGGAGAAAGATGCRTCTCCTTCCTGCTTTGTACAACAGCTGCACCTAGAGGTCCAAGCACCCGCAGAGCAGAAAATCATGCAAATTTTTAATGGGATATTGCTCCTTCCTGCAATATTTGCAGTCTGAGCAACCTGTTCCTTCACCTGTATCAGATATGGCTCACAAAGCACAGAGGTGCCTTCACATGCACACGTGTATCACACCAGGCAAATGAGCAACTGTCTCAGTACAAGTGTACGCGGGTCCCAGTGCTGCAAGCTCCAACTTCAGCTGGACTCTCCAAGCCCAACTCTGCCTCTCCCAGAAGTCCTTCTGTACCACTGCCTCTGCCAGGGCAAGAGATAAAAGCATTCGAGGCCAGGAGAGTGTAAGCAGCAATCAGAACACGAGGAATTAGTCAGACAACTCAGCACGAGCTTTAACTGAATGCAGAGAGGCATCAGGCAGCATGGCAAAGTGGTGGAGTAGGCATCCAGGGATGCAAAGATGGGACCACTCTAACAGGATTTCACTGCAGTTGTGACATCCCTGCAGAGAAGGGTCTGAAGGATCAAGAAGTTCAGTAACAGAGTCTAGATGGAGTCAAAAACAAATTTGTATTCCCCAGTGGGGCCTGGAGTCCTACTCTGCACCGTGGCTTTTCTGGTGGGAACAGCAGTTAAACCCATTCTGGTATGTCCATTTGTCCCTCTAGATCCTATTTCCCAATGCCTGAAGGACAACTTTCCCCCCCCCACCGTTAGTCTTTGTTGCTTGTCAGCATCATGTTGAAGCAGAGCTGATCACCCCAATGCGCTGCCCTGCTCAGGGACACGACAGCAGGATTTGCTGTGCTGGGCCTTGCTCAGGAACAAGGCAGAGCAGCTCTCAAATGAGATGCTTGCTCTGCCAGCTGCAGAAGTGGGCTCTGCTCTGCCCAGCCCCACAGTGCTGAAGAAGCAAGGAGAGGGGCTAGGCAAGCCACTGCCCCAGGCCCAACTGCTCCACCTCTGTGCCTGGCAATGCACGAGCCTGGCCTTGACCACAGCAAAACGTCCCCGCTGCACAGCGCATGGCAAGAGCAGCCCCCAGCCTCACGACCGACGTGAAGGCAGGGGCTCCAGGGCTGTCTGGGCCCCAAAACACAGGCCCAAGACTGCTCATTGCACACCAAACAAAGCTGGGGGAGGCAGCGAGTGAGGAAACGGCTCATCTGTGCTCACTGCATAGCCTGTCCATGGAAAAGAAAACCTGTTGATACTCTCTGGGTCTTCCTGGCAGGCTGCTGAACAACACAAGAACACATTGGAGATACCATGTCTAGGGACAAGGGACTGGCAAAGTCTCATTTGGACCAGCGGGAAAGAGACCACCGCAAAAATCACAAGGCATAGATGGGACTCAGGAGTCCTTACTTGGGGTCTGCTGCTTTGGCCCTCCAGAGGAGAGATCCCACCCTCTTTCCACATCTCGAGATACACCCCAGGAATCACAACTCCCTCCTCTGTTTTCCAAGCTGAACCACACAGCTGGAAACAGCAGTGCAGCAGGCAGCAGCAGCGCATCCTGACCTTGGCAGTTCATTTCKCTTTGCCTTAATGCTAATCTCAGCCTCCATGCTGAGATTATATGGGCTAGAGAGGGGCCAGGTAAAGATACTTCATTAGAAAGACTATGGATTACTTCTACTGTTTTTTTTTCTCCCAGAAAATGCATTTTTTATAAAGCCTTTGTAAAATTAATGTCTCAGAATTGAGTCACTCGATAACATATCCATGAAAGCCATTTCAGCTTTCTCTCCTTCCACTGGAGTATTACTAGACTCTTGTCCCAACTTCACCATTCTACTTAATCTTATTTGGACTTTGATCTACTAATGAGGACATCACTCGCTGCTCCACGGTGCACCCAGCTGGTACTTGTCAGGCAGGTGGCTGAGAATGCCACGCTTCCAGTGCACATCTGCACTGGAGGAGATGGAGTAGGTGGCCACTGCCTGTCCCCATGCAAAGGGCCAACTGCAAGTACAGTGGCTGGGAACAGGCTGCAAGCCACCTTCATTTTTCTTGTGGGCTCAGCATGGTCCTGGAGGTCATAAAGGGGGCTTCTTTTAACTGAGCTGTATATTTTAGTATAGCATGGGACATTTAACCTGCTACARAATAGCCATGAATACCACTAGCAGAGAGCACAGAAGGAAAGGTTCTCTGTGCGCGGGAAGAGGGCAGCAGCTCTCTAATGGCCTGTGACCAGACTCTTGATCTCTGGGGATGTGACAGCCTCCTCCTTAGGCCTGGAGAGAAACCAGAAGAAATCCCTTAAATGATCCTTCTAGAGAAGTGAAGGCTTCAAACACACTACAGTCAGAAGCAGTTACTGTCAGTGTCACTGCTTCAGAGATCGAGGCCAAAGGCTGACACATGCTTCAAATACAGAGCCAGAGTCCCCTGCAGGACTGGGCTAACCAGAGAACTGTGCTGCTAACTCACAACTAGCCCAGAAACAGCACCAGGAAGGGAAGAGACCCAAATCCAAGTTACGATGTCATGCCAGGTTAGGTTACTGTACCACAGATGCTCACCGAGGGCAGTAACAAGCCCGTATTCCCCAGCAAAGGGATAGGAGACCCACAAAGCTCTTGGTTTATGACCCCTATGAAGAAAAGATCAAATGAAAACAGGACAGAGGATGCAGATGTGTTCAGTAGGAGAAGCAGGCTGCTTGAACACCCCTGCAGTCGCTTGCTCCACCCACGGAGCTTCAGGAGATGTCTCATCCAAGTCTCCTTGCTCGCCTGTGCCCCAGGCACCTCCCTGTGCCCTTCCAGAGCTGTTTGGGCCTGAGCAAAGGGACGCAATCCTCCCCAAAAGCTGTCCCTGCCCTTTCAGGCAGGACTTGGTCCAGCTGCACACACACCCCACTGGTGAAAGGGGCCTGCTCGCTTGCAGTGGGGAGGGCAGCAACATAAATACCTTGGCTTTTACACTGCTCACTTGTGCTCAGGTTTCTCTCTCTCAAAGGGAAGAAGATCCCAACCAAGGCTGTAATGGGAGAGATACCAGCCAAGGGAAAAGGAGAAGTAGCAACACAAAAGCCATTCCCACAGTAGTCAGCAGAGTTTTCAGCAAAGAGGCACTCAAAGACAGTTTCCTAGTTCACCTGCTCATCTTGCTTTGCCAGCACGTCTGCACCAGTTGTACACCCCTCCTCCTAATCTCATCACAGCCTTCCCACTCTGAAAATCCCTGCTCTTAAAGGCAAGAAATACTACCAGCTGAAAGAGAGCAACCATGGAAAAAACACCTCATGATAAGACCCCTGAAGAGCAGAAACACCAATCCTGCACTTGAAGAGAGCAGTCCATAAGCCAGGTATCAATTAGCTCTTTCCCAAATCCTGCCAGTCTGAGATAGCAGCTGCTTTATGTATTTGGAGCAGAGAACTTCACAGCACAGTATTGCTCACGGGAGCATGGCAGGGGGTGTAAGCTACCAGCAATCAGCTCAGCCAGGTACACTCCCAACCACTGCAGGAGGAAATCCCAGTGCAAGGTTTGTTTCACCAAGGGCTGCTTTCCTCGAAGCTCTGCTGCACATTAATGGGTGGCAGCAGGCGTGTCCGCTCCTCCAGGGTCTCAGCCTTGAGTCATCTCTGCAGGTGGGATAATGCTAGTGGAAAATAATATGGCTCCTGGTGGTATAAACACAGGCTTGAGTCACCTCAGCTCCATCTGTGGAAACGTCTTCTACCAAACATGCTCCCAGCCTTGTTCTTTCCTGCTACAACAGTTTCCAAGGGTAGCAGAATCCGAGCTCTAAGACTGTCGACAACAGAACCGCGCACAGAGTCTGCAGCCCACCAGTACAGGGAGGAGATCCTCCTCCTCCCAGGGCTCCCACCTGCTCTGCTAAATGCTTTAGCAGAACCTCACTACCAGCACGTGGCGGGGCTGAGCCCCACCGCATCACTGGACAAAGTGGCCATTGATGAGCTGCCACTGAGCGACAGAAGCACGGGATGGCTCTCCACCACAACCATGCAGGCCTGAGTATGGCCAGCTCACAACCACAGCCCAAGACACCGAGATCCCAGAACCACAGGCCTCCTGTGCAGATTCCACCTTGAGAAGTCCCAACAGGATACCTTGAGGGCCTTTGCTTTCTCCCTGTTCTTCACTAGGTGGCTAGCTGGAGCTCTGCAGACAGCACAGAGAAAATTCACAAATGTTATGCTTCTGGACACTTTCAGTGGTAGCAAATATCATGTCTACTGTCCACGTGAGAAAGGGGACATCCACAATCATCCACAAGTACTTTGTAGAAGGCAGCAGCTTCTGACAGTGTCTCCCAGGACTGCTGTACCCGCTGGAAATATGCCACTTGTGTCAGTACAAGAACAGCTCCCACCGCAGGCAGTCCCACATGCTCTTTATCTCATTATCATGGTAGTCTTGTCATGCTTTTACTTGCAGTCCAAGGCTCTTCCCACACTGCTTCCCTGGCGCTTGCAACCTTCTGATAAAGATACAAATCCAAGTCCGGTGCTGAGCCCACAACCCTGCAGCACAAACAGTCGGGAAGCCAACAGTGTGCGCAGTCAGGAAGATCCTCGGCTGCCACTGCTTTTGCTATATTGCCACATTTCAAGAGAGAGATGACATCTTTGCTTTCCTTTATTTACCTTTGATCTTGCTTTCATGATACTACAGTTATTTAAGGTAATTTTCCTTTTCTAAGTTCTCACTTGCTTGTCACCCCAGAACTGGTTGGGTTAAAAAAAAAAAAAATCAATGTGTTGCTACGGAAACCAACTTTCATCTGATGCACGAGAGCCTTCCATTTCCCCAGCAGAACTAGCACAGGTAAAAGCAGAAGCAGAAACACAAGTGATATTCATATGTTTCTTTGTTTTAGGCTATCACCTTAATTCAGGGATGTTGCTTTTCCCCAAATCTAAGAAAGATGAGAGTTTCTAGAAAAAAACACACTGCAGAGTCACTCTCAGTAATGGCTGGTTTCATACAATACATTGAAAAGCCAAATTTACAGAACTGGGAAGAAATAGTTACTAAATTGCACTAAAGAGCCAGAAGTACTGTTTTTACCCTACCTGAAGTAACACCTTATACCAGAATTTAAATAGTAATTATGTAATGAAGCACCAACTCAATGCAAAGCAGGAAAACTCAACCATGAAAGAGAATCTAGGATATCAGGTTACAACTTAAGACAGAGAAATTTTGAGAATAAAGAGAGTTTTCTTAATACAAGTCACATTTCCATTTTATGATGAAAGGAACATTAGCTGTAGCCACCTCAGCACATACTGCAGAGGTCTGCGTTTGTTCTAATAAAAGCCACAGGACCTCTACAGTCAGAGGAGGAGAAATAATCAATACCAGAGCTCTTGAAATGTTTAATTGGAGAGGGCTTTATTTTCTGCTTAAGAGAACTGGAACTATACAGCTTGTTTGCATTGGACAAAAGCTAGGACTTTTTTCTGGTTTTATTTTACTAAACATAAGCAATGCAGTGTAACTGGAAAACAATGACTTACAGTGTTTAAACCACAAGTGGATCGAGAGGAGCTTGAGAACAGCCTTCTAGCTAGAACTGAAAATCCACAATACAGTCCATCCTACCGAATGGCACGGTCATGTCTAATTAATGGAGTGACCTCACGCTTGAATGGATAACACACAGCATCCTACGTACCGCTACACAGCTTCCACTGGCTACTGACCTTCCTGCAGTGGGAACTACTGGCCGTTAACCTCTCTTGTTTGTATTCAGAACCAAAAGGCATCTTCAAGTTTTGGAGTCCAAGCAATGGTCAAGGTGGAGAGAGCTCCACATGCCACTGCATGACAGGACAGAGTAGCAATCCTCACTGAGACAACTGCATTAAGGGAAGCTACAGGTAGGCATCGACAGATGCCCCATGCCAAGATGGCTCATTGTTTGATATTTTACAGTCAATTTACGAATGGCTTTAGTAAATCATTTCTACAAACCAAGGAACTGGGCTGCAGAGCAAATACATTTTATCCAGAATACATGGTATTTAAACAAACATGCAGAGGGTTGGGAGTTCATTCCATCATAGCACCAGAGTTCACAAGTCAACTTCACCATCATCAGTGCTGTACTGCAATAAATACTCCATATCTCTAACAGGGTGGATGTGGGAAGCACTGAAGTGTGACCTTTAGCATCGACAATTCCTCAGCTTCGGAGGCATGTCAATATAACTCAAGCAGCTGAGGCATGCCAGAAATTTTGTTTTTAACATTCTCTCTGCTTATGAAAGATGCTACTGTCTTATTTTGATTACGTTCTYACCCTTGGCTAACCATACATCTCTGCAGGTGAAAAACATTGTGTCAGGTGCCACAGAAGATATTGAGATATGAAATGAGCTTTTTTTTTTTTWAACTGGATATGAAGTTCATTTGGGAGAGTGCAGGGTTGGAGTAGGTTTTTTTTTCCTTTCTTCCCCTCGCCCTTTCCTTTCTACTTGTCACCAAGGCACTTCACTCTGTGCGTAGGATGATGTGGATCCCTGATTCTGTGAAAACTGGTCCGCTCATCTCACCAGCCCTCAGCGCAAATGAGGCATCTTCAAAAGGTTTCTGCATCTGACCTGCAGAGAGCAGCAATGAGAAAGTTCAATTAAGCCCAGCAAAGACTGGAAGCTCTTTCTGAGCAAGCAAGTCTCAAACGAAGGCAGCTTCCAGGCAAACAACAAAGACACCAATTAATAATTTGCAGGAGGTGTTTGTTTTCAAATATTCTCAGAAAACAATCCAAAACAACTCATTCACACATCCGTGTACACAGATGAACTTTCTTAAGATAGAGATTTTGTTCAGATCCTGTAAACATTGCTGCAGCAGGGAAAGACTGAGGACTCAAAAGGCAGAGGAAATCTGTTCTGCAGATTCACTGGCACAAATGAATGTTAGTCCTTCAGTCTCACGTGCCCTCAAGGTACACAGAGGCAATGGATGTGGTGTGCATTACAAGTGTCACTAAATAATTTACAAGGCACATGTGGCTAATGTCATGACCTAGATAAGAACTGCTCTTTAAGGCTCTGGTCTCCAAATTGCTGAGTTCCAGGTGGTTTAGTAATCAAGGCTCAGGGAAGCCACAGGTGATAACAGGAAGTCCCCTGCATGGGGAATAACTAGCAGAACTAAAGCAATTCTGCAATGGGCCATGAGGAATAACCAATGACAAGTGCTCAGCCAGAAGAATTCAAGCCAGGATACCAGCCTGCTATAGAGGGTCCAAGAGGGACAGTATTTTTGCCCGATTTCCTGTGACAGCAGTTGGAGCAGAAAAACTGCCAACTCCAGCTGAAATACTGAGGCTCTGCTATTGCCAACAAGTCAAAGGCTCATTGTGGGACTCTCACCAAAAGCTTTAGCAAAAGGACAAGACGCCGCCAAGGGAAGGCCAGGCAGGGACAGCGCCCTGTGCATGCAGGGAGCCTTCGCTCTCTGCACTGCCTGCACTCGCCTTAAGATGCCGGAGKAGATGTATAGATCAGTGTCTTGCCAAAAATGCAGCATAAATCTCCTGTGCGTTTACGACCCTTGTCTCCAGGTTTCAAGACTGTGCAGTAGCTTTGGACTCCACAGCACATTAGGAGACGGTTTCARAAATCTTATAGGCAGTGTGACAGATGGATCAGCAGCAGACATTGCAGTGATATACTAATCTCTTTGGGACCTCARCTTCCCAGCCCCTTGAAAGACTGTACATCCTGGATGCATCGCATGTAGCTAAGCAGCATCTCCAGAATTTATATTTTACTCTAGGATCTAAATCCATCCATACCCATTTCTCTAGCAAGGCAGTTGGATGTCACAAAAGCTCAATTCCTCTCTTTCAGGATTAGTCATAATAGCTTCAGCTTGATACTTTCTCCTTCCAAAAAAAAAAAAAAAACTTTTATTACTGAAGTGACCTGATACACAGGACTTTCCAGAGTTTCATTTCTCTCACCTTAGCATTTTGATTAATTGCTAAGAGAGGCAGACTGCCTGCCTGTCTCACAAGATCCAGTTACTTAGCCAGTGTCATTCACTGTCAGACAGAACCATATCCTGAAAACCTTTCACTTTAGGTTTTCAGCTGTTTTCTGCTAGCACCCAAACTCTTTACTTCAGATGAGGAATAGTCTCTCTGCTACACCACAGTGGTCTTCCTCAAACAAAGACATAGCTTATTTGAAGTTTTTCATGAAGATAAGTCAAAATGTTTTAACAACTTCACTTTCAAAGTAACCAGTGCTCCAAGTTCTAATAAATTACATTTTTAGTTTAATATGAAAAGAGGCAGAGATGGAGATGGAGTGACAGCTCAGGAGCAGGGCCGCCACTCATAGCTCTAGTGTCATCTAGTGGAGACTGATTCTTGCAACATTTCTTTACTTTTTCCTATAGCCAGGAGAAATCTTTTTCCACATGTCTCCAAAGAGCACAGTAAACTCTGTTTCTAATGAACCCAAACCAGCAGTCATAGCATCCTAAGATGAATGTTTCATTATATAGGAATCCATAAAATACTACTGTTCAGCAATATCTGAAAGGAGATACCYGAGGAAGCAAAAGCAACTGCTGCTTTAATCATAGCAAAATTAGACCCTAGAAAAGAACAGTAATTAAAAACTGTATCTTGGTGAAAGATCACAATCTGCATTCTTGAAGGTAATGTCAGCAGCCTGGTGGTCTCCAGCTAGTACGGGCAAAAGCAGTGACCCAGTGGYCCCTTCCACAATCACACCTGTAGCATCAAGCCAACTATTGTTTCATTTATTCCAGAAACATCCTACCAAAAAAATCAATCAGAAGCAGCACTGAAATTCACAAYTGTGCAGATGGCCCTACAGGTTGCCTCATCTAACATCCTTGTATGCTTAGGCAGCTGCACAGATTTCTACCACAAAATTTGTATATTTGCTGCAGGGTGAATCTCTGCATTCCGAGATGAGCTCCTRAGCACTTAAGTCTGCTTCCTACCAACCCCAAACATTTCCACCAAAACTGACAGGCTTAAACAAGCCAGACCGCTTTTCACTGTTTCAGATACAGGCAGCTCTCACCACAGATCTTCCTTTGAGTTTGCTGTACACTTCTATGACTTTGGGGCACAGGCTATAAAGATAAATATAGCATTTTCTCTCTGACAGGAACCTTTTTTGACTCTCTTCAAATAAAATATGCATGTGTACTCTTGCTATTAAGATTCTGTTTTGTTCTTTAAATACTGTAGCCACACTCATATGACATCATTGCTTTCTATTTTACTCCTAGTTGGAAATTAACCTATTCCAAAAAGCATTTGTGAGACAATGTAAAACAGGTTTCTCTTTTTCACTTTCCAATCTCAAAGGTTCTTCCTTCTGTCCTAGCAAATCTCATTAATGAGGAAGCATCCAAGAGCTTTTTGTTATCAATCCCTCATTGCACTGATCAATAATTCTGTAACAAACTCTCTCACCAACAACATTATTTTGCTGGAGTGTAAATCGCTCCTATTTCTACAACTTGTTAATTGCTTTCTGATTTAAGATTAGAATGCCAAATCATTTATCCAGCAAGCTGTTAGCAGGACTTATCCACTTCTTCCTTATTCATGGTCCATTACACTATGCAACTGGATTTCCATTCAGTGGAGCTGGAAAATCTTTTTCCAGAGGAAAAAGCCAGTTTCATGAAGGGCACTTGCACAACATCCTCTCTGCCTAGAATAATATTATGGTTGCATTCTTAATTGGTTTAACTTCTAGGCAGCAAACTACATTTCCTGCACAGCAGGCTGCCTAGCACACAAACCCATTTTCATATTCATTCCCCCAACAGTAAGGTGCATGATTAAACCCCATCCCCTGCTAAGATTATCAGCGTCAGCTCTGTAATCTTGATCTCGTGTTCAYGTTGCCACACTGAGCTTGACTTACCTCTTCCAAATGCACCCAGATCACCTCCCGCTTTTGCCGAGCTACAGTCGCTAAACTGGGAAGCGAGAGATTCAAAATCCTCTTCTCCTGATTTTATCTTCTGGATGTAGCCTGTAGATACACAGAATAATTCACAGTCAGGAGAGGAGAGRAGAAAATAAATCAATCAAAAAGAAAGCCCACAGATGAAGCACAGTGCCTAGCAAGGGGACTGTTCCCAACAAAAGAGGAAGATGAACAAAGGGGAGCAGGTCATCACATCTCGAGAGATGCCKTAAGCATTGCATCCCATGACAAAAAGGGCACAAACACCAATGTGCAGGTCTGGAACAGTAGCACAGCAGTCCAAGATTTTACTCTCTGCCAGCTCTCCCACTGAAGCCAAGGTCCAGCTCTGCCCTGACTCACTGACGTCTCAAGCAGGGCTGACTGCCCCCGGTGCACTGGCCTCGCCATGTGGCGCATCCTCTAATTCCAATCTTTGTGCTGTAGGGCATTTCTATTTAAGCTTCTAAAATAAAGAAACAAATAAATAAAGGCTGATTTCATCTATTAGTACCCCTAAAGTATGGTAATTTATTGTTGGGCTCCAGAACATGGGAGTTCTTAACTGCAGAAGGCTTCACCTTGGTAAACGACCAAGCATGAAGAACTCCAGACAAGTGAATTATTTATAAACACAGCTTCTTAAAAGGTCAGTAGAGGTAGTCACAGCATTAACCGAGAGTTCTGCCTCACAGTTCTGGACCTTTTTTTGCACCAGCAGAGCAGCTCCAGCTACCTCCTAGAGCCACATAACAAGAAAATTCAGAATATAGCTCACCTTTTAGATCAGATTTTCCAGCCAACAACTCAATGCCATGATTGGGGATGGGAAAAAGGGAAGCCACTAACGATGACTAGTGACGGCACTTAGAGAYGAGCACAATCGCAAGCATCACCAACACATCTCAAGACAACAAGGCAGCTTTGCACAGACCCTCAAGACAACTAGGAATTTCCATGCATATAATTTAATGCAAGTATCTTATCCCAGTTTTCTTTAGTTCATTCACTAAAAGAAGGGTAACCAGTGACCAAAATCCCAAGCAGCTGCCAGCTCCCTGCAGCCACCACCCACCAAACCGTAACTAAACACCAGCAGCAGGGAACGTTTCTGCAGATAGAGAGCTGTAAAAGCTCAACTTGACGCCTGCRAACAACGGGGCACCTCCAGACATGGCCAGTCGGCCGCCAACAAAGCTACCACACGCCCYGACGCCCAGAAAGCTCCCCCAAGAGGGAGCTTGCTTCCCACAGCGGAAGAGCAGGAGGGAGCCGGTAAGCCACCTTGGAGCAGAAGTGGGCAAGGGTTTCTGCTGCACGGCAGGGCCACCCTTGCCGAGGGGTGGCAGAAGCACTGGCCCCAGGCAGCTCGCTCCCTACGAAAGCCCGCCTGCAGTCGGCAAGGCGTGCTGGAAACCCCTCCACCTAACCCATGAGCCACAGCAGACAAACCAAGTCTCAGTCAYATGGAGAGAGTCACGTTCACCTGCCCAGCAGTGCCCCAAACCAAAGCGGCTTGCCACAGCCAAGAAACCGGCGACCTCAACCCTCAGATGGCCAACAGCAGCTCATCAGAGCTCTGTTCATTTACCTGTGAAATCACTCCGCAGAAACCTCCTCTCAGCTTGGGACAGGACCAAAGCCTGAATGTCTCCCATTTCCAGGCAAAGCGGCCTTGCCTCATCCGCAAGAACCCCCGCGATCACAGGCAACGACGCGTCCACCCGGAGCTGGAGCCTCTTGTGCCACTTGCTAAAATTCTGGCTGCGTTGAGGTCTGGCACTTGCCCTTGAACAAGACAGTCATAGCAGCTGACTATATATGCTCAGAGGAATCAAGTGAACGGGGATATTTTTCATACTGAAGCTATTATGTCTCCTGGTTTCAATAACTGGACTTCCCAGTGAAGGTCACTACCATTAAAGCACTGTAGCCTGAATGTATGAGAGTTTGGATTTTGCTAGATGAGCCTCTAAAAACCCAGGCTGGGCTGGCCGTGGTTGATTCCAGCAAGCAACAGAATAGCCTGAGCTGAAAGTGTCACATGCACAAGAACTAATCCCATAAATTCGAGGGATGTTCTCGGAAATGGAAGGAGGCAATTTCTGATGCAAAGTGTGAGGAAATAAACATACATATATATACACACACATACACATATATAATATATATACACACATATGTATACACACACACACACCCCTCTACATACTTGAGGAAATACCAGCCCTGAGGTAAGAAAATACTTCTTAATGAGGGAACTTAGGTGAAGTTCCCCTGCAAATTAAATCTCACTTTATGGCAGAGTGGCAAAGTGCATGGTGTTTTTCCAAATCACTGCAGAAGACCAAATAATTGCAATGACTTTTCTGAAAAATTTTCCCAGTTGCAGTCGAGCTGAAATGTCAAAAAATACTTACGATCAACTTTGCTCATCACTAGAAAGAATGTCCTATCCTTCTGAGAGCACAGACACATTAAGGAGGTGCACTGGATATCAGGAAAGAGGAACCTGCCTGTAAACACAGGCATTTAGTGCCAGGTGACAGGAGCAACCTGCACCTTTTCTCTACTTGAAAGAGGTCAGTTGGAGCTCCCTCRTTACTAAACCAGCCTGTCTTGCTTCTCAGTAGCTTACATACCCACGTTTTCAAGACAAGAAGCAGCAGCAATTGAAGCAGCAGGCTACCAGTTTTTAGATGAATACTTTCATTGCAGTTTAATTTTAGCAAGATCCAAACTAAGTGATTTTAAGCCTTCAAATTGGTCTTCTACCCTATAGCCCACTTTTCCTCTCCCAGTCAGTCATATCTTTCTAAACAGGCTGCCRCTAACCTACATCTTTGCAATTTAGCACGGAGTTCACAATAGTTTGGTTTGCATTTTCAGCCAAATGGGACTACTGTATGAATTAGGCCAAGAAAAAAAAAGACCATTAAAAAGGGCAATACGAGATTACATCTGGTTCCAGAATTGCTTTTTTAAAAAGGAGGTCTGAATACAACCCAAGAGCCATAGAAAGTTAACTCCTGAAATATTTAACCTGCTTTAATAGAAAACACTGTCAGCAATATTGTCACACAAGTGAGGTTATGTGCACTTGCCCTACCTTCTGCTTATTGGGTACAGGTGGAGAAAGTCAGAAGACTACATAAAATCCTAAAGTTCTATAGAACTTAAGAAAAAGGCTACTTATCTTGCATTAATCTGGAAAAAAATAGTGTATCTGAGTAAAAGACTGTTCATAGCATTCGCATATGCATGTTTTAGAACAGGAACAGATACTGTTCATCCGATTAAACTAGGCTGCTTGAACATAAACAGTCTATTTGCTGACAGAACAGTTTATCCTAAAATACACATTTGCATCACAATAAGCACATGTAATTACACATAGCTGCCAGGCCCTAGCAAGTACCTGTCACATCAGTACACATCACATCCAGAAGCGCCAGGAATTACAGCTGGAATATACACACTGATGTTAAAGTAACAAAGCACTCAAATTAAGGATCAAGCCTTTACATCCTAGATTGCCTGCACTAGTCACATCAACAGGTTCCTAGCGGTAAAAAAGGTTTCCCAAGCTTGTAAAGTGAACCAATCAACAACACTCTGAAATAGAATTCAGTTATTAAAACTATYTAATTAAAAATTTTAAGACAGTGCCCAACCAGAGTGCAAAATCTGTCAGCTCGATGAATGCTTTTATGGATAAAACCTAGGACTGAAATAATTGTTTCAAGCAATCTAGCCAAGAGTATACATTTGCTCCGAGTGTCTGAACTTTGGCTCTGTGAAACGGGATTAATAAACCTTTTTCCCAAAGATCTCAACTATTTAGAACAAATTATTCAGTGCAGATACTGTCTAGATTTTAATAAACCACCTGTAAAAATCTCCAGACATAAGTGAAATTGAATAATGGCAGATTAATACAAAAATAGTAAGATGAAAAATGACARTGGGTTGTGCTAAAATGGGGAATATCAGGAAAGGGAAACTTTGAGATGAATCTTACTCTTTCGTAAGATGAATCTGCAGCAAGAAACAGGAGTATACTAATGAAAYGTGCAACAAGAGGCTGGAAGGCTTGGAAGTACTGTCAGCAGAAGGGAGGATCAGAATATTAAACATAATTAGATGACCAAGAACCGAAGTTAAACAACAGTCACTTATGTGCATTTATAAAACCAACAAGAATTTCTTCTATATGCTGAGAGTTTAATTGCAAGGTGAASGACACCAGTGTGGAATTAGAAATAGCTACAAAACAGATTTTAAGGGAGAAATGCAGCACTGAGAAGTCATGCTATCTTCAGTAGAGAGAAGAATAATAGTCAATGCCACGGTATAAGGCACTGCCAAGAGCTAATCTGGAATACTGCACACCACGATGAACCAATGCTCAAGAAAGATTAATAGAAACTGAAGTAAGCGCAAAGAAGGGCTAAGAGTAGAGGCAGCTGAACGGATGACCTACATTACTAGAAACTAAAAGCCTGGTTGGTTTAATCAACGAAAAAGGCTGGGAAAGAGCAGGACTCTAAATCCACTGGGAGGTCAAAATCAGAAAGAAAAGTCACTTAAATTAAACAACACCAATGCACAAAACAACATATAGAAGCTAGCCATCAGCAGCATTTAGCTGGAAACTGGGTTTCTACACATCAGACCAGAGATGTTCTGGAACATCCTTCACAGGAGACAGAGCAGAAACAAAACTTCCTTTTAGATGAAGATCAATCACTCTTACAAAAGGGATTAAGAGGTATTACTCCCTTTAACAACCAGGGTTAGACTCAAATCAGGAATTTCTTTTTAGTCCTGTGTTTCCTACAATGTCATCACCTATGAGAACAGCTCATGGCAAGCCAGGTCACTCAAATCGTGCTGTTAACACAAAATGAGAGATAACCTACTTCTAATCCTCCACTGCAACTTTCTCAGTAAATTAAAAATTATTCATGGGCAACCCCTCCAGCTATCTTGAATCTCCTACTTTATTATTGGAGAAAAACCATCRAATGGCTTACATCTACAACTAGCCAAATATTAACAACTAACCAAAATTTACTGAAGCATTCATCTTTAGGATAGCCATCCCTCCTGAGGAAACATAACTAAGAACTCCCTAAACAAATGTAATGCTTTACACACACACACACAAATCTAAGAACGAACATCAGAGTTTGATTCTGAAGATAATAAACTGAATGTAACTGATCTCTAAATGCAACATGAAAATACGCGTACTATGGCTGTCAAAGTAGATCTCTAGGAAGGAATCTGTTCGACAATTCTCTGCTACAGTTACATTCACCAGGTACAGTATATCTGTTCAGAGTTCAGTGGTGCCTGACTGCCAGAAACGGTAGTGAGCTAAGCTGTGCATCCATGCAATAAACTCTAGCTGTTAAAGAAAAAAAAGGAAAAAGAAAAAAAGAAACACACTTAATTTGCAAGATAATTCCAGATCAGCAGCATCCATGGCAAGAGCCATCACAAAATAATTAATCATAAGTTAGTGTTCCCTATGACCTTTCCAGGGATAGTGTTTATGATAGACAAGTGGAGATGTTGACAGAAAGGTATATATATATTTTTTTGTAATGGTATTTCACTCTCAGGATGACCAAAAAAAGCAAAGTGAAAAGTGGCAAAAGAATAAACCCCTAATGGCCTTTATCAAGAACACAAACAGGGCATTTACATGATGTAAGCTCTAATCACAACTTTCTCCTCCTCAGACACCACAGAGAAATGACTAAACATAAAATTTATCTGATAACAAGAGGGTCAATTGAAGCTGTCAGTCTAAATTTCACACTTCTGAGCTAAATAAAAAAAATGTTTAACTTGCTCCTATATTTGAGAAAGAATAGATTAG
This sequence comes from Rhea americana, assembly GCF_003343005.1. Lineage (NCBI taxonomy): Eukaryota > Metazoa > Chordata > Aves > Rheiformes > Rheidae > Rhea > Rhea americana. The sequence continues at coordinate 182,264 of NW_028186558.1, forward strand.
TGTTTCCCTCCATATCCTTACAGGTAGCAAAGACTTCCTGCATCTAAGATAAAGTACACAAACAAAATAAAAAAGATAACATTTGCTTAGTCCAAATAATGCTTTTCAGGTAGCTAAAATAACCAGTTTAGAAGACTCATAAATAACACACAGCCTGCTGGGTCACAAGCTCCTGAAACTCTTCTGCATCAGCAAGTCTGCTCAAGAGAACTTTCCTTCCAAAATTTAAATGATTCCCTCTTCTGTAGGTCCAAGTTTATCAGTCTGCCTAAAGCATGCCAACAGTATTGCATTCCTGTTTTAGCACGAGAAACTACTGCAGCTCCAGCTGGCCAATCCTCTGATAGCACTGGCGCAAAATTCTCCATCCCATCCAGGCTCTGCTCCCAAATGGAAGCAGCTAGGCGTTTTCCTCAGCATTTCGCTGTTACTCAGGAGACCAGGACAAGCTTCATGTATTGTTTTAGCTCTGGCCTGTAGAAGTTCTGCGCTGGCCTTCTGAGGATGAACATCACTCCAAGAGATGGTTTCTAACACAGTCTTGCAGGATTTCTCCAAATATAATTTGTGACTTGATTGAAACCATTTCAGTCTATTTATCATTATGCCATTCTCAGCTCTCTTGGCACAAGAGCTCCACACTATGCATGCCTCCTGCGTTATTGCCCCCAGTTGCACATACCTAACCCAAACAAGACAATTCCCTGAAAAAAAGACCCATTTGTACCAATTAATTCAACTTCCCTTCCAAAAGGCCTGCACACCACCTGCTGGTCACTACCTAAGTGCTTCCAGTTATTCATTGAAGAGACTTCCCCTCTCATTTTGTTTATTTATTTATTCAAAAAAGACTCAGGTTTATTGTTTGTCAGGCTCCAGGCAATTGCCAGATGCACCCTTTCTATCCTCTCCCCTTCAAGGCTGAGGGCAGAGACAATAAAACAGTTTCAGTTCAGTCATATGCATCTGTGTATGCTCACAAGTGCTGGTAGCACCGCAGCACTGTTGCAAAGACTAGCTGTCAGGAAGGACAGAACTACCTCTTAAAGGACATGGTCTTGATTTCATTAACTAATCAGTTGGACTGGATTAATTTCCTTATTCTAAGAGGAAAAAGTCAGTAGTAACAGCTGGACTTTGAGCTTATTTCTGCAAGATCAAAACCTCAATGTTCAAGAAACATGACATCAATTCAATTCTACTGCCAGCGTTGCAAGGAAAGATATATGCTGCAAGCAGTCACAATGCGTTTTGTGGAAGGCATGCACACAGACCTGATTACAAGCCACAACATGTGGGGAGAAGCCTGAGAAGATCAGGTTGTCTGTACAGCCTTGTGCAAGATGTCTACACAAGCAACTTGATTTCAAGCAGAGGTCAATCAGAATGTACAGTAACTGCCATTAGGGCAAAGAGTCAAATGACATATTAAACAAAAAGAGATGTTTAAAGAACATTTTTTTTAGCTTTAAATAATTACTTTATTTTTAATATGCACATTTACAAATAAAATACAAACAAACCTCTGAAACAACATTACAAGAAACACAAGGGGAAGAGGGCACATGGGGTGGCACCTGTCTTTATGTCATTTAATCAAAGGCAGCAAATCATAGAGCAAAATTGTTTCTCCAAGTGGCTATGCTACACGAAAGTCCATGTTCAAACCACTTGGCTCAAAAACTTTGCTTTAGAGAGTTCACGACACACTGAATCATTCATCTCAGAGTTCAGTTCTAGGCCTTAAAATGACTTTTCCCCTACAATAATATCACTCTTTCTCTCTCCTGCATTTACTTGCCATTTATAAGCTCCAGTGCCTCATCTTTGGTCCGTGTGATCTTTTCCTGCCTCCACGATGAGGGTCTTCTGGACTGGTTGTGTTTCACCAAGAGATGTGAGCATCGCACTTTGGTGGGCTCCCCTTGGCCATTCTTTCCAGTGCCGCTGGGGCGCTCCCACTGGCTGGCATTTGTGATATGATTGAAGTAATACACACGGCCTGCAGACAGAAAGAGAGGGTTAGGGTTACAGAAAGCTCTTGTCAAGACCCCTACTATTAGCTTGGTTTCTGCAAGTGGGTCACATCCAGATTATCAGTGCAAGTGAAGTAAAGACATGGTATAAAAACATAGTTCACAGCTCTACATACACCATTTCTTACACAAATGGCTCTGTCAGGAAACAAGAGTTTAATCAAAGTTTCCTTTGACTTTAGTCAAAGTTCCTCACACAAGCAGAATCCAGCAGCGCTTCCAGTTTAGGGCAAGTCATAGAGCTCTCATGGATCAGGGTTAAAACCACCCACTGATCCTGCCCAATAAATTAACATTCCCACATAACACCCCACCATCGTGGTCAGAGTTAAAACTGCACGTTCATATATGTGAGGCGTCGATTATTAAGAAAGCAAGGAATGCAGTCAGCTCCCAATCACATGGTAGCAACACATCCTCTAAGGGAGCACACAGTGACTCCGTGCAACTCTGCCCCTTCTGAGGTGAGGAATGGTGCTAGGTTTCTGGTGTGGGGATATAAGGTTGCATTTCACTTGAGCACTATTTGCAAGGGTAAAACAGCGTAAAGCCCTTCTATTAAGTGCATCACTTAGCATAGACTGCAACAAATGCAAGAAATTACTGTTGGCAAAAATCATACATTTGTATTGCACAAAAAAGCCTGATTTCAAAAATCACTTTTTGTTTCTACCAGAAAATTGGACCTCCCTGCATAATACACTCGTGCCTTCCCCCTCATAGCAAAGTTCTGATTAAGTCATCTATGAAAACAATGCATTCAGCACTAAAATAAAGCCAGGTAATGCTGTCACCCACTAACAGGGATGTACCACGTCCTTAAAGGTCTTCCAGTGCTGGCTCAGAGCTACATGTTCATTTATCTGCATTAATTCATAACATTAATCAAGATGATTTCTGACTTCTTCTATTGCATCATTCATCTCAGAGTATTCCACTGAAATCAGAGCCACATCAGACTCACAAAATAAAGCCCATTCTGACAGTAAAACAAGTTGGGGGGAATGCAACAGCAGCAGGTAACTTGCTATGCAGCAAGAAGTTATGCTATAATGACAAAGGGCCCCAAGTCAGCCATTTCAATCCCAACCAGTACCCTACAATCATTCGTGTTTCTCCATCCAGGAGACCACTAACAACCCAGATCTGACAACTCCACACAACCACAAAGCTCCTTGTCTCCAAGACGCTTCAGCCATAGTGGTTTTGACAAGGAAGGGTTCACACAGACACCTCTTCCCTCTCCATATTTTGCCACTCTGAACTCATCTCCCCMACAGCCAAGCACACAAATACACCATCCTAGAAACGGCTTTTGAGCTATTAAGTCTCATAATACGGGAAGCTCTAACTAGAGAGGACAAAACCCCACTGAAAACACCATCCTGACCAAGAACCTCCCTTCCCAAGCCACAAAATCACAGCCGCCCCAACAAAGGCAAGAGTCTGCCATGCTCTGACAGAATCTCTTAGACAAGGGTCTCTCTAGCCTCAGTGCCCCCAACCCCGGGCCTCCCCACCTGCTRCACAGGGACGGAGTGGCTAACAGCATCACCCTCTCCCCCAGGGATGCAGGGACAGAACAGCCAAAACACACAGCCTGGTACCCAGAAATCACACCCCATCCCCCTTGCAGGCCAACGTCCCATCGGACACAGGAGCTTCCCCCCCCTCCGAAAAGCCCAAACTCTCCCCACAACTCAGAAATCCCCATTGCCAAAACAGCTCCAAAGCCTTGCACCCCGCAGATCCCCCTCCAAAAACATGAACTTCAGCATCTCAAGGACCTCCTCCAAGACCCACCCCAAAGTCCAGCTCACACCACTTGCCTCAGAGCATCCTGCCCCTCAACCCCCTCCCCCCTCACACACCCAGGCCAGGCCAACGCCCCCAAAATACAACCCCCTTCTCCCAGGCCAAGAGCTCGATACTCCCCTCAAATCCACCACCCCTCTCCCAGGCCAAGCCCTCTTCAGATACCC